>NC_048238.1:54514887-54630597 GCF_002007445.2 Ailuropoda melanoleuca | reverse complement strand
CTGTCTCGCGGGTGCCATCCGCGAGTCCACCTGCTCCCCCGTGCAGGTGGCCCGCCAACCGCCAGCCGTCCTGCCTGCGCTCCCAGAGCTCCCTTCTCAGTCTGCTGTCTCAAGCGTGCGGGTCCGTGGTCTGTCCGCTCCCCCGTGTAGGTGGCTACCGCTTCCCGGCGCCNCGCCCTGATACGGCGGCTCCCTCCCCCTTCTGTTTAGCTTCCGATATCTGTGCGCGGTTTCACGGCTCCCCGCTTCGTACCTCGATATTCAGCGCCGGAGATGTTCATTTGTAGAGATCCAGATGTATCTTCCTGCGTCTCAGGCTGATTCAGTGGATGTTCCTGCTGGTCTGGTACCTATCCAGCTCAACTCAGGGGACCGGCTGAAAAAGGGGTCCCCTACTCCTCCGCCATCTTAACCTCCCTCCAAGTTGACCTTATTCTTAAATAAAGCCAATGGTGAAGCTCTGGGCCATTGTAAGCCAGTGACTTGATATGATTTAGCCAAAAAATTCTTTAGAGTATGGTTCATTTGTTTCACTTATCCAGAAGAGTAAGGATTATAAGGAGCAGAGTAAATTATTGGTATTTTCAGGTTTTTAGAGAGCTCCTGAGTTGCCGTAGAAATGAAATACCTTTCCCTATCAGGTTCTACATATTCAGGAATTCCACAGGTTGAAATGATATTATTTAATAAGTCCATGAAACACTGAATATCTGCTTTAGATGCTAGGAACACTTCTGGAAATCCAGGCATCATACACAATATTATTAATCAATCATTCTCACCCTCTGAAGGTGAAAACTCTATGCTATAGACTGAACGGATCTCCCCAAAATTGATATGTTGAAACCAAATAACCAATGGGATGGTATTTGGAAGTAGAGCCTCTAGGAGGTGATTAGGTCATGAGGGCAGAACCCTCATGAATGAGATTAGTGCCCTCATAAAAGAGATCCCAGAGAGCTCTCTCACCTCTTCCATCATGTCAGGACACAGCAAGAAGACTGCTGTGTATAAAACAGAAAGGAGGTCCTCACCAGACACCAAAAATGCTGGTGTCTTGACCTTGGACTTCCTAGACTCCAGAACCATGGAAAATAAGTTTCCATTATTTATAAGCCACCTAGTTTATGGTAGTCTTTTATAGCAGCCCAAATGGACTAAGACATCCTATAAAGTCTATTTGCTGTCAGATCCCATGTAATATTGTCCTCAGTAAGCTTTCTTGATTACCTTAGGTGTTTCCAATAAATATTTTTTCTGAAAAGCAGTACACCTTTGTATTATTTCTTGAATCATTTAATCCTTATTCCAAGTGTGGTAAGATTCCAAGGTTTTCAGTATATTCCTTTTATCTGAATGAGTTTGTTAGTGACATGAAAAAGCCATCCAAGCATATACAATTGAGATACATGAATTCTGCTATTTCATAATTCCCGTATTTCTATGGTATCCTTCTTGGCTCCCCTTGGTTTCCAATTTTCTAAATCTTATGGAGTTGCATGCTTTTAAAATTGTGAATGGGATTCCTAGATAGAATTAATGGGGTTTCAATTTCTCCAATCAAAACCTTAATAACTCTTTCCTTGGCTTGGTGTGCAAATTTATTTTCTTTAGATATTTCATCTTGCTGTCTCGTCTGAGCTCTACAATGAATTTTAGAAATCTGTTGGAGAGGGGCGCCTGGGTGGCACAGCGGTTAAGCGTCTGCCTTCGGCTCAGGGCGTGATCCCGGCGTTATGGGATCGAGCCCCACGTCGGGCTCCTCTGCTGGGAGCCTGCTTCTTCCTCTCCCACTCCCCCTGCTTGTGTTTCCTCTCTCACTGGCTGTCTCTATCTCTGTCAAATAAATAAATAAAATCTTTAAAAAAAATGAGATTATTCCAAAGTGAAAAGTTTACATAAAAATAAACAAATAAANCAATTATGTTTTTCATGTAATACTTTAGTTCCCACTGATGCTGGAAAGCTCTCTCTATTCTTCCACATTTGTCTCATAGCATGATAGATACCAAATGTATGTTTACTATCAGTATAGATATTTACTTTAAGATTGCTATTTACTTTAAGATCTATGGCTAATTCAAAAATTTATGCAAGAGCCATGAGATCTACTTCATGGGCTGATCTTGTTTGGGAGAGGATAAGCCTCTAGAAGTTAATTAGAACTGCCTACTACATGCAACACTTTTGTATATTCCTGTGTGTGTCTCATACAAGATATATCAGTGAATTATATTAAGTCAGTATTAGGAATAAGAATATCAGACCAAGACTGAGTATCTTCTACTACAGCTGTGAGAGAATCATATTTACATATTTGGTCAGGATCCAGCAACAGAGTAGCTAGGTCCAAAAGGTTACACTTTTCTAGAATAACATTAGGGTTAGACAATAAAGCTTTTCCATAGTTATTTCCATAGCACAGTGACAGGTGTTAATGTCTTATGAACTTATAAACAGCAGTAACAGCATGAGGTGCATGTAAGTAAATTAATTGTTCCAGGGTCAAAGACTGAGTCTTTTCAACTAGAAGACCAGCTGTGCTAAGACTTGTAAATATCCTGACATCTCTAAATCCAATAACAAATAAAAATAAACAATAAGCCTATAATCAGAGCCTAGTTTTTAAGAAAGTTCACCATTAGCAGCTCCCTTATTTTCATGACAGAAAAGATGGAATAGTTTGTCAGAGTTAGGAACTCTAATCCTGGCTGAGAAATAGCAGTTGCTTTACACATTTAAAAGACTTCTCACAGGGTAATGTTATGGAAGTGTTGAATCACTAAATTGTACACCTGAAACTACTATCATGTTGTAGTTAACTAAATAGAATTTAAATAAAAATTTTTTAAAAAGAGCATACTTATCTTAATAAGAACTAAGAAATGTATAGAATTGTTGAATCATTATATTGTACCCCAGAAACTAATAAAGCACTGTATGTTAATTTTACTTTAATTTAAAAATCTTTAAATAAATTTGTAAAAGAGAAAAGACTTCTCTAGGTGCACCTGGGTGGCTCAGTCGGTTAAGTATCTGCTTTCAAAACAGTCAAAAAAACTAAGAGGCAGCCCACAGAATGGGAGAAGATATTTGCAAATGACACTACAGATAAAAGACTGGTATCCAAGATCTACAAAGAACTTCTCAAACTCAATACACGGGAAACAAATAATCAAATCAAAATATGGGCAGAAGATATGAACAGACACTTTTCCAATGAAGACGTACAATGAAGACATTCAAAATCATTAGCCATCAGGGAAATTAAAATCAAAGCCACACTGAGATACCACCTTACGCCAGTTAGAATGACAAAAATTGACAAGGCAGGAAACAACAAATGTTGGAGAGGATGTGTAGAAAGGGAGTCCCTCATACATTGTTGGTGGGAATGCAAGTTGGTACAGCCACTTTGGAAAACAGTGTGGAGGTCCCTTCAAAAGTTAAAAATTGAGCTACCCTATGATCCAGCAATTGCACTACTGGGTATTTACCCCAGCGATACAGACGTATGGAAGAGAAGGGCCATATGCACCCCAATGTTCATAGCAGCATTGTCCACAATAGCTAAATCATGGAAGAAGCCGAAATGCCCTTCAACAGATGACTGGATTAAGAAGATGTGATCCATATATACAATGGAATATTACTCAGCCATCAAAAAGAACAATTTCTCAACATTTGCTGCAACATGGATGGGACTGGGAGATAATGCTAAGCGAAATAAGTCAAGCAGAGAAAGACAATAATCATATGGTTTCACTCATTTATGGAACATAAGAAGTAGGAAGATCAGTAGGAGAAGAAAGAGAAGAAGAAAGGGGGGTAAACAGAAGGGGGAATGAACCATGAAAGACTATGGACTCTGGGAAACAAACTGAGGGCGGCAGAGGGGAGAGGGGTGGGGGAATGGGATAGGCTGGTGATGGGTATTAAGGAGGGCACGTATTGCATGCTGCGCTGAGTGTTATACGCAAGTAATGAATCATGGAACTTTACATCAAAAACTAGGGGTGTACTGTATGGTGACTGACATAATATAATAAAAATATTAATTAAAAAAAAGTATCTGCCTTCAGCTCAGGTCATGATCTCAGGGTCCTGGGATCAAGCCCTGCAATGGGCTCCCTGCTGAGCAGGGAGCCTGCCTCACCCTCTCCCTCTGCCTGACACTCCCCCTGCTTGTGTGTTCTCTTTCTCTCTCTCTCTCTCTCTCTCTCTCTCTCTCTCTCTCTTTCTCTCTCTCTCTCCCTCCCTCAAATAAATAAATAAAATCTCTCTAAAAAAAGAAAAAGACTTCTCTAGTTTCTTTGGACCACAGTAAAAGTTCTATGCTGCATTGTGTGACAGCTCAATGAGATGGTTAGTCTTCAGAAAAGGAAGAGACACAATGCCTGCAATATCCAACCAACCCCGAAAATTAGCGGACTGTTTTTTGGGTTTTTTTGTATTTTGGGGGTTTTTTTGTCAGAGCAGTTTGCTTCTTTTGTAAATGGTCTGACTTTGAGATGGAACTATCTTCTGCCTGTTGACCAATATTAAATGTCTCAAATATTTGACTTCAGTTTGTTAATACTACAATTTATCTAGAGAGGTTTTTTGTTCTTCAGCAGCTAAAAATACTAAGAAATCCAAAGTATCTTCTTTACAGGCATACATGCAGTCTTAGTAGTTATCAGTAAATCATCCACATATTGAACTAGCATGGGCTACTAAGTCAGGGAAAGTTTTTCAAGTTCTTATATAAATGTCTAGAGAATATACAGTTGACCCTTGAACAAGGCATGGGTTATGGGTGCAAACACCCCCATGCAGTCAAAAATCCACATATAGGGGCGCCTGGGTGGCACAGCGGTTGAGCGTCTGCCTTCGGCTCAGGGCGTGATCCCAGCGTTATGGGATCGAACCCCACATCGGGCTCTTCTGCTTTGAGCCTGCTTCTTCTCTCCCATTCCCCCTGCTTGTGTTCCCTCTCTCGCTGGCTGTCTCTGTCTCTGTCAAATAAATAAATAAAATCTTTAAAAAAAAAATCCACATATAACTTTTGACTCCTGTTAAACTTCACTACTAATAGCCTACTATTGACCAAAAGCCTTTTCAATAACATAAAGAGTTGATAAACACATATTTTGTATGTTATATGTATTATATAATGTATTCTTACAATAAAGGAAGCTAGGTAAAAGAAAATGTTATCAAGAAAATCATAAAGAAGAAAAAACACATTTATATTACTCTACTGCATCAAAAAAGATTTGTATATAAGTGAACCCACACAGTTCAAACCCATGTTGTTCAGGGGTCAACTGTAATAGGCAAATCTCTGAGACATCCATTGCTAAAAGAAAGCTTCCATAGACAAATACAAAGAGGAATATTGACTCCTCAGCTAAATATAAGAAAAGAAAACTAAAAGTAAGTCCATTACAGAAAAATATTTAGCTGACACAAGTATAGAAATTAAAAGAGTAGCATGGTTGGGTATAACAACCATGTCAGAGAAATGACTAACTTATTTATTTCTCTCAGATCTCATACAAATCTTTAATAAGTTGAACTTTCATGTCAAATTGTCCTTTCTTTTTCATAGATGCAAGACTTTTTTTTCTTAAATTATGCTCTGTCTTTCCAATTCTCTAATTAGGACTTCTAAATTCCTAAATCCTAATTCCTAAAGATGAATCAATTCTTACAATTCAGAGTGTTTTTCCAGCACCAAATGAGACTATAACTTTCTCCTCTCCCCCTTTTGTTTTAGAAGGACATACTTAGCAACCCAGGTGTTTTGCCTCCTGAGTACCCCAAAAAACTCCATCCTGAGTACAGAATGTAGTAACCCTTAGTTTATATACCAGGTCCTTTCCCATCAGATTAACAGTCACAACAGGAGACAAGAGAAAGTCATGTTCCTCTAACAGATGACTTGCTGCACAGGAAATTTAGAGTAGAATGAACAGGTAGAAGGTTGTCCAGAGATACCCACAACTTGGATATTTTTATGGGCCAAGGAAAAACAAGGTCAATAGAAAACACAGAACATATCAAAACCCCAAAAACAAATAATACAATTTTAAAATGGGCAGAACACATGAACAGACATTTCTCCAAAAAAGACATATAGATGGCCAACAGACACATGAAAAGATGCTCAATATCACTGACCATCAGGGAAATGCAAATCAAAACTACAATAACATCACACCTCACACCTGTCAGAATGGCTAAAATCAAAACCACAAGAAACAGCAGGTGTTGGCACGGATGTGGAGAAAAAGGACCCCTTTGCACTCTGGATGAGAACTGGTGCAGCCACTGTGGAAAATAGTATAGAGTTTCCTCAAAAAATTAAAAATAGAACTACCCTACAATCCAGTAATCACACTACTAGGTATTTACTCAAAAAATACAAAAACACTAATTCAAAGGTATTCATGCACCCCGACATTTATAGCAGCATTATTTACAATAGCCAAATTGTGGAAGAAGCCCAAATGTCTATCAATAAGTGAATGGATAAAGAGGATGTGGTATGTGTATATATACATATGTGTGTATACATATATATATGTATATATGTGTGTATATATGTATAAATATATATGTGATATGTATATATATATAATATTTTCAACCATTAAAGAGAATGAAATCTTGCCATTTGCAACAACATGGATGGAGATAGAGAATATAATGCTAAGCAAAATAAGTCAAAGGAAGACAAATACCATATGATTTCACTCATATGTGGAATTTCAGAAACAAAACAAACAAGCAAAGAGAAAAAAAGAGAGAGAAACAAACCAAGAAACACACTCTTAACTATAAAGAACAAGCTGATGGTTACCAGAGGGGAGGTGGGTGGGGGAAATAGGAAATAGGTGCTGGGGATTAAGGAGTGCACTTGTCATGATGCACTGGGTGATACATCACCCAGTAGTGTTGAATGGAAGTGCTGAATCACTATATTGCACACCTGAAACTAATATAACACTGTATGTTAACTATACTGGAATTAAAGTAGGCGATAGATAGATAGATAGATAGATAGATAGATAGATGATAGATAGATAATAGATAATAAAAAATAAAACACAGAACATGTGCCTCCAGTACCCATAAGAACAGTCAAGGAAAGACTAAGGCAGGGAAAAAACAGACATGTAAATTTTTCCCATCCTCAGCTGCAAGGTTCCTCATTGGACCAATTTTGCTTATTAGTTTGCACTATCTGCATTTATTTCTTCTGTGATTTCCTGCAGGATAATTTTTTTGAGGCAGTTGTAAAGATTCAGAGTTAGTTTCCATCCCTTTGATCTTCCTCAGTCTCTTCTGGCATTCATTTTTCCAGTGCCCTTTTTACAATAGTGACATGTTGACTTTACATTAGGGGACTCCCTCATATGTGTGGAGGGCTCTAGATAATGGTTTCTTCTTTTTGTGAATAATCCTGAGAAGTTAATACTGAGGTCTTAAGTTTCTTTTTGTCTTTATCCGTCTCCATAATCTTCTAAAACTGAGTTGTTGCTGTTGCCAATACCTAAGAAACTGTCCTTGCAATCTAACTACATTTTCCCTTACTTGCTCTTGAGTTCTAGACAGAAAGGCTACCACAAAGTAAAGAAAACCGAGGGACTTTTCTAATCTGCTCCCGGATCAATCCTTGTAAATTTCGATAATACCTTAGTAAACTACGGGTGAAAATTAATGAGGATTCATCCAGCTTCTGGGTGCAGCATTGTAGTTTCTTCCACTTCACCTTCTGCAGAAAGGCTTCAAGGATTGCCATCATCAATCCCTTGCACTGAGTTTCCAAGGCTCTAAAAGCAGCCTGAGATGTTGGAAGAGGTAAACAGTAGACTTCCTGAAGCCAAAGCACTTCCTGGTGATGGGAGTTCTTTGGTCCCTGTCATGAGCTGAATTGTGTCCCCAAAAAAGATATGTTGAAGTCCCAACCCATGACACCTGAGAATGTGACCTTTTTTGGAATTGGATATTTTGCAGATATCATCAAACAAAAGGTAGGCTTTAATTTAATATGACTGGTGTCCTTTTAAGAAGAGGAAAACACCATGTCAAAACAGAGATACACGGGGAAAACATTGCGTGAAGATAGAGACAAAAATTGGAATGATGCAGCTGCAAGCCAAGAGTGCCAAGAGTGGAGAGCCACTACCAGAAGGTAAGAAGAGGCAAGGAAGAACTTTATTCGGAGTCTCAGAGGGAGCACGACCTGCTGACCCCTTTATTTCAGACTTCTGGCCTCTTGAACTATGAGATAATAATTTATTATTTTAGGTCACCTAGTTTGTGGTACTGTGTTACAGCATCCCTAGGAAACTAATACAGCCACATTGTGCTTGTTCTATTAGTCGAGCAAAATCATCCAGAAGTCAACAGTTTATGAAGCAGCCAGGGTGCATCCTCATGCATAAGGCTGTAGGTTGAAAACACTCTGTGGAGGACCTCAGCACAATTTTACAGATCTTCATGGAGCACCGAAAAAAGCTCTTAAGATAGTAATATCAGCTGGTAAAAGTACCTTTCCAGTCTTCCCAGTAGTCCTAAATAACTTCTAAGAGCCATTTGAGTCTTTCGAGCTCCAAGAAAGTAGGATTGATTTTCATGTTGAGATGAAAAATAGGGAAGTTTAAAAGGCATTGTAGTCCATTCCCATTTTGCCATTTAGTAGGCTGACTGCCTTTTAAATTCATTTTCTTGGGGTTCCTGGGTGGCTCAGTCAGTTAAGCATCTGCGTTTGGCTCAGGTCATAATCTCAGGGTCCTGGAGTCTGGGATCAAGCCCCCGCATCAGGCTCTCTGCTCAGCAGGGAGTCTGCTTCTCTTTATCACTCTCCCTCTGTGCTCTCTCTCAAATAAATAAAATCTTTAAAAAAATAAATTCTTTTGCATTCTAAGACACAGTCTTTTATCCAAATTCTCAATGACTCCTTGTTCTTTCCTCTTAATTGTTTCTACTTCTCTAACCGTGTTTTGTATGTTTGGTTTTCTGAAAATCTCAGAGGTGAAATTAAGGTTTGGACAGCCTATATTAGGACACTTGAATAAAGCTGACACTTCTCCCCCTTCCAAAAGGAAGTAATCTCTGGGTTCTATAACCATTGGGAACCATCCATCCAAGAGGTTATTACCCTCCTTCTCCCAGGTCCCAGGTTGAAGCCTGGAATGGTAAAAAAAACAAAAACAAAAACAAAAATAAAACAAAAACAGAGGAAGCAGAAAGAGCAACAGTAGGGAGGCATTGCAAACCTGGAAAAAGAAAAGGAGCTTTCAGTTTCTTAATCTTTTCCTCCAGTATATTGATTCATTGCTTACAGCTATCCAATTCATTCTTGAGTTTATTTCCTGAGAAATAGTCATTTCAATAATACATTTGCTTGGGTGGAGCTTTTCTAAGATTCCTGTAAGTACAGCAATTTGTCTACCTTGAAAAAGCCTTCCTCTGGCCATTAAAACACAAGGTACTCATAAGCATCCCCATCCCCAACATGACAGAATGAAATCAGCCAACACTTTGGGTTTCTCATATTTTTCTGCTGTTGGAGCTAATGGTGAACCAGATGGGATCTTAGAACCTATGTTACCTATTTTGTGTAATTGTAACTCAAAATTTGCTATAAGGGTTTGAAATTTTTTCCCAGGAACCCAATTAAACTCAGCCAAAATAATTAAAGGGAGATTACTTAGCAAACAGCCAGAGTCTCACCTGATCGAAGGTGGCCACAAATCCTCTGACAAATTCATCTAGAAGAAGGGCTCATTCAAGTAATCCTATCCTCATTGCTAAGTTATTGGTGTGGGGCGGGGGAGGAGAGAAAGACCCAAAGAGAAGCACCAGTTTATATAGAATTAACAGATTTTATCATTGAACAAAGCAAATACCTTGAATGCATGCAGGTAGCCAACAAGTGACTACAAAGTTTAGTGGAATTTCAGCTGCATTTATATGGAATTAAATCCATAGCTGTTACACATCAACCAACTTTTGGTGAACAGTGAACTGATTTTCAATTTACATCACTTGTTACATTGAGCTTATTCTGAAGTCTTATTTTTCATAATTCTTCAGGCTTAGTCTGGCGTTCTGTACTTTCATAATTCTTCATCAGGCACATTCTGACATTTTGTTTTTCATAATTCCTACAGTTGCTCCTGACAGTGTGCCTAGTATGTATAATTAACCACATCCTTAAGCATTCTTCAATAAGATTAGATTAAATTCACCTTTCCACAAAATATGTATTTTTAATGGCTGCATGATATTCTATCACATGGTCCTGCCAAAATTTATTTTAATACTATTTTCCTCTTGTTGGATATTTATATGATTTAAAATATTTTCCCATTGTAAACAACACCATGACAAATATCCTTATACATAAAACATAATGTAAATTTCAAATATTTTCTCTAGGTTATCTAGAAGTGGATACTCATGGAAATGAATATTTTTAAGCTTTAGCACGTATTGATACACCACCTTCGGGAAAAAACATACTAATCTATGGTCCCAAAGGCAATGAATTAGAGGGTTTATCCCACCAAAGAGATGCATATCTTCATGTTACAGAAAAAGAAAAGACTGGTAAGCTTCTTTTTTAATCCAATTAGCCAACATATAGTACATCATTAGTTTCAGACGTAGAGATCAGTTATTCATCAGTTGCGTATAACAACCAGTGCTCATCACATCACGTGCCCTCCTTAATGCCCATCACCCACTTATCCCATTCTTCCACCACCTCCCCTCCAGCAACCCTCAATTTGTTTCCTGTAGTTAAAAGTCTCTCATGGTTTGTCTCCCTCTCTGATTTCTTCCCATTCAGTTTTCCCTCCCTCCCCCTATATCCTCTGCGCTACTCCTTAGATTCCACATATGAGTGAAACCATATAATTGTCTTTCTCTGTTTGACCTATTTTGCTCAGCATAATACCCTCCAGTTCCATTCATGTCGATGTAAATGGAAGGTATTCATCCTTTCTGATGGATGAATAATATTCCATTGTATATATATACACATCTTTATCCATTCATCTATGGATGAACATCTGGGCTCTTTCCACAGTTTGGCTATTGTGGACATTGCTGCTGCTATGATCATTGGGGTGCAGGCGCTCCTTCTTTTCACTATGTCTGTATCTTTGGGGTAAATACTTAGTAGTGCAATTGCTGGATCATAGGGTAGCTCTATTTTTAACTTTTTGAGGAGCCTCCATACTGTTTTCCAGAGTGGCTGTGACTGGTGAGCTTTTGATAGGAAAGAATGAGGTCCTATTGCAACTAATGCAGCTGAAAGTCTTTGACATATACCTCTAATATGAACTAGTCTATTTGAACATAATAATTTGACATGGCAAGTTATCAGTTATAATTGATAATTAAATATAAACTGCCTAAAAGAATGGCAGTTAGGGGATCACATGGCATCGGCCCATACGACTTGTGCCTGGCAAGCCGACAAATCATAGTACCTGAGATTGTTGGAAATGATTCAGTGAGTTGGCCCTTATTTTGAGGGTTTTAAAATTCTTTCTAAGCTTTAAATTTTTAATGAAAACATTTAAGTAATTAATGTTAATGGCACAAAATTCAAAAGGCATGAAAACGTATGCCACGAAAAGTATGTAGACGATGCCTGTTCTTTCAGTCACCCAACTCTCCTATCCCAAGTCGGGTTTCTTTTTTATTCTCCCAATGACATTCTGGGCATTTACAAAAATAAATTTCTCCTTTATGTATTTCTCTTTTGCCCCCCCACACAAAAGGTACCATATAATACACACCGTTCTGTATCCTGCTTCTTTTCACTCAGGATTTAGCTTGGATATCATGCTATATGAGTATAGAAATAGCTTATCTATATATGTAAGCATTTATTTATTATTCAGCATACATTTGGTGAGCACCTACTAGGTGTCAGACCTATTCTACACACTGATATGTAACAATAAACTAAACACAGAAAAATCTCAACCCTCATGGAACTTATATCACAGGGTGGAGAAACAGAAAAACAAAATAATAGTAAAAATATATATTACATAATGGCAAGTGTTATAAAGGAAAAGAAAATGTTCAACCTAGCTGAATATGTTCTTGATCACTTACAGGCAACTGCATGAAAAAGGCATTCTGTCAGTCAGTCTGACTAACCAAGGCCCAGGGCAGGCCCAAGCACGAAGAGCAGTCCTGCTCAGCAAACAGGAGCTGATGCCTGAAGACATTCAGGATCAGGTCACATTCAGAATCAGGACAAAGGATCAGGACAGCAGGGAGAGGGCTCACTGTCCTCCTCCATTGACCCTATCTGCCTCTTGTAAAACAGAAATAGAACCAGAAAGACAAACACCTGCCAACTGACAGGGTCCTGGGCCAGGAGGTCTCCACCTGAGCAGGGCGATGGAAAAAGCCTGCCTGGACTCTGGTGTAGGAATTGGATCCAGGACCTCTTCGTAAATTTGTCTGTCCCCAGGGGCCCACCCCTTAAGGAGACTAAAGATCAGGCTGGGGTGGGGGACCAGAGGGCACCAGCCATGGCAAGTCTTCCACCAAGTCTGTCCCCCAAGAAGTGGCAAGAGGTGGGATGTGGGACTCACGAAAGAGAGACACTACAGATGCCTACAGCAAGGCAGATTGGACTAGCTCCCTTGGCCCTTGAGGGAAAGAGTCACAGTGAGACTGACTTGGGCTACAAGGGACAAAGCACTCTCTAAGGACAAGGTACAGAAGTAAGCTCCCTGTCATCCTGAGGTCATTATCTAAGCAGAGAGCAGAGGGCCATGTGTGGAGGGGCCTCTGGGACTCATCAAGAGGTTGGGCCCCAGGACCTTTGGGGGCCCATGGACCCTAAAATGCTCTGATCCTCCCATCTTTGGAAGACAAACCCTGCCCAGTCCTGTCTGGCCTGGTCAGGTGGCTCAGAAGCACCCCAGGGACTAACAGCCCTTTCCTGAGGTTTCAAAAAGGAGTAGCATTAGCATTCATTAGCACTCTAATTGGCATTTTAATCACCAGTCTCACTCTCTTCTTTTAGTCTTTAGTGAATACCTGGGGCATTGTCCCTATTCCTCCCACCCCCCCTTCTCCCTAGAGATCAGCTCAAAGTTGTGCCGCACCTTCCCTTTACCCACGACCCACATCCCCCAACAAAGCCTGAAGGCAGGAATGAGCTTCTCCAGGGCGTCTGCGTTGCACTTTCTCTCCCTCCCCCTGCAGTGAGCTCAGGAAATTGGTTTTAATCCACCAGGCTCCAGTTGCTTAGCAACAGAAAAGCCTGCTCCTAGCAACCAGAAGCCACAAAGATGCTGCAGAAAGGGGGGTTGTCTGGGCCCTGCTCTTGCTCAGCTCCTGACTCCTGGCCTCCCTGATGTTTTTCTCATTGAGTACAGACACCCTTCCTTTCTCAGATGCCAGGTCTTGAAAGGCTGATCTCTGGGGCAGCTGCCTTGACCTCACCCCCCACCCATTCTTCCTGCCTGGAGCCTCTCTGAATCCCACGTCCCAGCCCTGGCAGAAGACAGCTCATGATCACAGTAGGGTGGCTCTAGGAAGTGCCTCTTCCAGTGAAGGTCACTCCCAGTGACCAGTGACAGAGCTCACTGGCTATGTGGGTTCCTCCAGGCTGGCCTGGTGGGTGGGAGTGGGGGTGGGCCACTCCTTGGTGGCCACTCCTTTTGCTCTGGGTGAGAGCAATCCATGACCTGGGTGTCAGGGGCTGTGCATTGTACTCCCAGCCCACCTGCGTCTGAAGGGAGGCAAGGGACCATACATGATAACTCCCCACTTCTAGGGGTCAGAAAACAGAGTCAGATGGGCTCAGATCCACGCAACATATCACTGACAGCTGGGTCTGAACGAATGCCAGAGCACAAGGCTCCCCAACACAGTCAGCATCCGTGAGACTGCCAGGCCACTGTGCAGCACAGAGGGCTTCTGCTGCCCCTCCCCAAAAGACAGCGAGGACAGGGTTCTCCACCACGAAGAAGAAGCCTTCTGCCCTCCTGCTTTGGGGGATGGCCTCAGCTCAGGGTGATCATCAGTGCAGATTTTCCGTTTGACGAGCTGCTTTCCTAGAATTTTTTAACTTAGTAAGAGTTCAGGAGTGTCCGCTAGGAGGAGGCTGATCAGAATTCTGACTCTGTGAGTGGGGGCTCACTGGTATCTGAATCTCAGATCTCACTGGACTTCATGGGAGGTGCACACACATGCGTTCCTCTACCCCTTCCCTAGGGCTTCAAGCTCTGACAACAGGGCTGCCCCCTAGAAATAAGCCACGGAAAGCGGGGGCTATGGGAAACTGGCATCTAACAAGGGACCCCCATCCCCATCTCTCACCCTGAGCCAGGCCCCTGGGCAGGGACAAGCCTTCCCCTGGGCAACTTCTTTCTACCTTCCCCCCTCTTCTTGCTTCTCTCCCTCCCTTTCCCCCTTTCTCCCTCCCAAGAAAAGGGCTTCTGGTTTCCATTGCCTGGCAACCAGACTGCCACAGGCTGAGAAGAGCAGCACAGATGCTGCCTAATGAGGGGGCTGAAATCAGGGGCAAAATCTCTGTGCTCCAGTCCTAAGCCTCTGCCAGCACTGCCGCTGGTGCTCACAAAGTACACATTTTCTTAAATTTGCAATTTCTGTGCTCTATGATGAAAAGCCTTCCCAAAGCCGGACAGATAACCCGCATTTGGATAAATACCTCCTTGATCCACCCTTTTCTATTTCATATTGAAAACCTTTTGTTATGGAAAATTTCAAGCCTACACACAAGTAGAATAGCATAATGAGCCCTCCTGTGCACACCACCAAGCATCAACAATTATTAACTCCTAGCCAGATTGTCACATCATTTTAAGTATTCCGTTTGCAGCTCTGGAACATTAGAATTCTCTTTTTAACATAACTACAGTGTTATTTTAAAGTAATTAACAATAATCCCATAATATCATCAAATACCCAGTCAGTGTTCAAACTTCAAATATCGCATCACTATCATGAAGGGTTGGTCTCTTTTTTTAACATCTTACTTGGGTCGGGATCTAAATAAAATCTACACATTAATCTATAGATTCCACTTTCTGAACACCGTAGGAGAGGAAAACCTTCTCCTCTACTGTCTCTCTCTCTTTTTAGTATGTTTTGTTAGTCACCATACAGTACATCATTAGTTTTTGATGTAGTGTTGCATGTTCCTCTACTCTCTTAAGCTCAGTAACTGACACACTGAGGTGTGTAAATTAAACTGATAAAACACAGACTAACAGGAGGGGAAAACCAGAGTTTATTTACAGGCCCAATCTCTGTATACATGGCAGAACGGAGCGATCATAACTCAGAGGAGTGATTGGAGTTTGATGCTTATATGCCATCTTACTAGGTGAGGGCTAGGAGAGAAAGGCACTTGCTGGAAAACAAATGCCTTTTTGGAAAGATAAATGGGTTTTCAGGAGAACAAACAGTTGATAAGAAAGTTTGTGATAACGTTTGTCTCTACAGGTGTGAGTGGTCTTTCTGTCTCCTTCAGGACCACAAAACTCTCCTGGAGAAGAGATTTGGGGTAGATTTTATTCACAGTCTACCTTCTGGGAGTACATGGCCTGAGAAGGAATTTATGACCGCCTCATTTCCCAGAAGTTGCTGCTTTTAGTCAGATAAGGGAGGCTCCAAGAAGGATTTTCCCCCTGTCATCTGTTGAATCTCAAGGTTCTTCAGCTTAAAATAATCTTTATACCAACTCTAGGGTTCCAAGTGGGTCCCCACAATATTCCAACATAACAAGGAACTGAAGTTATCCTGGAAACCATCGACGCCCGGGCTTTTCCTAGACTTCCTATGAGCTCTGCCTTGAGCTGTGTGGAGCATTATTAGTTCCCAAATCTTAAGACGAGGACACTGAGATTCAAAGTGGTGACATGAAGAGCTCAAGGTCACCCAGCTAATGAGGCACTGGGCCAGGCCAGTAACTCATGTCAGGAGTCCAAACTCCTAATTGTATGTGTTCCAACAACCATGCTCTGCCACCCCCACCTGTCCTGCCTCCAAAGAGGTAAGAGAAGGCTTTAGGAAGGAGTCGGGGAAGGCCTCCCCTGACCACCTCTTAGTCCAGGTCCTACCCAGCATCTGCGAAAGACCCATGCAATCCCACCTCCTCTGACCGCTCTGGCCCATTTCTTTCCTCCCAAGTATCTGCCTTTGGGTGCATGTGCCTCGGTCTCCCACCCACTCAGAAGCTCCTTGAGTACAAGGACCTTAGCTCTTGGATATTGGTGACCTGCCCCAGCTGAGACTCACCCAGAGGCATTTGGAAGGTGCTCCCCAAAGGAGGGGGGCCTACTGACTGACTGCCTGAGTCAGGGGCCTTCTGGCGGGTAGGTGTGCTGGAAATACAGGTGAGTCTTTGGGAGGAGAGGTGCTGGACCCCAGGAAGGAGCAGCCGTCAGACACTGCAGAGTGAAAATGGTCTCTCTTGTCCTCAGAGGAGGCAAGGCAGTGCCCAGGGAGCAGCCTGGGTCTAGGCATCCTGATGACAGGGGCCTTTGGCCTCACCCCTCCCTCTTACAGACTATTTACCCTCTGGAGGCATCAGGGAGTCCTCATCTGTGCAGCAAAGACACTCCAGAGAATCTGCCAGGCTGTCTTGTGGTTGAAGGAGCCCTCTCAGCTTGGAGCACTGAAGTGTGCTCTAGCTGGGGAACCCTGATGGCAGGTCTGGGTCTCTGCTCTTTCATTTTGCTGCTCTGTGACCCTGGGCAGGCAATTTCCTCCCTGTGGGTCTTTGTTTCCTTATCTATACAATGAAAGCGTTGGGCCAGATGATCTCTAGGGGACCACTAGCCCCCACATTTCTATGATCTCCAGGAAACAGAGACCCATAACATTCCTTGGTAAATGGTTACTGTTCTTTATTATCTTTACAGTCAGAAGGGTCTTCCTGCCCGTTTCCTACTGTCTCTGAGTCTTGGCTTCTCTGGCCAAGGCCCAGGTCTAGATAGGCATGTTCGTTGTCGCAGAAGTATCTGGGTGGGCAACAGGCACTTTCATGGAATAGAATGCACAACTCAAGTCACAATGGTGGGAGAGTGGGGTCTGGAGCTCTGCAGCCCCTACACCCAACCCCAGAGGTGTTCAGGAGGCAGCAGCGTTCAGATGTCATGGAGATGAACGATTGTGACACTGATCATCTCCTTGCCCTCCATGTAGCCCTACCTCCCCATTCTCCAGACAAGGAAACAGGGACTTGTCCAAGCTCACAAAGAGCTAGGACAGAGAGGAGCTTGGAGTGGGGAAGAGTTGGGGACCTCCTCAGTAGGGAATCTTTCCTAGTGAGGGGTGGGGATGGTGAGGAAGAGAACCAGTCCCCAGAGTTGTGGCATTAACTAAAATCAGTTTGTGAAACCCATCATCAGGGAGCTGCTGGGTTCTCCTGGGGGAATGAGCACACACACACACACAGACCACAGGAGAAGAGGTCACAAACATGTCTGACTACCAAACACCTGAGCTGGGGCTCTAACTTGACCGCCCCACCAGGAGCTACTGAATCTCCCAGCTATTTCATTTATTCAACAAATAGTGACTAAGTTACTGGGGACCAAACTGTGAACAAGTGGGACATGGTCCCTCCCTCTCAGAGTTTGCAACATAGGCAAGTGCTCAAGAGGAGATTCCAACTCAGGGAGCTACTCCCAAGCTAAAGGAAGCCGGAGCCTGTGGGAACGCAGCAGAGCCCATCTCAGGGGCTCGAGAGCTACAGGCACTGTCCTGGTTGTGCCCATTTCTAGAGGAGTCAGTTCTGGTCGGTTGGGAGGGTAGCTGTGGGGAGCAATTGATTTCCTTTCTTCAGGTCAGGCAGGCATAGTCAAGGATGTGGATGACCCTCAGGAACTTTTTGTTATCTCAGTAAGAACTGGGCAACTTCTGGAGCTTGGAGGAGAGGTGAGGCTCCTTTTCTTTAGGCGGGGCTTCTCAAAGTAATGGGTTGGGACCCCAAAACTCACTGTTGAGTCTTCAGTGGCTCTCCTGAGCAGAAGTTGCATATGAACTTGGCCCCCTTTCTCTTGCTGGTTGTGGTGATGTGAAGTGTGCATTGTGGGGATTCAAAAAATGTCAAAAGTTAAATTATTCTGAAAAAAAATTGCCCCCACTCATTCTGAGGGCCAAGTCATCTCCTTCTTCAAACCTGTGCTTGTGATTTATCTTCCATTGATCCTGACAATTAATATAGAGGGCACTGAGCAAGGGCACTGAGCAAGGCTGCCCCTGTTCTCCATCCTTGCTGCTCTTCTGCTATGTGTGTGGTGGGAAGTGACACAGGAAACAAGGGGGGAGAGGGAAGTTATGGAAAGTGTCCTGTGGATTCTATGTTTACGAAGCTCAGTGACATGTAGAGAGGTTTAAGTGAAACTTTCGTGGGAAAAAGTAAGGAAATGCCTTGTTTTAACTGCCTGGTCATTCCTATTGTTTGGTTTCCGAGTCTTTTTGTTTCCAGGCTGTTTTGTAAGTGCTGAGCTATTAAGGAGCTGTATGTTTTCTTGGAACAGAAAAGGAAGGGCCCTCTTGTCCCTTGGGTCTCTCCTAACCAACTCTCCAACCATGTGTAGGTACTGTCTCTTTGCCTCTGTCCCTGATGTGGGGCTGTGTCTATGGAAAAGAGTGGGCTCCTAGTCCTTTAGGACCCAGGATTCCACCTCCTTTTATTCCCTTATGCTGAGCCCTAACCCTGTCCACAGTCAATGAGGGAGAAAGCACAGGTGTGCTGCATCCTGCCCCTTCTTTTTTAAGAGTTGGAAAGTGAGACCCAGAGAACACAGGGCTTTTTCCCTAGTTCCAGAAGACACAAGGCAACTACTAATGAATTATAAAGGTAAGCTTCGATATATGGAGAAGAAACAATGGAATGCTAATCCTCCATTATTACTCTCAGCATATTTTTATTGGTTGCTTGACATATGGCAGACACCATTCCAGATGCCGAATACAACAGTAAAAAAAAGATGAATCTTACCTTCTAATAGAAGAAAACAAACACTAAATAAATCAATAGGAAGATTATAAGATGTTGCAAGATTCATAGTTTGGGCATCTGTCTTTTATATTTGGCCATTAACGAATGCCTTTTTGAGAAAGTGACATTTGAGAAAGAACTTGAAGAAAAGTCAGGGAACAATCCATATGATTATCTAGGGGAAGATGTTCAGGTAGGAAGAACAACAACAATTATAATTATAATTCCCTGAGACATGTTTGAAGAACAAGAAGACCAATGTTCCTGTAAAGAGTATGAGGTAATTAGAATATTAGGAGATGATGGCAGAGAATTGGTGAGTCTGATTATACACAGCCCTACATGGCATGATAAGGAAGTTGGCTTTAATTCAGTGAAGTGGGAAACCATTGCAATTTCAGGAGAAGAGCAAAATTACATCATCTAGTCATTAACTGGGTCTCTGTTGCGATTGTGCCAAGAATAAACTGTTTGTAGACAAGGATAGAAGGAATGAGACAACTCAGGACGTTATTGCCATGAGACCTCTTGTTGATGTTCCCCTACCATTACAGATAAACTTGGCAACTTCCATTTCTGGATAATTCAGTCCTCTTCATTTTTGTTGGCATCTAGGGCAGTACTGGAACTTGGATTAGGCTCCAAGCACTGTGCTCTTTTTATTGGCCTAGATAGCCTTTCACTGTCATGCCAATAAGGGGAGAATAAATGATGGAAAAGGGCAGCACTGAAGGATTGGCTCTAATACTAATAAGAAAAACAAAAGTAAATTGCAGGAAAAAAGCCTGTAAAAAGTACTGGTAGTTTGTATTACCCCTTGCTAGAGATATTGGAGCTGCTGATCAGCAACCATTTCTAGAGACTTATTATAGAGAAATGATAGTGTTAAAAATATTTTAAGAATGCATCTTTAGATATTTGGAAGTCCTGGTCAGGAACCCAAAGGATTCCCCGGCACCTGACTTCTTGTAGTTTCAAGTTGTAAACTGGAAAGATCCAAGAGTAAAAGTCACATACATTTTTTAGCCTAACGTTGAGGGTTAGTCTTTGCTTATGGAAAGGAGGCCGAATTCCTCAATTGTTAGTAACATAGACTCTCTCCCTGACCCAAATTTTAGTCAGGTTCCTCTGAAACCTCTTTCCAACTAGGCCTCAACCTTTGAACTTCCATGTCCATCTTTGCATTACCCAATTTTAGCAAAACTCCTCCTAAATTGGTTTAGCAAGAATCCCCACACTCAGCATATGACCACTCTTGATATCTGATTAAATTCTTTGTATCTTACCCTAGTATCTAATCACACTGGCCTTCCTTCAGCAAGAATCCTATCAAATCAGGATCCTCTCTCACCTCTAAGTAATTTTCTACCCACTGACTCCCATCCCCATTACAATAGGCACTTGAATAAAGTCTTCCTTACCATTTTTAACAAGTGTCAGAATAATTTTTCTTTGACATTAATGTGAAAGACAAATGCACTGGACAATTAAAGAGATTTTTTTTTAATTCAGGCAAGTGCAATAAGGAAAATGTTCAATTCTGTGGAAGAATGTCTTAAAGAAAAGGAAGGGGGCCTGAGTGTTATAGAGGCAGATAAACAAGGGAACCATGAGGAAAGGTGGACAGCAAATTTTAAGTTATGAAGCAGAGTGGGAATACATGAGGGCAGGTGGTCCTTTGTGGTTAGCCATTTCTCAGAACACAAAAAGGTGGGAGGATTTCTCAACCACCTCTAATCTCCAAGAGCACAAGTCTCAGATATAGTTAAATATTGTCACTAGCTTTCCTCTATCATCTTGATTTAGGAAAAGAATTTTCAGACTGTATTATCGTCTAGAGCTTTTGAGATGACACTATGGAGTACGCATATGCTAGCATATGCATTAATGTGTTTCTGGAAGAGTACACAAGAAACTGTTGTCAGTTCCTTTACCTTTGAGGAGAAAAATTAGGGAGCAGGACGGTGAAAGAAAACATTTCTTTTTATCCTTCTATTTTGTTTGAATTTTCTGGACATATGCATATATTTATTTTATTGTTAAAAATACTATCTTTGGGTGGCCAGGAAGATGGCAGACATTCACAGTTAGTATGCCCAACAAAAGCCACTGACCATTTTTCAAAATAAGAAGAGGGGCCTGGTAAGGAGAAGCTCTCATGATACTACAAAAACATTGTTCTGGGCTTCAAGATGACATTGTCAATAAATGCCCCTTTCCTAGTAATGTCTCCATCCAAGGGCAGTTTCTATCTGGTGTGGTGACCAAAGCAAAGATGCACAGGACCATTGTCATCTGGCAAGATTACCTCTACTACATCCAAAAGTACAACTGCTTCAAAAAATGCCATAAGAATATATCCATGCTCCTTCCCTCCTGCTTCAGGGATGTCAACATTGGCAACATTGTCACAGCGGGTGGGTGCCAGCCCTTGAGAGAGACTCTGAGCTTCAACATGCTCAAGGTCACCAAGGCTGCTGGCACCAAAAAGCAGTTCAGAGTTCTGAGATTAGACATCAGCCCACACCTCTAAACAAAATGAAGTTATTTTCCCAGTAAAAAAAAAAAATACTGTTAGTGAAAGTTTATCTGCATTGAATTATAGGTCTTTTGTTTCTCCTTCAAATTTTTCTGCATTTCAAAACATAATAAATAGTTTTTTAAATAATAATATATGCAAATTTTTCTGCAGGTTTGGTCTGTTAAAAGCAGCCCCACTGGAGAAAAAGACTGCCAGGTAGAATTACTTGGATTGCCCTAGGTGTTGGTTCCTGGATGCTTTTTCTCTTTTTGCTTAAGTAAAGGGGCAAAAAATTATTAACATATCAGGTTTCTCAATTTTTCTCTCTCCCTCAAGGAAGTAAAGAGATGGAATCTTTCCAATTTAGTAGCCTCAACCAGAAGACTAATTTTCTACCAGGTGAGTTCTTACACTTTTGCGATGCAGAAATAGAAAAATAACTGAGGAAGACAATATCTCAAAAGTGGAGGGAAAAGATGAAACATATAAAGAGAGAAGCTAAACTAACCTACATAATAAAGAACCAGAAGATATTGGGGAGAAAGAGAGAGCGGGAGAGAAACAAGAGTATTTGAAGGCATTTTTTGCAGATGAGAGGCTTCAGACATGTTAGGGTGGGGTGTTTAAGAAAACTGAAAAGAAGAGAGAGGATATAAAAAGTGCTGCTGGGGGCGCCTGGGTGGTGCAGTTGCTAAGTGTCTGCCTTCGGCTCAGGGTGTGATCCCGGCGTTATGGGATCGAGTCCCACATCAGGCTCCTCTGCTGGGAGCCTGCTTCTTCCTCTCCCACTCCCCCTGCTTGTGTTCCCTCTCTCGCTGGCTGTCTCTCTCTGTCAAATAAATAAATAAAATCTTTAAAAAAAAAAGTACTGCTGAAGTTTCCACAATAGCCAAACTATGGAAAGAGCCCAGATGTCCATCAACAGATGAATGGATAAAGATGTGCTATATATGTACAATGGAATATTAGCCATCAAAAAGAATGAAATCTTGCCATTTGCAATGACATGTTTAGAGCTAGAGAGTATAATGTTAAGTATAATAAGTCAGTCAGAGAAAGACAAATGCCATATGATTTCACTCATACGTCAAATTTAAGAAAAAAACAGATGAACCTAGGGGAAAGGAAGGAAAAGTAAAATAAGATAAAAGCAGAGGGAGGCGAACCATAGAAGACTCTTAACTATAGGAAACAAACTGAGAGTTGCTGGAGGGGAGATAGGTGGGGGGATGGGGTAACTGGATGATGGGCATTAAGGAGGGCACTTGATAGAATGAGCACTGGGGATTATATATGCAATTGATGAATCACTGAATTCTACCCCCAAAACTAATAATACATTATATGTTAACTAAATTGAATTTAAATTAAAAAAGATTTTAAAAAGTATTGCTGGCATGTGTAAATTAGATTCTATTTCATATTCTGGAAGGGACACAAAATAAAATGTAAAATATTTTTAAACTATTTAAGATCTTTTGATTATCTTCCTTGAATACAACTCTTTGCAACAAATGGACCACATGGGTGCAGTATTTATAATGATTACCTTTTGGGGACTTTTTCATGATAATGGAACTATACACTCATATTCAACACTACCTAAATCTAAACATGCCTTAAATCTGAGCCAAGAAATGTCCATTTCTGGCACTCAGATTGTTAGAAAAATCACACAAAGAAATCGAGATGAACTCGGCATGAGCTGTAATAGTGTTTGAAATATTCTTTCAAAGGGAGGGGGACATGATAAAGAGCTGAATTCTTTCCCTTAGAATCACTGGGTGCAGTGACCTGCAAGAGACAGTTTTTCAAATGGAAAATTGGAACTGTGCTTGCTGAGCAGTTTCTAAATAAAATTTACTGTGGTAAATCCCAAGGGAAGGTGGCCACATGGGGCTGTATGTACATATGTATTGTCTAACACAATGTTTTTTTACCTTTTGTTTTTTTAAAAATGTAAAACTTGTGTTTTGTAAATGAAAACGTTCATGTAATGTAAATGTAAAACTTATAAAAGCTTTCTGTAGAAAAGTTGCAATAATGGTACAGGGAATTCCCATATACCTTAAGCTGTTGCTGTTGTTGTTGTCGTTAAACCATTTGAGAATAAATGACAGATGTCAAGGCCCTTTATTCCTAAATATTTAATAGTGATGCGAATTTTTCAAAGAAAGTTCAATTGCTTCTAGATAGGTAAGACACATACATGAGCAATTTACTAGAGGTAGGAAGATCTAATACACACCAGATCTGAAGGTAGCTCAGGATTTTGCTGAGGTGGTTAAGTGGCTCCCAAAGGAAGAAGACTAAACTATGGAATAATATGCTAAAGAAATGTTAGAGAAATGGAATGTTTAGATTTCTTTAAGTTTTCCTTTTCACTATGGCCTCTATTATTTCCAAAGTTCCTCTCTCTATTGATTTTGGTCCTCTGTCTTTCATATTATTTATAATTGTATTTCCTCAAGTGCATGGTGATCCTTGGTTGACTACTTGTATTTAAGATTTGAATACTAGGAAGCTGATTAGAAGTCCTGTACACATGGATGGGATTTAAAAACTAACTTACTCTGTAGGGTATTGATTGCTCCATTTTGGGGAGCAACTTACCATGTTGGTATCTTTTAGTCTTTTCTGTCAGGGTGATCAGATTCCTCATATAGAGTTGTCCAATCTTTCCCCTGTAGTAAA
Source organism: Ailuropoda melanoleuca (assembly GCF_002007445.2). NCBI lineage: Eukaryota > Metazoa > Chordata > Mammalia > Carnivora > Ursidae > Ailuropoda > Ailuropoda melanoleuca. The sequence continues at coordinate 54,606,370 of NC_048238.1, read as the reverse complement.
TCTAAATAGCAATAATCTCAGGAACTGGGATGAGGTAGGTATCAATATTGAGTATATAAACTTTCATATAAATGAATTATACTATTTTAAGTGTAATACTTCTCACTTCAATTGTGCCTGGGTTCCCTGCTCCAGAAATTGTTTTACCTTCTCTGAAGAATGAATCTCTAATCTTCCACCAAGATGGAAGAAAGGAAGTTGGCTGGCTGTGCTCAGGGGGTGGGGATCTAGGGATCTAACTGATTTTAGATAAAATTTAGATAATCAGCCCTTGGTTTTTATCATCATCTTCATTCCCATATTCAGAAATACTCAGTGCTGCCAATTCCTGACTTTTTGGGGGGTTTCTCAGGGTGAACTGGATTACTTTTCAGTTTTCTCCATTGCTTGGGATTTAGGCGTGCAAAGTCAGTTTCATCGTTTCCTTCTTCCGAAATTGTGTTGTTGTTATTTGTCTCCCTCTCTAGATCCTACAAGACTTATACCTTCATAATATCCCATTACTGTCATTTTTGTGAGTTTCTAGAATATTTGGTCCACCATCTCTAACTGAAATTTCCAGATTCTATCATTTTTCAATCATTCTGGGTGACATCTGTCCCCTTTCAAGACCTACTAGAATTGGGAGTTTATGGCAGAAGTGCAGAGAACTTGGGGTTAAAGTGTAGAAGGAGTTATGGAGCATAGAAGTGTAGACATTTCTCCAGTGGGAAACTCAGGCTCCACACGTTGAACAGAATGCACTGCATTCATTAGGGACATTTTCAAGCTCTTCAAAGTTTTGGTTCGTTACTGACACCAGCAGCATCAGAGCTATATTTAGCTGCATTCTATATACATTCTCCATGAGTTAATACCCAGTAGTGCAGTTGCTGAATCATAGGGTCATTCTATTTTTAACTTTTTTGAGAAACCTCCATACTATATTCCAGAGTGGCTGCCCCAGTTTGCATCACCACCAACAGTACAAATTTTTCCCCATTTTCCACATCCTCACTGACATTTTTTTCTTGTGTTGTTGATTTTGGCCATTCTGACAGGTGTGAGGTGATATTTCATTGAAGTTTTGATTTGTATTTTCCTGACGGTACGTGATAGTGAGCATCTTTTCACAGTGCTGTTGACTACCTGTATGCCTTCTTTGGAAATACATCCATTCATGTTTTCTGCCCATTTTTAAATTAGATCATTCATTTTTGTAGGTGTTGAGTTTCCTTCTTAGGACTGCTTTTGCTGCATCCCAAAGGTTTTGTACCACTGTGTTTTCAGTTTCATTTGTTTACATGTGTTTTTTTTAGTTTCTTCTTTGATTTCCCAGTTGACCCATTCATTCTTTAGAATCATGTTATTTAACCTTCATGTAATTTGTGTTTTTTTCCAAATTTTTTCTTGTGGTTGATTTCTGATTTCACAGCCTTATGGTCAGAAAGGTACATGGTATGATCTCAATCTTTTTGTATTTGTTGAGGCCTGATTTGTACCTAGTATGTGATCTGTTCTGGAGAATGTCCCATGTGCACTTGAAAAGAATGTGTATTCTGCTGTTTTAGAATGGAATGTTCTGTGTATATCTTTTAAGTCCGTCTGGTCCAGTATGTCACTCAAAGCCATTGTTTTCTTGCTGATTTTCTGTTAGTAAATGATCTATCCATTGATGTAAGCAGAGTGTTAAAGTCCCACTATTATGGTATTATTATGAATGAGTTCCTTTATGTTTGTTATTAACTGTTTTATAGATTTGGGTCTTCCCATGTTGGGTGCATAAATATTTATAATTGTTACTACTTCTTGTTGGATTATCTCCTTTACTATGATATAATGCCCTTCTTCATTTCTTGTTACAGTCTTTCTTTTAAAGTCTAGTTTGTCTGACATAAGTATTGCTACTCCATCTTTCTTTCGACATCCACTTGTGTGATAAATATTTCTCCATCCCCTCACTTTCAACTGGCAGGTACCTTAGGTCTAGAATGAGTCTCTTGTAGGCAGCATATAGATGGGTCTTATTTTTTTTTAATCCATTCTGACTCCCCATGTCTTTTGATTGGAGCACTTAGTTCATTTATATTCAGCCTAATTATAGATAAGTACTTAGTGCCATTTTATCACTTGCTTTGTCTCTTCTAGAGATTTCCTGTGTTCCTTTCCTGTCTATCTTGCTTTTGGTCTTTCCTTTCCAAAGAGCCCCATTTAATATTTCTTGCAGGGCTGGTTTAGTGGTCGCAAACTCCTTTAGTTTTTGTCTGGTAAACTCTTTATCTCCTTCTATTCTGAATGACAACCTTGCTAGATAGAGTATTCTTGGCTGCATATCTTTCCCATTCAGTGCATTGAATATATCATGCTACTCCCTTCTGGCTTGCCATGTTTCTGTTGAAAGATCTGCAGCTAGCCTTATGGGTTTTCTTTACAAATTCTTATTTAGAGCATTATATTCAAGTCTATTCATCCCTGATTTTACCACAACCTATAACAGACTTGGGAAGGTAGGAATATTGTACACTAAACAAATAGCCTAAAATTGATCAACATACCATGATTTGTGTTCAGTAAGTGGTAAATTGTCTGGAAGAATTAGGTCTAAGGAGTATCATGCCTAGCAAAGGAAAATAAGAAGACATCTTTCTCTCCAAGATGATTTTTTCCTATTACATATAAAAAAAGATTATAAGGGAATACTAAGAACAATTATATGCCAACAAAATAGATAACCTAGATGAAATGGACAAATTCCTAGAAACACACAAACTACTGATACTGACTCAAGAAGACATAGAATACCTGAACAAACCTATAGCGATAAAGTGATAGAATTTGTAAGAAAATGATTATACCTGTGATCACGTGGGAAATGCCTCAGAAATGCAAGGCTGGTTCAAAATACAAAAATAAATTAATATAACCTATATTAAGAGGATTAAGGGGGAAAACCCATATTACTGTTGATACAGAAAAATTGATGCAGAGAAAGCATGACAAAGTCCAACACCCTTTCACATTAAAAAACACTGAACAAATGAGTTCTTTCTAATTTTCTTTTTCAGAGATTTTCTGCATCTTTTTAGATGTATATTTTTCCACATGATCTAAGGGATCAGGTTGTCTAGTTCAAAAAACAACCAAATAAAGAAACCACATAAGTATATTTGTTGGGATCCTGTTAAATTGTGAAATAGGAAAAATTGATATCTTTATAAATTATTTTCTAAAAATTATTATCATGAAATATCATACATACAGCATATTTTAACATATACAGAAATAATAATAAGAAATCAACATTCATTTACCCACCCCTAGAGATACAACTAGAAGTATTACTTTTATTATTGTTATTTATTTATTTTTAATTGTGGTAAAATTCACATAGCATAATATTTACCATATCAACCATTTTCCCCAACTTTATTAAGGTATAATGAACACATAAAATTACATATATTTAAAGTGTACAACTTATGATTTAATGTACATATACATTGTAAAATGATTGCTGCAATCAATTAATGAACACATCACCTCACAATGGCCTTAATTTTTTTTTTGTAAGCATGCTTAAGATCTATTCTCTTAGCAAGTTTCAAGGACACAATACAGTATTATAACTATAGTCATCATGCTGTACATTAGATCCTCAGAACTTATTCATCTTATAACCCTATGTACCCTTTGACCAATATCTCCCCATATGCCCCACCTCCCAGCCACTGCTAGCCATCATTCTACTATTTGTTTCTGAGTTTACCTTTTTTTTTTTAAGATTCCACATATAAGATGATACCACACAGTATTTGTCTTTGTCTTTCTGGCTTTTTTCACTTAGTATAATAGCCTCCAGTTTCATCCATGTTGACACAAATAGCAGAATTTCCTTACTTTTCCATGACCAAATAATATTCACATTTTCCTTTTTTATTATTAAAGTATAATGGATATACAATAATATATTAGTTTCAGGTGTACAATACATTAGTTTGACAATTCTATACACTACTCAATGTTACACAATAAGTGTAGTCACCATCTATCTCTATACCATGTTATTACAATATCAATGACTATATTCTTTATGCTGTAATATTCATGTCCATGGCCCACACTTTCTTCATCCATGCAACACTTAGGTTGTTTCAATGTCTTGGCTACTGTGAATAATGCTGAAGTGAACATGGGGATGCAGATATCTCTTTGAGATCCTGTTTTCATTTCCTTTGGATATACGTCCCAAAGTGGGATTGCTGCATCACATGGTAGTTTTACTTTAAATTTTTTTGAAAAAAAATGGCTGTATCAATTTACATTTCTACCAGTGTACAAGGGTTCCATTTTCTCCACATCTTTGCCAACACTTATTATTTTTTTTCTTTTTTATATTAGCAATTCTTTGAGATAATAATTCATTGTGGTTTTGATTTGCATTTCCCTGATGCTTAGTGATATTGAGCACCCTTTCTTATATACCCGTTAGCCATTTGTATATCTTTGGAAAGATATCTATTCAGGTCCTTTATCCATTTTTCAGTCAGGTTAGTTTTCAATAATTGTATAAATGTTTTATATTTTTGGATATTAACCCTTTATCAGATACATAGTGTGCAAATATTTTTTCCCATTTTGTAGGTTGCCTTTTTGTTTTGTTGAACCTTGTTAAATTTGCCCTTATGTGTCTGGGTTATTTCACTTAGCATAATGTCTTCAGGGTTCATCCATATTATAGTATGTGTCAGAATTTCCTTCCTTGTTAAAGCTGAATAATATTCCATAGTATGTGTATACCACATTTTGTTTATTCATTCATCTGTTGATGGGCACTTATGTTGCTTCCAGCTCTTGGGTAATGTGAACAATATCGCTGTGAATTATATATGCTACATACAAATATTTCTTCAGGACTCTACTTTCAATTATTTTGGATATATCACCAAAAGTGGAATTGCTGGATCATACGGTAATATTATTTTTAATTTTTTGAGGAGATGCCACACTTGATTTTTATTTTATCTTTGAAAAGTTTTTATCTTTATCTTCAAAGCCCAGGAAATCACTACCTTCAGAGCAAGATGTTTCATCACCAGTATATGTAGAGAACGTTCTTCATTTTAGGCATTCACTGAATTAAAAACTGAATCACTGCTACCCTCAAATAATACATCATCCTTATCTCTAGCATCAATGATATTATTATTTCCACAACAGTGCACAAAATTTTCACTGCTCATCATTAATTCCTTTTATCTGACCCAGCATCTGATATCATTTCTCCCTTCTTGAAGAACATCCTTTAGCACTTCCTTTATTTTTTTGAGATTTTATATTTTATTTATTCATTTGTTTGTTTATTTATTTATTTATTTATTTGACAGAGAGAGAAATTGAGCACAAGCAGGGAGGGGGAGAGGGAGAGGGAGAAGCAGGCTCCCTGTGGAGCAGGGAGATCCACGAGGGGGCTTGATCCCAGGCCCCTGGGATCATGACCTGGGCCAAAGGCAGATGCTTAACTGACTGAGCCACCCAGGTGCTCCTAGAACTTCCTTTAGTTCCAGTCTTCTGGTGGCAAAGTCTTTCATTTTTTGTTTGACTGGGAATGTCCATTTTTATCTTATCCCTACTATTTTTGTCGTACCCAATCATTTAATTACTTTTCACCCACATTTTTATTATGAAAAAATTCAAACACAGAAAAGCTGAAAGAGTAATGCAGTGTACTCTATATACACACTATGCAGATTCAACAAATGTTAACATCTTGTCAATTTGATTTAATGTCTCTGTTCGTGTGTGTGTGTCTGTGTGTGTGTATGCATGTGCATGTATAAAATCCCTGAGGAATTCATAGAAACAGAAAGTAAAATGGTGTTTACCAGGGACTGAGGAGAGGGGGGAATGGAGAGTTCTTGTTTAGTGGGTATGGAATTTCAGTTTTGTAAGATGAAAAACTTCTAATCGGATTATGTGTTTTTATCCATACTTTCAATCTCTGCAAATATACTTAACACTACTGAATTAAACACTTAAAGATGATTAAGATGGCAAATTTTTATCATGATTTAAAAAAAAACCCTAGAAAAGTTTTTCTATGAATATCTAAAGCACAACAAAATACATGGCTCTACAAATAAATGGCAAGGAGAAGTGGGGGAAAAATATGATACTGGGCCAATCATCTTATCAATCACAAAGTTAATTCTTCCAACATAGTTCCAGATAGTCTAACTTGTACTCTGTTATGAATATAGTGGCTTTGAGTCACCTGCATTTAAAATGGAGCAGTGGTCTAATAAGTTATAATGGAAGGGAATATTTTACTTCTGGTTCACTCTGATCCCTGGAGTGCAGCTTTTTGAGGCCTGTGCTGCTCCTGGCTGTGTTTGCCCTCAAAACTATTCTACTTTTCCTGGCTCCCAGCCTCTTGAGGAAAAACCTCCATGGTTGGGAGGAAGAAAGACTCTAGGGCATTTCTCTGTACTTTGGGCAGCTTCTCTGGCAGTGGCTCGTTTCTCTACCTTCATTTCTCTATACATGGGCCAATAAGATATAACTGTTAAGCGTCTGCCTTCAGCTCAGGTCATAATCTCAAGGTCCTGGGATGGAGCCCCATGATTGGCTCCCTGCTCAGCAGGGAGTCTGCTTCTCCCTCGGCCCCTCCCCCCCGCTCGTACTCTCTCTCTCTCAAATAAATAAATAAAATATTTTTTTATCAAGTTTTAAAAAATTTAAAAAATAAAGTCTATTTTAGCTGATATTAGTATGGTCACCTCTGCTCTTTTTTGGTTACAATTTGCATGGAATATCTTTTTTAAAATAATTTTTATTTTGTTATATTAGTCACCATACAGTACATCCCCAGTTTGCATGGAATATCTTTTTCCATGCTTTCACTTTCAATGTATTTGTGTCTTTATACCTAAAATGAGTCTCTTGTAATAACAAACTGATGGTTACCAGAGGAAAGGGGGGTGGGGGAATGGGTTAAATAAGTGATGGGAATTAAGAAGCTCACTTCTGATAAGCACTGGGTAATGTATAGAATTGTTGAATCACTATATTGTACATGTGAAACTTGCATATGTATATACAGTTTGTTAACTTACTGAAATTAAAAATAAAACTTTTAAATAAATAAATAAGATGAATCTCTTGTAGACAGTATATAGTTGGATTGTGTGTTTTTATCCATTCTTTCAATATCTGTCTTTTGACAAAACTTAAACCACTTACACTTAAGGTAATTACTGATAAAGAGGGACTTCTGTCATTTTACAATCTGTTTTCTATATGTCTTATAGTTTTTGTCCCTCATTGCCTGCATTACTGCCTTCTTTCGTGTTTTTAAAGTTTGATCCCTTAGAGTTCATCTTACTTGGAATTTATTGAGCATCTTGGATGTTTATATTCATGTCTTTCGTCAAATTTGGGAAGTTTCCAGCCATTATTTCTTTAAATGCTCTCTTTGCTCCTTTCCTCTCTCTTCTCCCTCTGGGACTGCCATAATGTGTATGTTGAGCTTCTTGATAGTAGCCCACAGGTCCCTTCAACTCATGTTCGCTTTTCATTATTTTTTTTTTCTGTTCATCAAATGCAATACTTTCCATTGCCTTATCTTGAAGTTTGCTGATTATTTTTTTTATGCCAGTTCAAATTTGCCTTTGAATCCCTCTGGTGAATTTTTTAATTTAGTTATTGTGCTTTTCAGCTCCAGAATTTCTTTTTGGTTTCTTTTTAGAATTTCTCTCCTTATTGCTATTTCCATTTTGTCCATTCATTATTCTTATGACTCTATCCACATCTTCCTTTAATTAATTGAACAGCTTTAAGAATGATGCTTAAAATATTTTTCTAGTAGATTTGTCATCAAATATGTTTCAGGGACAATTTCTGTTGGTTTTTTTCCCCTTTGAATGGGTCATACTTCTTTTCTTTATATGTCTTGTGATTTTTTTTTGTTGAAAACTAGACATTTGAATCTAATAATGTGATAATTCTGGAAATCAGATTCTCCCCCTTACACAGGGTTTGCTGTCTTTTGCTATGATGATGATGATGATGATGATGTTTTAGGCTGTTTCTATGCTGAGGTTCAGGCTGTGGTAGAAACTTAAGATCTTCTCGGGTCTTTTTTGAGACTTTCTGTGGGCATGCATACTCACTTTCTAATTTCCCCATTTTTAAATGTCTTTATCTCTAATGTCTAGCTCTCAAAAGGGGTAAAAGAGAGAAATCAAGCGGGGGAGGGGGAAAAGGGCACCAGTCCTTTAAATCCACTGGGAGTCACTTCAGCCAAAGTGGGTGGAGTTTGCAACAATGCGGGAAGATGCAACAACAATGGTCACTGATTTTTTGTTGTACCTCTGTGATTGGAAGCAACAGTTGATCAGAAAGCAGTTGATGATCAGAAGGCAGATCCCTGATATTTGGAGAACACGGTCCTTTCTGCCTACCATGGCTCTTGCAAGCTGTGTGCAAGCTGATCCAGGAACACATGCGCAGCTGCTTGCCTAAGGCTGGGGCTGGGAAATGGGTAGCTGCTACTGTGTTAAGAGCTGAAACTGATCAAAATTAACTTCAATTTCCCATTGCAAGCCTTCCCCTGGAAGTTTTGATCTTTCAATACACTCCTGAATTCCAAAATAGTTACATCAGACAGTTTCTGCCAGTGCAATTGTTGAGGGGGGAAGGCAGATTCCTGAGGCTTCCTACCCCCCCATCTTCCCAGAATCCTCTCACCCAAGAGCCCTAATTTTTAATACACTTTATTTTTTGGAACAGTTCAGACTTACTAGAAAAATGGAGAAGATGGTATAGGGAGTTACAATATACATTGCACCAAGTTTCCCCTTTTATTAACAGTTTTTATCAGTATGGTACATTTGCTACAATTAATGAACCAATATTGATACCTAATTATTACCTAACATCCATAATTCATTCAGATTTCCTTACTTTTTAACTAATGCCTTTTCTGTTCCAGGATTCCATCCAAAATATCTCATTCCATTTAGTTGTCATGTCTCCTTAAACTCCTCTTGGCTGTGATCATTTTAATGCTTCCCTCATTTTTGATGACCTTGACAGTTTTGCGGAATACTAGTCATTTATTTTATAGGAATCCTTTCTCTCAGAATTTGTCTGATGTCTTTCTCATGATTAGACTAGGGTTACATGTTCAGAGGAGAAAAATTGCCAGGTAAAGTGTCATTTTAATCACATTATATAAAGGTTACATACCTCAATATCACTCATCATCAAGGAAATACAAACCAATGAGATACCATCTTAAACCTGTCAGAATGGCTAAAATCAAAAACAGAAGAAATAACAAGTGTTGGCAAGGATGTGGAGAAAAAGGAACGGTTGTGCGCTGTTGGTGGGAATGCAAACTGGTGCAGCCACTCTGGAAAACAGCAGGGAGATTCCTCAAAGAGTTAAAAATAGAACTACCTTACAACCTGGCAATCACACTACTGGGTATTTACCCCCAAAATACAAAAACACTAATTCAAAGGGATACATGAACCCCCATGTTTATTGCAGCATTACTTATAATAGCCAAATTATGGGAGCAGTCCAAGTGTCCATCAATAGGCAAATGGAGAAAAAAGACGTGGTGTATTACTCAGCCATAAAAAGGAATGAAATCTAGCCATTTGCAATGACATGAATGGAACTAGAGAGTATAATGCTAAGCATAATAAGTTAGTCAGAGAAAGACAAATACCATATGATTTTGCTCATATGTGGAATTTAAGAGAGAAAACAAATGAGCAAAAGAAAAATAAAAGAGAGGAAGGCAAACCAAGAAGCACTCTAAACTATAGAGAACAAACTGTTGGTTACCAGAGGGGAAATGGGTGGGAGGACAGTTGAAATAGATGATGGGAATTAAAGAGTATACTTACCACGATGAGCCCAGAGTAATGTACGGAATTGTTGAATCACCGCATTGTACACCTGAAGCTAATATAACACTGTATGCTAACTATACTGGAATTAAAATTAAAAACTTAATTAAAAATGAGTATATACTGTCAACATTATTTGTGACTGGGCATGTTGAAATTGATCACCTATTTTAGGTAGTGTTTGTCAGGTTTTTCTGCTGTGAAGTCCTATTTTTTAAAATTAAACTTTTCATTTTAAAACAATCACAGATTTACATATAGGTGTTAGAAGTAATACATAAATACCCCATGTACCCAGTTTTCCCCAATGGTAACAATTTATAATACAATAATGCAATATCACAACCAAGAAAGTGGCATTGATACAGTCAAAACTCAGACATTTCCATCACCCTTAGTATCCCTTATGTAATTCTTCTATAGCCACACCACTTCCTTCTCACTCTCACTCACTCTTTAACTCTGGATGGTCACTAATCTGTTCTCCATTTCTATAATCGTATGATTTCACAAATGTTATATATATGGCATTATACAGTATATGATCTTTTGGTATTGGCCTTTTTCACTCAATAATATTTCTCTAGAAATTCATCTACACTTTTTATGAATTGATAGTTTATTCTTTTTATTTTGAGTAATAATCCATTATTCTTTTTTATTTTGAGTAATAATCCATATGGCTATACCATAGTTTAACCATACACTCATTAAAGGGAAGCTGCATTGTTTCCAGTTTTTGGCAAATAAATCTGCTATAAACATTTGTGTACAGGTTTTTTTTTAAATCTATTTGACAGAGAGACAGAGAGAGAGCACAAGCATGGGCAGCGGCAGAGGGAGAGGGAGAAGCAGGCCCTGCACGGAGCAGGGAGCCCAATGCAGGGCTCGATCCCAGGACTCTGGGACCACGACCCAACCTGAAGGCAGATGCGAACCAACTGAGCCACCCAGGCGCCCCTGTGTACAGGTTTTTATGTGAATAGAAGTTTATTCATTATTCTGGTTACATGCCCTAGAGTGCAATTGCTCGGTTATATGGTGGTTGCATGTGTACTTTCTAAAGAAGCTGCCAAACTATTTTCAAGAATGGCTGTACCATTTTACATTCCTACTAACAATGTATGAATAATTCAATTTCTCTACATTGTTGCCAACATTTGATGTCACTCTTTTTTTATTTTAGCAATCCTGATAAGTATGTTGTGATATCTTACTGTGGCTTTAACTTGCATTTTCCTAGTAGATAATTATGTTGAAAATCTTAATGTTTCTTCATTTGACATCTATATGTTTTCTTTAGTGAAAAGCCTCTTCGTGTGTTTTACCCATTTTATAATCAGAGTGTTCGAATTTGCATCTGTTGAGTTTTGAGTGTTGTTTTATATATTCTAAATAACAGTTCTTTCTTGGATATGTGATTTATACATATTTTCTACAATTCTGCAGCTTGTCTTTTCATTCTGTCAGTTGGGTATTTCAGAGCAAAAGTTTTGAAATTTGATGATGTCCAATTTATCAATTTTTCCTTTGCCTGTGTTTTTTTGTTGTGCCTAGGAACTCATTACTTACCCATAGATCCCAAAGATTTTTTTCCCTAAAAGTTGTATAGGTTACATTTTACAATTAAGTGTGTAATTGTTTTTAGTTGATTTTTATGTAAGATTCCTTTTTTTAAAACTCCATTAACTGATTTTATACCTTTATCACAGTTCAGTTGGACATATTTGTAAGAATTTACCTCAGTGTTTTCTATTCTGTTACATTGATCTACACATGTCTATATCTCCACCTATACCATTCTGTCTTGATTACTATGGCAATTAAATAACTCTTGAAATTGGATAGAACAATTCCTCCCACTTTATTCTTGTTTTTCAAAATTGCTTTAGCTGTTCTATTTCCTTTGCCTTTGCCTGTAGGTGTTGCTGAGATTTTTATAAGATTTGCATTAACTTGTCTCTCCATTTATTCAGATCTTTGTTTTATTTCATCAGCATTTTGTACCTTTCAGCATACAATTATTGTACATATTTTATTAAATTGACACTTAGGTATTTCTCTTTTTGAGTATAATTTGCGTTGCATTTTTAGTTTCAGTATTCATTGCTAGTATATGAAAATACAATCGATTTTTATGTTTTTCTTCTGTCCTGCAACCCTGTTGAAATTATTAGTTATAGGAGGGGTTTTTTGGTGATTACTTGGGATTTTCTATATAGACAATCATATCATCTGCCAATAGGAAGAATTTTAGTTCTTCCTCTCCAATTTGTATGCCTTCCATTTCCCATTATTACCTTATTGCACTAACTGGGACTTCCCTCACTATGTTGAATAAAAGTTGTGAGAGTCTATATCCTTGCCATTTTCCTGACCCCCAAAGAAAAGCATTCTGTCTCTCACTATTAAATATGTTAACTGTAGTTTTTTGTAGATGTACTTTATCATGTTGAGGAAGTTCCCCTCTATTCCTATTTTTCTGAGAGTTTATATCATGAATGAATGTTGGATTTTATCAGAGGCCTTTCCTGCATCAATTTAAATTTACATGATTCTGTGGTTTTTCTTCTTTAGCTTATTAATACATTGGCTTGCATTTATTGATTTTTTAAAAAAAGATTTTATTTTTATTTATTTGACAGAGATAGAGACAGCCAGCGAGAGAGGGAACACAAGCAGGGGGAGTGGGAGAGAGAAGCAGGCTCATAGCAGAAGAGCCTGATGTGGGGCTCGATCCCATAGTGCTGGGATCACGCCCTGAGCCGAAGGCAGACACTTAACCGCTGTGCCACCCAGGCACCCCTGCATTTATTGATTTTTGAATACCAAACCAGCCTTGCAGCCTTGGGAAAAAATTTCATTTGGTTATGATATGTAATTCTTTTAATATATTGCTGAATTTTATTTGCTAATATTTTGTCAAGGATTTTTGCATTTATATTCATAAGGGATATTGATCTGTAGTTTTTTTTGTACTATCATTGTCTAATTTTTCTATTAAGGTAATTCTAGTTTTATAAAATGTATTGAGAAATGTTCCTTCCTCTTCTATTTTCTATCTTTCTAGGCTGACTCCCTCCTGCACCTTTGGCTAGTGAAAGTAGGCTTTTCTTGAGGCTTTTTATTGGTGTGAATTGGTATGAATTCTTTCTTAAAAGTTTGATAGAATTTTACAGTGAAATCATATGGGCCTGGAGATTTTTTGAGGGGGGATATTTAATTACTAGTTCAATTTCCTTAATGGCTGCCTAGCTTAGTCACATTATCCATTTAATATTGGGTGAGCTGTGATAGCTTGTGTTTTTCAAAGAATTGGTCCATTTCATCTAAGTTGTCCAGTTTATGTGTGTAGAGTTGTTTATCGTAATCTTTATTATTTCTTTGATGTCTACAGGCTTGGTAGTGATATCCCTTATTTCATTCCTGATGTTGGTAATTTCTCTCCCCTCTTTTTTTTTTCTTGGTTAGTTTTGCTGGAGGTTTATCAATTTTTAAAATCTTTTCAAAAAGCCACTTCATTACTGCTGGGCTTTCTCTGGACAGTTCTCCAACTGAGGTGTTGGAGTACTTTGTTACAGCTTTATCAGGGTGTAAGTCTAGTCTCCCCATTAGGCTTTTGCTGGTGGGGGTGGGGCCATAGTTTTACTTGTGATATTTGGCTGAAGTAAAGCAGTTATTGTCCAAAAGTTTTCTAACTTTCTAGGCTACTTCTTTCATGGCCATTTGGCTAGTGAAAGCTTTTATTTCTGTGCCTGTTAAAATTTCTTCGGCTTCAAGTCCAGGATATAGGAGGCAAAAAGAAAACCCAGGAAACTCACTGCAGTGTAGTTCTTTGATCCAAAGGCCCTTACCCATCTTTTTCTCTCTACCTTTCAGAGTTTTTTTATGTTTGTTTTATAATGTTCAAGGTTTTTATTGCACTGAATGGGAATAGGTAAAAGTGCATTTATTCAGTCTTCTTGAAAGAAGCCCCATTGACCCTATTTTAAGTTATTTTGAAAAGATGTTTTGTTATTTTGTTTTTAAATTAGAAACTTGAATTTGATAAAATGACTTTTTATCCTCTATTGATATAACCTGCTTCCCTGTTTGTATCTACAGATACTGAGGAGAATATAAACAGCTTTAATTAAACTTCTCTGGGGAATGTCATATAGTTGTTTACCCCTATCCCCAAGCATATTGCAAAGGTTTAGACTCAAGCGACTAGAGGGGCCTGGCAGGTAAAGTTAATGAGAAAGGAGTGCTTGTTGGGGTTTTTGTAAGATTATGGGGAATAGTGGGTGCTGGAGTCAGAGGAGGAACATGTGACTTGTCAATAGGGAGAAAATGCTACTCACCTTCATCTGAAAGCTTCCACACGGAAATGGGTGACTACTGCTTTCTGATCTTTGTTTTATGTTCCAGAGAGACCAAAAATAAGAATGTCTATGAAAAATGGTGCAATTTTTAAATGTTGGCATCTATTTCATGAATATTGTTAAACAATGTGTAGATCAGACTAAATATAATATGGACCTGATTCAGTAAAAGGGCCACCATTTTGTAACTTCTGATACAGGGATACTAATGAGTCAAAATAAGGCTTCCTTTCTTCTTGAACTAGAAAAAAATGTAAAGAGGACTTAAATGCTGAGTGTGTTCTTTATAAAGGGACACAGTGTATTTTCCCCTCCAACTCTGGGCCAAACTCCTAAGGACATGGGAAATGAAACTCCAGATTGTTTGGGGGGATTCAAATGCAGAGATCTGTGTTCCTCCTTTCCTAGAGCTCAGCACTGTGATGAGACTCGAGAATTTGTTTGGCTCAGAGTGATGTAGGGGTTTAATATTGTGTCTTGGCAGATTGAACTGAGATTGCCTCACTTAGGGGATGGGAGTGTACCTGAGGTTATCTTGTTGCAACAGCACACAATGGCAGAATCAATTTCTAGGAACCCAAGAGGGTCACAGAAGTTGAAACTCAGCTGCATTGAAGGGATCTTTTAGATAGGAATGAAGAATTACACATGAAATTTTATGGAGGTTCATAAAAGAATGTGGCTTCAGTTATAAAATCAGTACATTTCTTTGACCTCATGTGTTTATAGACCAAAAATTGTACCCTCTACACTATCTTTTCTAATATAAATTCTATCACATCCTAGGTTTGACATGTAGTTATTATTTTCCAAACCATTTTTTCATTACAACTTCAATTATGGTTACCTCCCCCATCCCAGGGTTTATTTAGAATTTAAATCCTACTTTATAGACTTAGAATTTATATTCTACTTTATAGACTTCAGTTGTTTTCAGATTTGATTTTTAAAAATAGATTCCAGCATTTGAAACTGAACATTTTTATATCTGTGACAACACATTTTTTCAGAAACTCCTAAATATAAATATAATTTTCCTATCTATGAAAATGGGTATTTTTTAAATTGTCAAAGTCCCAATCAATGTTTAATGTTAATGTTTATACTTTTCTTAGATTTTAAAAAATATGTAAGTCCAAACTTTGCCATATGTTTATGTCAACCATTTGCTGTGAAGGTTTTTTTGTTCGTTTCTCATTGCCCTCTCTCTCTCTCAAAGCTACTTACATACATTGTACACATTTTCTGGTTTATTTTCATTAAACTGTACACTCTAGGTAGGGTCAGATAGAGATGTCTTTCAACATTATTTAAAAACTAATGAGATCAGATAATTCAAAACAGTCAATATATAATAAAGTTGAAATTACTTTGACAAAGTCATAGACATTTTTAGAATCAGCTTTATTTATCAACGAATCTCTGAGGAAATGTCCTCAGGGCACCTTGTGTATCTAAGAACCGCATGTCCCCTCTCCAGTATATTCTATCCTTTTACCTGGTGTTCTTTTTCTCTATAGCAATTTATCTTCACTGACACTCTGTGTTATTCGTTAAGATTCTAGACCTGTGTTCTCAAATCTCACGTGATTTGTTCACTGATATATCCCCAATTCCTGCAGTAGTGGCTGGCACACAGTAACAGTTAGTTGGATGTTAAATCAAAGTACAGAGAACCAAAAATTGTCTAATGTCTAGAATGATTGTCCAGTAATGTTTCACCAGTGACACAGAAACACATTAATTACAGTATCTAAAAGCGAACAAATTCTTTTGAGATTTTTTTTCCAGCCGTTTCGTTCTTCAACAAGGTAATCGAAGCTCACTGGCCTGGGAGTAGCCTCCATCTACCAACTTCTGGTCAGTGAAGAGATTTAAGAGAAAATAATACAATTATCAATCAGCAAGAGGCGGGGGGGGGGGGGGGCNACAAAGGGGAAAAACTAAGCGGTAGCCTCCATGGGGCATTCCCGGGCCAGATGTCCGGACTCGCCACAGCGGTAGCAGTTGACTTCACTCGTTTTGCTGCAGTTGATGGCCATGTGGCCGGTCTCGCCACACCGGTAGCACTTGACCTGGCTGCAGTCTTTCTGAATGTGGCCATATTCCCCGCAAGAGTAGCACTTCGGCTCTTCCTGACGGTCACAATCACGAGCCAAGTGGCCTGGTCTTCCACAAGTGTAACAGCACTGCTCACTCTCTCTCTTCCGCTCAATACAGTCTTTAGCGATGTGGCCACTTCTCCCACAGTTGTAGCAGAGGGCCTCAAGAAAGTCACAATCCTTAGCATGATGGCCAGACTCACCACAGCGGTAACAGATGTCAGGTAGGTTGGTGGAACTGCTCGGAGAAGCTCTGCCGCGGCCTCTAGCTCCGCGCCCTCGACTCCCTCCTGCTCTAGGGCATCCCCGGGCCCAGTGGCCAGACCATCCACCCTTGAAACATTCGTTACTGCTCATGGCGGCGGTGAGATCTTAGGTCGAGCCGGCCCACCACTGCCCCGGAGGCTCCAACGCAGCTCCCCTTACGGCGGCTTAGAAACAAGTGACAAGTGGCCGTTTTTCTCTAGGGGCCTCGGTAACGTCACACAAGGTTTGCGCACGGCCCCAATTATGTGTCACAGGCATTCCAGTTGCCCTTCCCCCCCCCCCACCCGCCCCGCTTTCCTTCCATCCTTGAAGTCAAAAGCATGGCTGTGTTGGTGTTTTCTGGTGTGTGTGTGTGTGTGTGTGTGTTTTTAAATAAACGCTTGGATCTTTACGTTTGTTGGAATCCTTCCCCGTTCAGAAAATACACCCTACAAGATTTCTCATAATTAAGAATTAGATCTTTGTGATCTAGTAGATGACATTTTTATGGACATAGGAAATATATGTATGAGATGTATCTAATCCAGTAAATGAAAGAAACACATTATAACAAATTAGACCAACCACCTTTTTTGTTTTAAAAAATAAAATACAAATGTTCACAAAGATATAAGATACATAGGGTAGAAAAAAAAATCTTTAAAATGCCACAGTGAGGAGTGCCTGGGTGGCTCAGACGGTTAAGTGTCTGCCTTTGGCTCAGGTCATGATCACAGGGTTCCTGGATTGAGGCCCCAGTCCAGCTCCCTGCTTGGGGGGGAATCTGCTTCTCCCTCTGCTTCTCCCCCTGCCTGGTGCTCTCTCTCTCTGTCAAATAAATAAATAAAATCTTTAAAAAAATAAACAAAATGCCACAGTGAGACTTATAATCTTGCATATTTTATTGAAGGAATTCTAGTTTTCAAGATAATCACCACCATTTAAGTTATAAAACATAACAGGATTGAAGCAGTCAGTATAAAGAACACATTATCACTTGAAAAATAAATTACAAAACCGTAATTTAAATATTGGACACATTTCCTCTCTGTTGTTTTCCAAATTGTTTATATCTTATATAAACTGCATAAAGATTTATGGACATGTTCATTTATATAGATATACAAATAAATATAGAATACTAGACACTGAAATATCAACCATAGCTATTTTGTGTTTCTGTGATTGAACACAATTTTTTTCTCCTTATTTTCCTTTTCTGTACTTTACAGCTTTTAAAATAAGTTTAGGTTATTGATAATTTTAAAAACTCACAATAAATGTTTTTCTTTAAGTTACTAGTTAACTATAGTTTTGCATATGAATTTTTTTTAGGCAGGCATTACAAACATATTTGGTAAAACACAGACATAAGAATAATATACGTAGCCATTGGTCTTTATTTTCAATGTGACTTCATTGGAATGTGCAACTGGTCACATAAATGCAATGACAAAGATAAATATTTTCAAAAATTAATAAAGGATTAGAGCCAAAGAGCATGAGTTGCTATATATATAGTAATGAAATGAGTTTTATTCCTAAACAATTAAATGATGCTGCATAAATGGTTTCAAAAGGCAAAAAACCTCTCTGTGGTTCAAAATTTGATATATGTTTATTAAATTAACCTTATTAATTATAACATGTATATTTCCCTTTAGGTTTATATCTTTATTAAGTAATACATGCCCATAGTTTAAAGTATTGATTTTCAAACAACTTTAATTGAGACATGAAGATACGCATTTTACATCACAATAGAGGATATATATGTTTGTGTTATAACTCAAACAAATTCAAGAAAAAAATACTTACCTTTAATGTGTGCAATGCACTTTGATGTTTTCTTTTATTTTAGGTATTAAAAGAATAATTTACTTATGCCAATAAATTTGATAACCTAATAAAATGGACAAATTTCTTATAAAACACAACCTACCATAACTGATACAACCAGAAAATCTAACAAGCTCTCTATCCATTACTTTTTTTAAATTTAGAAACTTCCAATAAATTTAAAATAGAGCCCACCTAAAAATTAGGATCATATAATAATGTAAGCTATACACTGGAATGTGTAAAAGGTGCATATGGCAAAAGGGAACTTAAAATGATGAAGTAACTATGAAATTTATATGTCTGTATCTATATACCTCAGTTTCATTATACCACCAGCTGTATTTTCTAGCCTAGGACTGGTTGGATAAGACAAAGTAAAGAGGAAATTAATATTCATTTGATATGTACAGTACACTAGATACTATGGCATAAATTTTGAATTAGTAGGGCAAATGATTTCCTTTTTTTTTAGCTTTTATTTATTTATTTGAGAAAGAGAGACAGTGAGAGAGAGCAGGAGTGGGGAGTGAAGGGAGAAGCAGGTTCCCCACTGAGCAGGGAGCCCAAAGCAGAGCTGGATCCCAGGACCCTGGGATCATGACCTGAGCTGAAGGCTGACACTTAACCGACTGAGCCACCCAGGTGCCCCAGGAGGGCAAATGATTTCTATAAGGAAATATATTCTTTCTTGTTTTCTTGAGACTTGAGATCCTGAAAATCTAATTCGGTTTAATATATGGGAAGACAACATGAAATTTTGAAGATAGGTGATGAATTTGTGAGCCCCTGCAACTCTTTTTGTTCCCCCTTCAGACGAACACCCTAGTTTTATTTTTTTTTCTTTTTCAAGTTTTTATTAACTTCCGGTTAGTTAACATACAGTGTAGTATTAGTTTCAGGTATAGGATTTAGTGCCCGTCACTTACATGCAACACCCAGTCCTCATCACCACAAGTGCCCTCCTTCATACCCATCACCTATTTAATCTGTCCATCAGCCCACCTCCTCTCCAGTAACCCTCAGCTTGTTCTGCATAGTTAAGAGTCTTTTTCATTTCATCTTCTGGATGTGGAATATTTATATATTGGAATGTTTGCACATCTTCTTTATCCATTCATCAGTTGATGGACACTTGGGCTCTTTCCATAATTTGGCTATTTCATTTTCTATTCATATTGTAATAAATGCTGGTGGTGACCTATTAAATTGATCTCTCAAATACATTAAATGATTGTAATTCACAGTTTAAAACACACTGATTTAAGGAGTCCTAACTATAGGGGCGCCTGGGTGGCTCAGTCATTAAGCGTCCACCTTTGGCTCAGGGCCTGATCCCAGGACGCTGGGATCACAAGCCCCACATCATCGGGCTCCCTGCTCCACTGGGAGTCTGCTTCTTCCTCTCCCACTCCCCCTACTTGTGTTCCCTCTCTCGCTGGCTGTGTCTCTCTCTGTCAAATAAATAAAATCTTTTTTAAAAAGGAGTCATAACTATAAATGATGCTTATGAATTCTTTTTTTGTCGTTAAGTGTAATTATTTTTAATAATAATATTTTTTATTATATTATGCTAGTCACCATACAGTACATCCCCAGTTTTTGATGAAAAGTTCCAAGTTACTTGTGTATAACACCCAGTGCACCATGCAATACGTGCTAAGCGAAATAAGTCAAGCAGATGCTTATGAATTCTTGATGTTTTTTAGATGTTTTAATTGATCTATGATTTTCCATTTCAGAGAATGAACATGTAGCCCTTTCTTACCTATACCATCTTTTGGTCCACCTCATGCACTTAAACATTTCAAATTCTCCAGCCCCCCTGCCATGGCTTCACCTTTCTGCTAATATTGGTTGGGTCAATAGCCAACATTTACATAATTATAACTATGTAAATGCTACTTATGGCTGAGCCATGAATACTCTGATCAATTCTTACTACCTGCACAGCTTTTTGTCTCCTGGAGTTTGTTATTGTCATTCTTCATTTCCTTGGTTTCTCATATACTTACCTCAATTCCATTTCATATGTCTATATGGTTACCTTTACACCAGTACCATACAGTCTTCATTGCTATAGTTTTGTATTTTGTTTTGCAATTGGTAAGAGGCCTCCAACTTTTCCCTTCTTTTCCAAAATGTTGTGACTATTCTGAGTTTCTTACATTTCCATATGAATTTTAGTATCAGTTTGTCATTTTTTGCAAAAAAGGCAACTAAGATTTTGATATATATCGTGGAACCTATAGATAAATTTGGTGAGTATTATCTTACAAGTCATCCAATACATGAGCACAGGATGTTCCATTTATTTAGGTTTTTATTTTCACTCCACAATGTTTCGTAGTTTTCAGTGTATAAGTCTCATATGTCTTTTGTTAATTTTTTCTAAGTATTTCATTCTTTTTGATGCTATTGTAAGTGGAATTATTTTCCTAATTTCATTTTTGTGTTGTTCATTGCTAATATGTAAAAATACAACTGTCTTGTATATCGATCTTTTATCCTGCAACCTTGCTGAATTGAACTGATTTATAGTCCCAATAGTTTTTGGTGGATTCCGTAAGATTCTATAGACAAGATTATGTCAAATGATGGAGACAGTTTGAATTCTGACTTTTATTTCATTTTCTTGCCTAATTGCCCTGAATAGAACTTTCAATATACAATGTTGAATAGAAGTAGTGAAAGTGAACATTCTTGTCTTGTTCCTGATCTTAGGGGGAAAGTTTTGTCTTTAAGACCACTAAGTATCATGTTAGCTATGGGGTTTTTATACATATTCTTTATCAGGTGACGATGTTCTACTTTGTTGAATGTCCTTGTCATGAAGGGGTGTTGAATTTTGTCAAATATTTTTTCTGCATCTCTTGGGTTTGCCTTGGCATATTGCATTTGCTAGAACCACCAGTTCAATAGAAGTTGTGAAAATGAATGTCATTGTCTTGTTCCTGACCTTAAGGGGAACACATTCAGTCTCACCGTTAAGTATGACGTTAGCTGTGGGCTTTTGGTAGATGTCCATTATCACATTGAGGAAGTTCCCTCCTATTCCTAGTTTATTAAACATTTTTTATCATAAAATTTCATTGGATCTTGTCAAATTCTTCTCTGGCTATTGAGTTGATTATGTGGTTTTGTCCTTTGTTCTATTAATATGGTGTATTACATTGATTTTTATATGTTCATCTAATCCTACATTCCTCAGATAAGTACTACCTT
Organism: Ailuropoda melanoleuca; assembly: GCF_002007445.2. Lineage (NCBI taxonomy): Eukaryota > Metazoa > Chordata > Mammalia > Carnivora > Ursidae > Ailuropoda > Ailuropoda melanoleuca. Next base: position 54,584,695 of record NC_048238.1, on the reverse strand, counting down.
TTTTATGCTGCTGGATTTGGTACGCTAGTATTTTGTTGAATGTTTTGCATCTTTATTGATAAAGAGTGTTGATCTATAGCATTTTGATGATGATGATGATGATGATGATGATGATGATGATGATCTCTCTGGTTGTCATTTAAAGGTAATACTGATCTCAAAGAATGATTTTTGAGGTCTTCCCACCTCTTCTACTCTTTGGAATAGTTTGTAAAGAATTGATACTATTTCTCCTTTAAATGTTTGGAAACTTGCACTATTAAAGCCATCTCAGCCTGGGCTTTTCTTGTGGGAAGTTTGTAAATTACTACTTTAGTTCCTTTACTTGTAGCTCTATTCAGATTTTCTATTTCTTTTTGAGGCAGCATTGGCAGTTTGTCTTTCTGAGAATTTGTCTAATTCATCTAGGTTACGTAATTTATTGGCATACAGTAGTTGATAGTATCCCTTATTCTCCTTTTATTTCTGGAAGGTCAGTAGTGATGCATTTTCTCTCACTCCTGATTTTAGAAATTTGAGTCTTTTCTCTCTTTTTCTTGGCCAGTCCAGCCAAAGGTTTTTTTCAATTTTCCTGATCTTTGAAAAAGCCACTGTTGACTTTGTCAATTTTTTTCTAGTGTTTTTTTTAACCTCTTTATTTCACTTATTTTCACTCTAATCTTTATTCCTTCCTTTTGCTTGCTTTAAGCTTATTTTGCTCTTCTTTTTAGTGTCTAAAGGTGAGGATTGTGTTTTTGATTTGAGATCTCTCTTGTTTTTATATGGGTATTGACAGTTATATATTTCCCTCTGAGCACTACTCCCATACTCCACTGCTACTCTCTCTGAGCTGCATCCCATAAATTTTGGTATGGTGTGTTTTCCATTTATCTCAAAGTGTTCATTAATTTTTCTTGTGATTATTTCTTTGAGCCACTGGTTATTCAGGAGTGCAATATTTAATTTCCACATTTTTGTGAATTCCCCACATTTCCTCCTCTTATTGATTTATAACTTCATTCCATTATATACTTCGTATAATTTCAATCATTTTACATTTCCTCCTCTTATTGATTTATAACTTCATTCCATTATATACTTCGTATAATTTCAATCATTTTACATTTATTGAAGCTTGTTTTATGGCCTAGCATATGGTCTGTCTTGGAAAAAAACGTTTCATGAGTGCTTGAGAAGAATGTCTATTCTGCTACTATTGGTTGGAGCATTCTCTCGATGTTGATCAAATCAATTTGGTTGATAGTATTGTTCCAGTTTTCTATATCATTGTTGATTTTCTGTCTACTTCTATATCATTGTTGATTTTCTGTCTACTGTAGTATCCATTATTGAGAATAGAATATTAAGTCTCCAACTATTATTGTTGAATTATTCCTTTATCTATTTAATTTCGTCTGTTTTCTCCCATGCATTTTGGGGATTTTTTGTTAATTGCATATATGTTTTTAGTTGTTATAATTTCTTGATGAATCATCCCCCTTATCATTATAAAATACTTTGAACTTTTAAATATTTCTCCAAGGTGTCACATTTCTTTCCAACCCACAACTACTCTAAAGCACCTTTACATCATCTCTTGACCAAGTTATTTTTCTAAAATGCAAAGTGGACCACGTCAAACTCTTGCTTAAAATCTTTCTCTTCAATAACTACTAGATAAACTTTGTTAGGCCCAAGAGACGAAGTAATCTTCCCAAGATCAAATTAAGACAGTGACAGAGATAGGACTACATCCCAGGTTTCCCAACTCCCAGTTGAATACTCCCTTTACTGTATGTACCACTGAGCTGGGTACTCTGGACTGGCTTATTCAATCTTCATTTAATTATCCTTCTTGTTTGAGAAGTTAGAAAGTCAAAGAGTCCACTTTCTATATGCACTTATGGCCATAGTTCTGGAGGTAAAATAGGGTTTATCAATCAGAATCAACTCCTCAAGATTTGGAAGGCAAATGTGACATCTTCCAGTTACACTTTGCTTGTTTCTGACAAGCGAATTGTGCAGACTTGCCACACAAATAACATTTTGATGTTCATTCATCAACATTGTTTGCCAGTAATCAGTTATGGTGGTGACAGCAGCAGCTGTGGTTTTTCACTTTGGCTTTGGTGTACTCTTGAGTTCATGGATGCAGTTGTAGCCTCATAGGTACTAGCAATTCTGGTTAGTTTTTTATTTTTGTTTTTGTTTGTTTTGAGAGGTACTTTAAATTCTGCCCTAGGTGGGGCCACCAGAACCATGGTCTATGCTCCCAATTCTAATGGGGATCCCATTATCTTGGGCCCCAGGATTCACACTCATGATCTCAGACTGGAGCCCACAGACTCAGTGGCAACACTGTAATCCTACCCCTGGGAGTATTTCAACCCTCAAGCCCATATTCTGGATTTCCTAAACCCTGTCTTAAGGGTCTCTAGGCCGAGAATCTCTGATCCGAGCCCCTGACCCATCCAAGACCCCTAAGTCCAGGCTCAGATTCAAACACACAGATACATTGAAGTTGGCTTACACCAGCTTGGAGCCCCCATCTAGAGAACCCCACCAAACCAGGACCCCTACCTTTAATGATGCCTATGCATAGACTCACTCCAGGGTGTCTCAAGCCAGATGGGGATATTTTGGATTGGGAGGGGATTTCAAACCTGATCCTTTATCCCCATCTGACCCATCCAAGAACTACCCTTCCCAGAAGCCCAAACCCTATTCCAAATGGACCCTCAAGCCCCCAGCCAGAGGACAGTTCCCTACCACAAGGCCTCATATTACTCCTCCGTGTCCAGCTGCCAGAAATGCATATTTTGTAGGGAGGGGGCAGGCTCAGGGGCAAAGCAGTCACCTGACCCATTTTTTCCCTTGGGAATCTTAAGTCTCAGCCATGTTCTCTGTTAGGTGGTTTTTTGAAGGGTGGTGGCTGCAGGGGAGGCAGGGGCCTGGGGTGGGGGCTGGGGAATGTGCTTGCAGGACAGAGGTGGCAGCAGTGGTGGTAACAGAACTCTGGTTAGTCAGTTCTATATTCTTCTGGGAGTTATTCATTGAGACTCTACCTAGAACCTGTTCTTCTTTTCCTTCCATATAGTTTGTAGACATATAATTTTTTATATTAAATTCCTTCTTACATATAAAATACAGATAGGTTTTCTCCTCCTTACGATGAATCCTGATTGATACAAACATCTCCCAAATCATAATTATGACCTCCTTAAAAACATACACATCCTCTTAAATGACACATCTTTGCTCCATAACCAGATATCTTTATTACCCATACACAAGACTGGATGCATTCTAGGCCCTGATGTATATAATTTTTGTCCACTGGTCGGATTTTGCTGCAAGAGGTTTTTCTTCAAGTAATGTATCAGGGAGTCAATAAACAAATCAATCCCATTACTGTCTCTTAGCCATCTTGTTCACATATTCAGACTAATTAAACTTTAGCAGTGCAATTAAGGCTTTTATTAACATGAGTTTGATACTGTACCATTTTGCCAGTCTCTGCTTTCCTATTGCCTCATTCCTCAAAAGTCACAAAGAACAGACAAGTTCTTGTGCCAAAGTAGACTAGTACTATCATGGAAAAATTATTGGACTCTGAGAAGACAAGGGTACTTATTTCCTCAGTTGTTTTATATCCTTGTAATGATAGATTTTGCAAAGTTAAGTCCAGTTCTGTTTCAGATTTTGTTGATGTACAATTTGACAATGCAAAGCTGTATTCAAGGGATTAATAGAGTATTCTTGATTGCCTCTTTTCCCTGCACCCCAACCTCAGTTCAGGGTATTCGCAGTTTCAAGAAATCCTCTGTGTTAGTCAGGGTTCTTCAGAGAAGCAGAACCAAAATGATATCTATGTCTATCTATATATGGATATATAGGACCATACCAATATGATACATATATATCTCCAACACAGCTATAATTATATATCTACAATTACGATGATATATTTATATCTATCTGGGAAGTCCAAAATCTGGGAAGAGTTGATGTTGCAGTTCAAGTCTAAAGGCTATCTGCTAGCAGAATTCTCTCTTGCTTGGGGAAGGTTAGTCTTTTCTTCTCTCCAGGCCTTCAACTGACGGATGAGGCCACCCACATTATGGAAAGTAACCTGCTTTACTCAAAGTCCACAGATTTAAATATTAATCTCACCCAAAAACACCCTCACAGAAACATCCAGAATAATATTTGACCACATATCTGGGCACCATGGCCCAGCCAAGTTGGCACATAAAATTAACCATCACATCCTCTAAGAGTACAGGGTGAGGGAAACAGAGCCTCAGAATGTTAGCCTAAAATGGATGGATACACTAGAGGTCTCCAAATTTCTCCTTTACCACTTCTGAGGAACTGCATATGAACTGGGAAGTTCAGACAAAGAGCTAGGCCCAGGACTCTAAGCATTTTATAGGACTCACAATTTACTACTTGTACCTCCTTTTTTAATTTCTCTTCAGATGGGACCATTGTAGATTAGGGAAGTTTTGTCAAAAGGAAGAGAAAGTGGAAAGAGCAAGGAACTCCATCTGCAAGAATTATTATTGAGGTCAGACCTCAATTTTACAATACTTAAAAAAATAATGCCGTCCATTCATTTAAAAAGATAAAGATGATGGGGCGCCTGGGTGGCACAGGGGGCGCCTGGGTGGCACAGCGGTTAAGCATCTGCCTTCGGCTCAGGGCGTGATCCCGGTGTTATGGGATCGAGCCCCGTATCAGGCTCCTCCGCTATGAGCCTGCTTCTTCCTCTCCCACTCCCCCTGCTTGTGTTCCCTCTCTTGCTGGCTGTCTCTATCTCTGTCCAATAAATAAATAAAATCTTAAAAAAAAAAGATAAAGATGATAATTAGAAATATGGAAAATTAGTTAAGATGACACATTGTTACAGATGTAAAAATAAAAATGTCGATGTTAAAACATTACATGTTTAAACAAAAATGTAAAGAACACAAAGATACACTAATGGCATGAGGTTTCTTTTTGGAGTAATGAAAAATTCTCAAATCGTGGTGATGGCTGCACAACTCTGTGAATATACTAAAATCCAATGCATTGTATGCCTTAAGTTGGTGCATTGTATGACACAAAATTATATCTCAATAAAACTTACAACAACAACAAAAAGAACACAAAAAGCAAATAAAGGCAGCCAACGGAGAGACTTGGCAATGAAATGGTGAGCTAAGAATAGGAGAAGGAGTGACGAAGGAAGGATGGGCTGAAGAAGGAATGGTGATGTAGGCCGGTGAGACCAAGGGGAGGAAAGCTGGAAGAAGCAGGATGGGCTAAAGACCTGGCCCTGGGGAAAAAGTGAAGAAGGCCAGAGGGTTAACCTCTGAAAGGCGGTAACGGGTGGGGGTGGAGAGAAGAGGGCGTACTCAGCGCATGCGCCAGGAGCAGACTGCGGCGGTCCGGGAGAGGCAGTCCTTTAACTGGCAGCGGCGCTGCGGCTGGAGGCGCCGCTGCTTCTCTTTCGCCTGTCCAGTTCTATACCTTGGCCTGTGCAGCCACCCTAGATCCGCGAACTCTGTGCCGCCGCTCCCTCTACCCTGTCTTGCGGCGGCCAGCGCTAAGAATTCATGCTCCGACACTCGATTCAGCCAGGAGGTAGGAGAAGAACATGGAGGGCGGCGGAGGGAACTCGGGACGGGGAGATCCTTGATCTGTGTGTTCTCCCGGTTCACGAGAGGAAAGAGTGGGGGACAGCATGGGTCTCAAACCTACAAAAGGATGTTGAGCGTTTACTTCCATTGTGAAAGGATACAGACTCCTTTCCTCTAATCAGGGTTGAGGCACATGAGCGTCGGTATTTTCCGTAACGTTCTGTTTAAAAATTGGGGGTTCCTCTTATGTAGCAGAAGGTGTATTTAGAGTATGGGCCTTAGCACTAGGCTCATCCAATTATGAGAGCTTTCTTTGCCTTTGTTCTGGGCGGTGGGTCTCATCACGGAGTCTGAGGGTACTCCATCCAGCTCCTCCCTGGGGGCCGGGGCGGATTCCATCTAGATTTGCCCCCTGCGGTCACCTGCAATATTTCCACTTCCCTAGTTTATCACACGTACCCCCATTAGGAAATGCTGGTAGCGTCTCTCCTTGAGTAGTGGGGCACAGCTATGGCGAGGAACACATCGAGATGGCATCAGGCATGTTATATATAAGAAACCGAGGGAGGGCAGGGACTAGGCGAGGACGAGCTTGGTGCGCATGTGTGTTTGAGAGGTTGGGGGGAGGCGCAGATTCGCGCACGTACCTTTGAGAAGGCCTGATGTGAGGGGGAAGGGGCCCCAGTTGGGGAGAGTGGGAGGTAAGCACGCGCAAGCTTGGGATGTTGCGGGGGCGGGGCAGGGTGTCGAATGCGTATCTAAGAAAGCAAAGTTTCTAGTACACAGTTGGCAGCCACAGTTGGGAGGGAGAGTGAAGGCGCGCATGCGTATTTGAGACGACATTGTGACGGTTGGCTTTGGGAGGAGAGAGGAGCGCAGGCGTATTTCAGATGGAATGACGGGGAGGGGAGGCGCGCGCCGTGTGTGTAATTAAGATTGCAAAATGGCGAGGGGGGAGGTAAGTTGTCTTTGCTTGGCCGTCTTGGGCTAGGGGGCCCTGCAGAGAAGTAGAATCTACTTTTCTGGTTGCGTGGAGGGATCTGCCGAGTGGGAGATGTCCTAGGCTGTGGCCAAATCCACCAGAAATTAACCCAGAATCTTAGCCTTTCACTGGCCCATTGATACATGTGGGTTTGAAAATGCGGAGGCGATGATGACTGTCTAAAAGGTTTCGGCGGCTGGCTGTGTGTAGGAAATGCATAAAATGGGAGCCCTGGAGCCAGGCCACATTCCGGCAATACACATTTGGAGTGCTCTCTGTCAGACTTCGGGCCGCTGTACTTGGCTCTGGACACAGTCTCTCATCCCATCAGAGTAGCAGAACACAGTGGTTGCAATATTGTGAGAATCTACTGTTAAGGTTGGTCAGAAGCCCTTGATTTCCCCCTCTGCAGAATATTGGTGTGAGGATTTGGCTGTTTCCAAGTAGGATTTGGGCAAATGGTGGTGATGGTAGGAAGGTAACCTGGGTTCGTATCCTTTACTCTAAATTATTTTTTCTGTAAAATTGTAGCCTAGGGGGAAGATTTTTTTAGGTAGCTGTACTGTCGTGGATCTCAGAAGGCTGTCAGTGAGGATCTGTGAATCGCTAAAACTAATAGTTTAGCAGTTAAATATGCAGCACAAAGGGCACAGGATTCAAAATAGAAGAGACCGTTCTTGCCCAATAATCCTAGCTGTGACCTCATACTGGTCCTTTTTCTTCTCTGAGCCCATTTCTCTTCGGTAATAATTATATTTAGACGTCTGTAGCACTTAAAACTGTATGCCAAGTACTGGTCTACGTGCTTTTACACATGCCTTAACTCATTTAGTACTCTGGACAATCCTATGAAATAGCAGTACCATTATTCATATTTTACAAATGAGAAATGTGGGGGACACAAGATTAAGTAATTTGTCCAAGGCTTTACACTTATTTGAATGGTCGAAACTGGATTTTTATCCATGTTGTATAATTCCATAATGCTGTGCTCTTAAACATTATGCTTTATTCCCCTGAAATGAGGGTTCAAAATTTAAAGGACCCTTCTTTCATGATTTCAGATTTTGTTTGTAATTTACCTGTGCTATTTAAGAAAGGAGACCTGTTTGCTTTTGGCTGCTTTTTACTCAGTGTATTGTGCAGGGTAACATATGTAGAAGACAAAAAGTAAAGAATTGTTGATTTGGAGCCTACCGGGATGGCCATCCTTATCTACCCTTGTCTTCTATGCTTTTTGTTCTGCAGAGGGTTTAAAATGGCCGACTGCGGCAGGCTGGACACACCCTTCTTGTTTTGCCTAGTTTGAGAGCTGGTCAAATGCTTTCAGACAGCGGTCTTTTGCTGCAGTAGAGATTTTTTTCTTATCCGTTATTAGTATTTTTGTGTGTTAATACAAATGTCCAATAGTAAAGGAAAGATTATTGTTTTTTTTTCTTATAATAAAAGACTGAAAATACATGCATTTCTTTTATTATTGGTTAGGATGGATTCACTGAAGTGGAATTACTATGTCAACGTTTTTAATACTCAGTATGTATTGACAGATTTCATTCTGAAAAGGTACCAGTTTTTACTCACACAAGCATTGGGTGATGTTTGTTTTTAAAAATATATGTTTTGGATAAAAACCAGTATTTTAATTTTGCATTTCTTTGGTTATTAGTGAGTTTGAACTCCTTTTTCCTCTGTATATTTCTTAACAGTTTAATTTTTTTTCATTTAATGTTAGTTCAGGTCTTATACTGATTTATCTGTTGGAGTTTTTTTTAATCTTTTTTTATTATGTTAGTCACCATTATCTGTTGGAGTTTTAGTTTAGTGTTATTGTTATTACCTATTTGAAAGTGTTCTTCAAGTAAAGGCTATTACTTGGATTTCTGCAGTGTTACATACTCCAGGTTATTGTTTGCCTTTTAATTTTTGTTTTTAAATTTAGGGTTAGTAGAGATTTGAAAGCAAGTGGTCAAATCTCTATCTTCTGTTTTCTGATTTTTCTTCCATTGTTTAAGTTTGAATAGTTCCCTCAATCTAGAAGTTCGGTAAATATGCATTGTAGCTTTGTCTGAGGATAACCATCAAGTTTGGGGGAAAAGGATCTGTAATTTCACCACCCAGAGATAACCCGGTGTTTATAAATGTGCTCACGTCTTTTCATTCCCTGCATTTTTCTACAGTTGATCATATATTTGTACTATTTTACGTTGTGTTTTGTGTTTAACATTATAACATGCATTTTTCTGCGTTAAACATGCTTTGCAATTGTCGTCTGATGGTTTCATGATATCTTGTTGTATGGAAATATTTTTAAATTTTAAGTATTTTAAATGATGTAATGAATGTCTTTTCATTTTCATTTAGTTATTGTTTATCTATTTTGAGTCATTTCTTTATAGGATAGAGTTCCAGAATTAGAATTGTTCATCAAAAAGTTTGAACATTATAAGACTTGCTATAGTAACATTCGAAAAAATTGTCATTTTTTTGTACCCAGTTATTTAGACATTTAGAAAAAAATTTTTTTGCTACCTTATATGTAAGAGAATGGCATTTTTGTTTTATGGTCCATTTTTCTGATTCCTGGTGAGGCTGGATTCTCAAATGTTAATTATTAGCTCTTTGCTTTGTGAACTATTTGATTTGAGTCTGAATGTTATGTATTTGTAAGAGCTGTATATTACGTGTTCTGTATAAGGATCTATTATCCCTTGTCATTTATTGCAAATGACAAATGCGATTTGTTGCACATATACTCCTGGTATATGTTGCCATTGAGTCTTAAGAAATGTTTGTGATTCCAAAGACAACTGCTTTGTGGGATACGTGTCAGATTCTTGGTAGCCATTTTGAGATAACATTTGTCTGTCCTTTAAATAAATAGCCATGTCTTTTTATTTAAAAAGAGCACTTTTTTATAATAATTTTTTATTATGTGCTGCATAGCATTGGTACATCCTGGCTATGGTTGTGGAAAGAAGACATGGCAACATTTTGTCCCTAATAGGAAACCAACTTAGACAAGATGCAAAACAGTAGAACCCTCTTCCCCATCCGTTCAGGGACTGATCTTATTTTGAATACTTAGGAGTGATCTGGAGGAGGATATGGACATAGTGTAATGTCCACATTTATAGATAACACCAAGCTTTTTGAAAGTGTAAAATGCTAGGAGGAACAAACTGCATCACCTGAGAAGACATTGTGAGTGTGGGCTGACAGTGGCAGAATGGAACAGTGTAGGCAAGAGCAATATGATGAATTTAAGGGGAAATAGTCCATATAAAAGTGGCTTTGGAGACATTGGGTCCCAAGACAGGGATCTCAGTGTAAAGGGCAACAATCTATTGATGTCATCAGCTCAGTTTGCTGGTGCAGAGACAGAAGAGCCCTTAAAACCCTAGGCCTTATTAAGAACAGTATGGGACACAGAAAAATTCCATCCTGTGTTTGTATAAAACCATCTGAACCAAATGACTAGTTAACACTAGTAATCTCTCCTCAAGGAGTCTCTTACTATCACTCAGTGTTGACAAGTGGTTGGGAAGAGTATATTACCTCCTTGTTTCATTATTCTTATTTATTTTGTTATTTACTATTATGTAGGTAATTTAGGATAGATATTCTTAAAGGTTTTGGGGTGAGGTGTCTTAGAAGGTTTCCTGAAACTGGGTCTGTTATTTGTGGTTCAGAGAATCTGTTTAATTATATTTATTAAGTAAACCTTTCTAAATTATCATTCCCAGTACATGAGCTCCATACTATCTCATATATTTAATAACATTCTATAATTAATATTTAATAATATATTTAATAACATATTTAATAACAATTTAACAAACATAAATTTTTACTTTCTCAGTGAAGGGTGGGAATTATAGGATTAGAGGTGCCAAGTGATTTGTTACTTACTGCTTTTTGCTATCCAGTTACACTGGGTAAATCCAGGCGATCATAAGCCCCCATTTTTCAGCATTTTGTTAGTTGCAGGTGTTAAACAGAGGCTTATTATGTGTGTGGGGGAGGTTGACAGATGTATAATAAACAAAACAAAACAGTAGAACTTGTACTGTAGAGGAGGTGGTTGAGAAGATCCTTTACTGGATGTCTCTTCCTGTCTTAAGCGTGGGAGTCCCATGTTACATCATGGCCGGTGTCTAGTTCCCCAGCCCATCTCTGATCAGGAGTTAGGGAGAGCGTGGGTATTTGAAATAGCCTAAAAGCCTTTAACCTTTGATTTCTACAATTTGTTCCTCCCCTCTCTTGATGTTACAGCCAGCAGCAGCCTGGAGCAGCGCCCCCCCGGAAAGAAATTTTACATCGGCCATTATAATACAACCTGATAAGTGTTACAGCACTTACCAGGTTGTATTGTAATTGTCTGTGTATATGCCTGTCTCCCTTCCTATGTTGTCAGTTAGACTGTAAGCTCCTTGAGGGCAGGGACAGTGTCTTCTCCAGAGCCCAGCCTGGCACATTAGTAGGCCTCAGTAAATGTTTATTGGATGAATAAATGAATGAGTCATCAACAAACATTTATCGTGTGCCTGCTAAGGTGATCTCCACAGGCTCTGGACTGTCAACTGTTTATTCAAAATGCATGTGGTCAGAAACGTGCTGTTTCTTTCTAGTTATGTATCTAAAGAGTTTTTCTGAGATAATGCTGTTTTTGTGTTTGGATTTCAGTCCTTGCTATTTACAGATGTTGCTATGTTGCTGCTGCTGATGCTCTCTTCCTTGGTGGCACCTGGGTGATAGCTGCCAGGTCAGGAGCCTCATCCTCCCTGCCCAGTGTGTGCTAAGCGGTTCCTATCTGTAGACTCATCCCCTTTTCACTCCTCCTCAGGTCAGCCTTCAGATGGTGTTCCTAGGGAGGGCTGCATGTTCTAGATCAGGGGTAGGCCAATGCAGCCCGTGGACTGCCTGGTTTTGCAAATAAAGTTCTGTTGGAACACATGTTATTTGTTGATGTTTTGTCTGTGGCCTTTCTGGCCTGCAGCGGCAGAGTTGAGTAACTACATCAGAGACCTGGTGGCCCATAAAGCCTGTCCTTTACAGAAAAAGATTGCCTACCCTGCTTTGGATCATTACTTGGCAATGATGGTTTCATGTTCCTTGCCAGTCAACAAAGATGTTTTTAGCATCTCAGAAACTCATTTATTTACTTCATTCATTATTGCTTATAACAGGTCTTTTTTCCTGTTTTACAGGTGGGCCAGCTAGAACACACTTCAAACTAGATAGATTATAAGGCCTCCACCAGGGTCCGACAGTTAGTCAGTTATACCATGTACTTCGGCATCAAGCTTAGAGCTTCATCTCTAGAAATTCCTTTTGTTATATCCTAACCTGAAGAATGTGGCCATGTCATACCTTGGTGCCTTATCCCTTGACCCCCTCCTTCCTGCACAGCTCTTTGCAATGAGAATATGGAAAGTAACAAATTAATGTGAGCTAAGGCAGAAAGGTAGGCCAAGGCAAATGCCGACAGGGTCTGAATGCTAATACACAAAGAAAAGGGTTTTCTGAAATATTCACTTACTTAGACTTCATACAGTTAGGGAACCTGGACTTCCAGGAGCTTAGGGCCTTCCCCTTTACCCTCCCTAACCTTCCACACATTGTCTTGGTAACCTGCCTGGGGGTCTATTGTGATTCATTTCATGATTTCATGTCGTTAAGAAGTTGAGAGCTCCCAAGTCCAATTCAAGAAAGCTAGATCTAAAAACAAACGAAAGGAAGGAACATAGGAGTAAAATGGTGGGAAAGGCCCTTATTATGGCGTTGTTTTTCAGGTTGCTTGTTCTATTTTTCCCAGCATTTTATTATGAAAAGTGTTAAATATACATATAGAAAAGTTGAAGAATTGCACATTGAAAACCCATCTGCCTACCAACTGGATGTTGCAATTAACATTTTGCTGTATTTGCTTTATTGCATATTTATCCATCTTTGTCGCATAGGTTTTTAAAATGCTTATGGTGTTATCCATTTTGAGCTCATCTGTATCTGCCCCACATGGTACTTGAAAAATAGTTTCTTTTTATTCTTATTTGTATTTCCCAAGTTGGAACAAATACTGCTGCAGCCTAACTGTGTATAAGCAGATCTTCCTGGCAGTGAGATTCCAGGGAGAGAAGACATTTGACATCTGAGAGAAAATGCTTGCAGCTTACTGGAAATGGTAGGGGAAGGAAAGCTGGAAATCCAGGTCCATTGTCAGTGAATCCTTTCAATAAAACATTGCCCTATACTTCATTCACTTCCCTGCCTGGGGGGAGGGGGACCCTCCTGAGCGGCTTCTGTGTGGTTCTTAACTTAGACTTGATGAAGGAAAAACAACAAAGTCACATCAAAATGCCACCTAGGTGATTTAGGATTAGCACAACTCCTTGGAATTTTAGCAGATGAATTTTTAATTTGAAGTACTGACAAATAATATTCTTTCAGACCTTTTCTTTTTTTTTAAGATTTTATTTATTTATTTTTTGACAGAGTTAGAGACAGCCAGCGAGAGAGGGAACACAAGCAGGGGGAGTGGGAGAGGAAGAAGCAGGCTCACAGCAGAGGAGCCTGATGTGGGGCTCCATCCCATAACGCCGGGATCACGCCCTGAGCCGAAGGCAGACGCTTAACTGCTGTGCCACCCAGGCGCCCCCAGACCTTTTCTATTAGCAATAGCCGCAGAGGCAATTTAGGAAGCACCACGAACTGAAATCTTAATTTCTCTTCTCATGAGCATGATGATGGTAAATGTTACCTGTTTGTGTCTGTCTCCCTTCATTTAAACTCAAGGGCAGAGACTGGATCTTACTCACCTTTGTAATTCTCTTAGTAATAAATGTTTGAATTCATAAAAAATGTATTATTGCATTTAATACCTATCACGTGGGCAAATACTAAAAAATGTTATGCTGGTGTTAGTAGGGTTATCCAGTTTCAGTGTAATCCTTTGTAGGGGCAGTTTGGCAATATATATTGTGGCAGAATAAATATTGTATGTCTTTTGACCACACAGTTGCATTTCTAGGGATATACCCCAAAATATTCTAAAGAAATCCTAAAAAAATAGTCTAAGGATATTCTAAAAGATGTAGTTATGGGGATGTTTACAATGTTCATAGCAATCAAAAATGGGGAAAAAACCTTAGCTATTCATGAATAATAATTTGGGTAGATAAATTTTGATGTATTCATGTAATATTACAACATGGCATTAAAAATAAAAATAGTCTTGTAGACGAATATTTTACTTGGAAAGATGTATCAAGTATATTAATTTGAAAAAAAGCTAGAGAGCAGTAGTATGGTTTTCATCCAGTTCTTGTGAAATAAAAATTAATGTTTGTGTACATGAAAGTAATTGGAAGAATATACCCCGAGTGTTAAACTTTTGGGACTCTGTGATTTTTACTTTCCATCCTTAATATATTTCTGGAATTTTTTTCACAGTGTGCATTTATAACTTTCAAAGTTAGACAAACATGGAAAGTATTTCCATTTTGAAATTTGTTGACCTAAACAAAAGTGGAATAAATTGGGCGGCAAGGCGGCTGGGAACTGGAGTAGTTTAGTTTAGAAAAGAGCGAGGTGGAGTGGGAGAAGGGAGCGGGAGAAATAAGATCTCTGTATTCAGAGAGAGGTACTACCTACCAGCTACTCTATTCTTGGCTCCGTAGTGCAGGTATTTCGCGGTAAGGTGTCTACATTTACATTCACCATTTATTTCCCAATTATGCCCTGTACAAATTTTATTCCCCATTCTTGCCCTCTGGGCTGTAATAAGCTACGTAATTGCCAGTGGCAGCTGCTGCTTGTAGGTGTGCAGATCTTGCTCTAGTAACAGCTTCTTTACTTTATCCAATTAAGAGATGGCTCAAACTCATCAAGGCTCCTGCTCCCCTTCCCCAGTGCTTGGCAGCATGAAATCTTCCCCACTTGTGGCGGGAGAGCTTTCTGCCTGGCTCTCATGATTACTAGTAGATTCTAGGACATTTTTGCTGATGGGGAATGCAGTAGTTAAAAATGAATCCTGAGAAACTGCTCCTTGCATTTTCCTGGGGTGCAAGGGTTGTCTGCCTCACCAGGTAACAGGAAACCTAGTTGCATTCACTGGTGCTGCCAGCATCTAATGATTTTAGTAGCCTGGGCTTTGGGCCATTGCTGAATTGCCAGATTTCTGGGTTGCTTTTCATGCTAAGCAGCTAGGGACTGCGAAGCTTAAAGACATTAGTCTGCTTTCTTAGAAAGAAAGAACCCTTGGGGATCTTTGGCTTATCCCGTGTGGGTCTTAGGTCTCAGAGTCCCATTCCTCCTAGCAGTTGAGTCTTGGGAGATAGGGGAGTAGCCATTGGCCTGTGTAGCTCCCTTCGATCGTTGGGTAACCTGGGCAGCAGATAAGGCAATAGATATGTTTAATTCCTTTTCACACACAGGTAAAGTGAGTCCTGGTGGGAGTTGAGATTGTGAGTGACAGGCCTTGGCCCAGAGCCCAGGGTTTTGTTACCTTTCTTCATTAGTGTGAACCAGAAGCCATCCACAGACCAGATAGATGGAGGTTTCATCCACTTTTAGGGAGCTCTTTTAGCCAGGATTACAGATTGAAGGGTCATAGCTGCCAGACAGAGAAGGGCCCCTAAGAAATCAAGTTTACCCCCACTTGAAGGTAGGGATATTGAAGTCTAAAGAGGGGAAGGACTTGCAGGAAGCTAGGAAGATCCGCATGAGTTAATACCTGAGTTCTAACACTTTGATATAGCCAGTTACTTGTGTCTCTGTACTCAGGTTATTCATTTAAAATGAGTATAAGAATTCTTACTAAATAATAATTGTAGACATTTCAGCAGTCTGCCAGATAAAGAAGAGAGCAAAATATGAGGTCCATGGTGTGGGCTGGATGACTTAACTAAGGTGGTAAAAGTAAATCAAAGCTGTGTCTCAAACCTTGGCTATTCTCTCTTAACATTTGTTTCTTCTTCCTTCTTTCTATCCTACAGGTGACATCAGATGTGCTCAGAAGCCGTGCCACTGGTGAGGAGGTCATTGAGCCCCGCCTGGCCCAGGGAGGTTATGAAGAATTGGGAGAAGCTTAGATCAACATCCTGCACATGGTTATCAAATCATTGTGAAGTCTTGGTAAGTGGCTAGTGGCTTTGGCGGGCTAGCCCAGTTAGTGGGAAGGGGCAGGGAAGGTTGTCTTAGTAGGTATGAGGCGATTACTTGGTATTTTCCCCATCATGGTATGAATAAAAAAGGTCTCAAAATGTTCAGACTACACTAGGAAGTAGTGTAGAGCCTAACCTTTCATTTTTTTCCTTCTCCCATTTTTGCAGGTGGGGGAATTGCTTATCTTGCCTAAGGTTATAGCTAGTTAGTGTAGGAAGTGGCTTTGAGTGTAAGCCAGTACTGTGTCTTCTACCTAGTGCTTCCTCTCGGTTCCATTTGAGTCCAAGGAGGCCGTGTGAGACAGAAGTGTTTTTTATTCCACACTGAAAGATCTTTATAATAGCCTCCGAGATTGTTCTTGCCCAATGAAGGAAATGTTCATGGTGTAATTACATTTTTTTATGCAGAAAATCATCTGGGAGGCCTGTTAAAAATGCAGATTCCTGGGCAGCCAGAAGCCTTGTCAAGAGCAACACTAAGACCTACTTGTCACTTATATTGAGGCTTCCTGCCCAGTGAGTTCATCAGCAAGCCAGAGTGAATCCCCATTGCCATGGATGTCCTCGTGAGGCAGTTGGGAAGCCTTGGTAAGTTGCCAGTGGTTTGGGTGGGGTCCCCAGCTGGGGGCAGAGAAGAGATGGTTGCGATGCAGCACTTCCTCCCTTCTAAACAGACAGCTATTAAGTGCTCACTAGTTGCCAGAGACTGTTCTAGATGTTAACAGAGTTCTGCCATCATGGAACTTTCATTCTTGTGAGAGTAGACAAAGGAATAAAGAACCACTAAAAGCATAAAGTTTCATAAATGTTACATCTCAAGTTTTTCCATTACGGTATGAAAATTACATTAAAAATGGGTGGGTTAGATGAAGCAACACCTGTGTTTTTCCCCACTTTGCATTCTCCCTTTTTTTTTTTATTGAGATTTTATTTCTTGGGGCGCCTGGGTGGCTCAGTCGTTAAGCATCTGCCTTCGGCTCAGGGAATGATCCCAGAGTCCTGGGATCGAGCCCCGCATTGGCTCCCTGCTCACTGGGAGCCTGCTTCTCCCTCTCCCGCTCCCCCTGCCTGTGTTCCCTCTCTCGCTGGCTGTCTCTCTTTCTGTGTCAAATAAATAAAAATTTAAAAAAATATTTTATTTCTTTATTTGGGAGAGAGCGAGTGAGCGAGCACAGTTGGGGGAGGGGCAGAGGGAGAAGGAGAGAGTATCTCAAGCAGACTCCACGCCAAGAATGGAGCTTGATGCGGGGCTTGATCCCATGACTGAGAGATCATGACCTGAGCTGAAATCAAGATTTGGGTGCTTAACTTTCTGAGCCACCCAGACTGCCCCCACCATTCTCCCTTTTAATACTTGCCACTACCTTTCAGTACAGTGGAGGCTGACCAGGCTGCATGGGTGGGGGTGATAGATGATGAAAGCAATCTTTTTCCTTTTTGTAACCCCTCACTAGGCTGAACTGTGAAGAATGTCTTCTGGAAAGTGTTTTAGAGAGTCTACCAGCTCTTTCACATGAGTGAACGTGTAGCAGAAGAGGGGATCCTCTCGGTGATTAAGGTAACTCAGTGATTTAGATAAATAGGGGAGGGAAGGATGACTGCCTGGATTCCTATCAGGGAGGCTCATAGAAATGTTGTTTCCAGGGGCCAATATCTTTAAAGCCTGCAGTTCATTCTGTAGTACATCCTCCTCAAAACAACAGGGGTAAATGACATGCTTACCCCGTCTGTGATCACCCCTGCAAAGGATCAGAACTGAAATGGTTCCCAATAGGTAGCATAAGTTACATGTCACATATAATATCACTATGACACTAATTATACTCCCCTTACGGGGAGAGTCTGTTCTTTTTAACCAGATTTGTTGGGAGTTTTCATCAGACAGTGGAGCTGCATACATCTTATCAAAAGTGAGCTCATAGCAGAGGCTCATTATTTCAGCAGCAGCGAAGTATATAGCACTTTGAGTTACTAATTTCAGAGGCCGCAGGGTCTTTGGACTGCATTTAAACCCACTGGACTAGTATTCATTTTTGGCTCCTAAGGGGAGTGGCCCCTGATAGGCTCCAGGGAGCACTTAAATGGTCCAGAGTTAAAGTAGGCAGCATATGACCATCCCTGGGATAGCTCTGCAGAGGCCGCCCCTACTTTAAGCTTTTTTAAGGAATGCTAGATCATTCCTTGGTGTCTGCCATTTTTCATAAAAGTAATAAAGGTCACCTTTTCCCATGAGGATGGTCTTGAGATGGTCCCTTCATAGCATAAGGTTCCTCATATGCTCTCTGGAATATTTGGATAATTTCCTACTGATAGAATTAGATAATTAGCCTGCACAGGGAACCTGAATGATAGGAAAATTGTCTTTTCCCTAAGGAGAAGCCTGGGATAGTCATTTATACAAAGGGAGTTCCCACATTCGATGTCCTTCACAACTTATTTTTTTTTTAAGATTTTATTTATTTGTCAGAGCACAAGCAGGGGGAGAGGCAGGCAGAGGGAGAGGGAGAAGTAGACTCCCCGCTGAGTAAGGAGCCTGATACAGGACTCAATCCCAGGACCCTGGGATCAGGACCTGAGCCGAAGGCAGACGCCTAACCAACTGAGCCACCCAGGCGCCCGCCTTCACAGCTTATTTTAAAATGACATATGAATGTTAGCATGCTGTCAAAAAACAAATCTTCTGTCTCTTTCTCTATATGGGCCAAAATGGGTTGTATAAATCTGGCTTTTGTTCTCTGAACCCCAGTTCTTTCCCTAGAGTTTCCCTATCCTCATTATCTGCTCTTTATTTTTGTGACAGCAGGTCCGTTGCGGGTTTTTTTTTTTCTCTTTTGTCTTTCTCTTTCGGCTAGCCATCACCCCTATAGTAATACCCACGCACAACTTTTGAAAATTTTCTGCCTGAGGTCCTATAACAATAACAGTGGTTATCAGTTAATTATAAGTGCCTTTTATGTTCTAGGCAAGTGCTTTATACATATTTGTCATCTCATTTTAACCGAAGAGTAACTCTGGGAAGTCTGATTTGTCCCTACTTCACAGATAATAAAGCTGAGTATCAGAGAGATGATGTCCCCAGCGTGCCACAGAGAGCCAGTGGAGGAGCTGTATGTGTCACACTCCAGAAAGCTTAGCTACCTTGCTGTACTTGAAGCCCTAGAATGTGGCGAGCATATTCTTCGTTGTTGGGCCCTCCTGCCTCCTCATGGGACCCTTGTCACTGTCTTCTTCCAGAACACGGGGGCACATGTGAAGGGTTTGTTTTAAAAGAGGGATTCAGATGTGCAAGAGAGATGGTGTGAGGGATGTGTAGGTCCCTTCAGTTTCTAGAAATAACCACTTGGAGTAAAGTAGCATTTATTTTTTCCCCCCACGTCTCTTCACTGTGTGCTTATCATTGTCTTTTCACCTTGTAGTGTTCCCCCCACCATCCTGCATGATGTTTATGTTGGACAATTTCTGTGAGGTTATGTTTTCTTCTACCCCAACAAAAAGGAATCACAAGAGTCAGAGTCACGAGTGAACACCCACTGCTTACGGAATGTTAGCTCAGGTGCGGATGCATCAAGGGCTGGAGCAGCTTGCTGTGCCGATCAGTACATCCTCACTGGAAGTCAGCAGAAACACTGCATTCTGCTAGTGGACAGCACTGATAAAATTCCTCTTCGTATGTTTTGAGTGGAAAATAACAGGGATACGTATCAGTTAATACTTCCAGCAGTTTTATTGCTGGTAAGGTAACAGTGTCCAGATAGTTGGCATAGACTAAGGTTTGGCAGGCTATGGCCTGCATGGCAGCAGCTTGTTTTTGTAAAGACGGTTTTGTTGGAGCACAGGATCATGCTTATTCTCAGTTGCCTTTTGTGCTGCGGTAGCGCTGAGTAGTTGCGATGGACTCTGTGGTCCACAGCCTAAAGCATTATCATCTGGCCCTTCACGCAAAGTGTGCCAACTCCTGACATAGGTTAAATGTACTGTGTCTACAAATCCTTGCCTTCCCCCTCCCGTTTTCTTTTCTGTGGGGCTCGAATTTACAGCTAGCTAATCCTACAAAGTACAGAATTTCTTAGTGGTCAGTTTGCCTCTGGATTTCTTCCCATTCAGATTAAGTTCACCAAGAAAGCACACATACAGATTGGGCCGTATATACAAAAAAGAACTGTGTTTCATATGCCTCATGTAGTTAAGTCATTTATCGTATATGGTGCCCCCATTTTTTCCCTCCTTTTCAGGGATAACCATTTTAAAATTTAGCCATTCTCGGGTATCCAAAAAGTTAGAACTCATGTTTCCTAATTATGACTTTACCTAATTTTAGTATATCTCCCCACTCCGTAGCATGAAAGCAGCTATAGACAGTATGGAAGCAAATGGGCAGGACTGTGTTCCAATAAGACATCATTTACAAAAACAGCAGCCTGGATTCAGCCCATGGGGAGAGTGGCCATCCCCACTCTGCAATATACATACAAGATTTGAGGTGATCCATTAAAGCAAACATTAAGGGTAATTTTTACTCAACTATTCACGTGATACAATAACAGTAACACAGCTGTACTTGAATCAGCCCTCAAGTGGCTTGTGATCTGTGCATGTGTACATGACTTAAAAGTCATCTAAGTGTTGGCTCGAGTTTTTGGTAGAGTGATAGCATTTTCACGGGGCATGTTATTACCATCCCTTAGAGGATCCTCTTCCTTGCCATAGGTTTTCATTCATTCATTTATGAAGTACAGTTGACACAATGTTACATTAGTCTCAGGTGTACAACATAGTGATTTGACAAGCCCATATGTTATGCTTTGTTTACCACAAGTGTAGCTACTGTCTGTCACCATACAATGTCATTACGCTACCATTGACTATATTCCCTGCGCTGTACCTTTTATCACCGTGACTTACTCCTGTTTAGATCACTACAGCTTTGTAGTGTAATCTTGAAATCTGGGATTATGATACCTCCAGCTTTGTTCTTTCTCAAGATTGCTTTGGCTATTTGGGGTCTTTTGTGGTTCCATACAAATTTTATTTTATTTATTTATTTCTTAAAGATGTACTTACTTATTTTAGAGAGAGAGAGGCACAAGCTCCTGAGTGGGAGGGGGGCTCACGGGAGAGGCAGCGAGGGAATCTGAAGCAAGACTCTGTGCTGAGCCCAGAGCCCGGGGCTTGATCTCCCGACCCTGAGATCACAACCTGAGCCGAAACCAACAGTCGGGGCACCTAACTGACTATGCCACCCAGGCGCCCCCCCAATACAAATTTTAGTAGCATTTATTCCAGTTCTGTAAAAAATACCATTGCTATCTTGTTAGGGATTGCACTGAATCTGTAGCTTGCTTTAGGTTGCATGGACTTTGAACTATTAATTCTTTCAATACATGAGCATGGAATATGCTTCCATTTGTGTCATCTTCAGTTTTTTTAATCAACATTTCATACTTTTCAGAGTATAGGTCTTTCACCTCCCTGGTTACATTTATTCCTAGTATTTTATTATTTTTGGTGCAGGTGTAAATGGGATTGTTTTCTTATTTTCTCTGTTATTTCATAATCAGTGTATAGAAACAGAACCAATTTCTGTGTTGCTAGGGCTTTCGGTACTATGTTGAATAAAAGTGGAGAGAGTGGATGTCCTTGTCTTGTTCCTAATCTCAGAGGAAAAGCTCTTGAGTTTTTCACCGTTGAGTATGATGTTAGCTGTGGGTTTTTTATATATGGCTTTAGTTATGTTGAGATATGTTCTCTCTGAACCCACTTCATTCAGAGTTTTTATCGTGAATGGATGATGAATTTTGTCAAGTGCTTTTTCTGCACTTATTGAGACAATCTTATGGTTTTTATCCTCTGTTTAGTTAATGGTGGTATATCACATTGATTTGGCACATATCGAACCATCCTTGCATCCCTGGAATAAATCCCACTTGATCGTGGTTAATGATCCTTTAGTGTATTGTTGAATGTGGTTTGCTATTGGCCTGTAGTTTTCTTTTTTTGTAGCATCTTTGTCTGGTTTGTGTACAGTAGGTTTTTCTTTGCATGACTTGGAATATTTATTTCATTTTTTTTTCTTATCCTTACATTATCAGCTCTAGTGTTTACCTTCTTCAGCAGCGTATGTATTCTATGGTACTTAAGCCCGTAAGTGAGTCTAATACAGAGATTACTGTAGATGTAAGGACTGTGATTTTGATAATTTGCTGTGTCAAAACCTAAAATTCTCATTCAGGACAGGAGGAATTAATCCTTCCAGTGATATCTAAAAATGAGATTTGGACAAAGGAACAGGTGTCTCAGTCAAGTAAGTGATTATTTTGACGTGGAAGTGAATATTTTTTGACCTTTTGTTGTATGCATTACATTTGATAGCTTTCTTAATAATGAACCTACCTTGCATTTCTTTTTTTAAAATTTTTCATTATGTTCCATTAGCCAACATACAGTACATCATAAGTGTCTGTTGTAGAGTTCAGCAATTCATTAGTTGTGTATCCCAACACATGCCTACCTTGCATTTCTAGAAGAAAATCTTTTACTTTTCAAGGATTTTGAATTAGGTTTCCTAAATTTGCTGTTTTAATGTCATTTTCCATTTTATTTTTTTATTACTTTGTTTCCGTGTTCAAAAGTGAATTTTTGGTTGGAGTGGCAGTCTGTCGGTTGTTGAAGTTAGGATCATTAATGAAATCCTGTTGCCTTATCTTTTCAGTTTAGCAGATCTCAGACATGTTCCACACCATTAAATATACTTTAATAACATCGCTTTTAAAGTGGCACATAATATGTCACTGCATTAATGTAAAATTTTAATTCTTATCCAGTATTTGGGCTCTTGTTCAATTACTGTTCTTTTAAGATCATGCAAATGATAATAATGTGAACCTCTCTATAGATAAATCTCTGTGTGTATCCATATTTGTTTCCTAAGGTTGAATTAAATGTACATTCTCTCTAGTAGTGTATGAAAATGCCTATTTTTTCATATCCTCACCAATATACTATATTATAGTCTTTTAAAAATTGGCCAGTTGCAAATGTGAAAAGTGGTCTTCCTTGATATTCTAGTTTTTATTTGTTTCCTAGTGAGAAAGAGCAGTTAAAAATCTTACTGGAGACTACTTTTTTATTTTCTTTTTTCACACAGATTTTGAATCTACTGTATGTTGCAGCTGTTTTCCCCAATTTGGTGTGGATGTTGTTTTTTTATTTTATTTTTTATTTTATTTTTATTCAAGTATAATTAAACATACAGTGTTATTAGTTTCAGGTATACAATATAATGATTCGGCAATTCTGTACATTGCTCAGTGGTCATCATGATGAGTGTTCTCTTAATCTCCTTCACCCGCTTCACCTATACCCCATCCACCTCCCCTTTGGCAACCACCAGTTTGTTCTCTATATTTTTAAGAGTGTTTAGTGTTTTTGTTGTTTGTCCGCTCTTACTCCTTTTATTCAATGTAGTATTGGAAGTCCTAGCCACCACAGCAGCCAGCCAAGAAAAAGAAATAAAAGCATCCAGACTGGTAAAGAAGAAGTTAAACTGTCACAATTTGCAGCTGACATATCATACATAAGAAAAAAAAATAAAACCCCTAAAGTCTTCACCAAAAAGCTATTAGAATAAATGAATGTAGAAAAGTTGCAGCAGGAGTTTGTGGATCTTTATGTTAAGATTGTGCCGTTTATGTAACAGAGCTACTGTTTTCACTTACCTTTTGTGTCTTATTTCTCCCATTACATGTTGGCTTTCCTGTTCATTTTATCTTTTTTAATCCACCTCATATTTTTAGCTTTCATGAGTTCTGCTTACCTCAGGCTTCAGCTTCATCGTAAGTTTCATTTGCCTGTGGCCCTCATGGCCTTACCTGTGCATTGTGTTGGCTTGCTGTGTGTCCTCTCAGTTTCAGTTCCCTTTGCTAGTATGATGACTTTTAATAGCCCACTTCTAATACTGAGGACACAAATTATTAGGCCTGACTTACCTCAGTTTAGTTAGATGTTTATATGCCAGTAGCAGCAGTTTGTGGGTCTTCACTATCGTGTTCTGCAGTTAATAGCGTTATTATACTCAGTCTCTGCTTTTTTTTTTTTTTTAACTTTGTTTCGTTTCTTCCTGCCTCTAATGCATCCATTAACAACTGGCTTCTCTATCCTTTATTTCAGGGGTTTCAGTTGCAAGTGCCTGCAGGGTCCAGATGGGGTAAATGCGTAACATGGTTCTGAAATTTATTTTCTTCCTTTTTCTTCAGATGCTGCTTAGGGGTTTTTGCAAGGGGCTTTTCTTTTGTTTATCTACTTTTGATGGAGACCTTGGAGAAGAGATTTCTCTGCTCTTAAAAACAAGAGTGCAAATTGGATGGTAAAGAGCAGCTGATGCTTCTGAGAGGATTAGTAGGGAGTATTTGGGATTGTGGTTCCATGGAACATGCACCTTTGATACAAAGGAGAAGGCCATTATTCCTTGGCTCTTGATTGTTGCCCAGTGGGAAAACAGCTCAATATTGACAGGATTTTCAGCTCTCTGCAAGGAGACTGATTTTGAGCTGTTAGTTTACTTTTTTTTTAAGATTTTATTTATTTATTCACCAGAGGGAGAGAGAGGGAGGCAGAGGCAGAGGGAGAAGCAGGCTCCCCGTGGAGCAGGGAGCCCGACGTGGGGCTCAATCCCAGGACCCTGGGATCACGACCTGAGCTGAAGGCAGACACAACCGACTGAGCCACCCTGGCGCCCCTATTATTTTACTTTTTAAAAAAATTCCACAGGCCAACACAGCATGTTTATAAATGTTTTTATGACCTCATAAGTGTCTGCTTCTTCATAATTTTGGCTTATTTGTGGTGTTACTTTTTTCAAATGTGGTATGAGAAATGGATGTGTAGCCCTGCCCATTCGACTTAACCTGGGGGTTGGCAGTTTCCCTTAGGTAGTGTTTAAAACTAGGTCACAGTTTTGAATGGAATTGTATAGAATAGAATAGGATAGATTAGGAAAGAACTTTGTGAGCAAACTGGCATCCTCTGGTCTGGATCCCCACCTTTAGACCCACATAATGTTTCATAAAAATCCGGTGGTTGCCAGGGGCTGGGGGTGGTGGTAATGGGGAGTTGTTTAATGGGTATAGAGTTTCAGTTTTGCAAAATGAAAAAGTTCTGGAGTTTGGTTGCTCAACAGTGTGAATACACTTAACACCACTGAGCTAGAAGTGGTTGAGATGGTATAAAAAAATCGAACAAGAATAGTTCATTAAACAGAAAATTTACACAGTCATCAGAATATCCTTGGGTATGTTAAATATAACGTCTTCAAGTTTTAAGAGTTTTATGACCGTCCTTCCATTTCTGTATATCAAGGATCTGTTCATAAACTGTGGCCCATGGGCCAAATGTAGCCCACCACTTCGTTTTTTACAGCCTATGAGTGAACATGATGTTTACATTTTTTAATGGTCAGGGGAAAATCAAAAGGGGAATAATATTTCGTGACATGAAATATACAAAATCAAATTTCACATTTATTGGAACATAGCACCACACTGATATATGTATTGTCTCTGCCTGCTTTATGCTACAGGGGCAGAATAGAGTAGTTGTGACGGTTGTGACATATGGCCTGCAAAGCCTAAATTACTTACTACCTGGCCATGAACAGAAAAACTTTGAGGTTGCTCTGTTGCAACAGTTACCAGATCCCTCACAAGGATCATCTTTGGTGGCTTTAAACGCCTAATTAGCAGTTTTGTCATGGACTACTAGGGACTGTTACTCTATTCTATTGTGTGGGGAGATTCTCACTTCCTTATTCCCAGATGTGACTCCCTAACTAATTCTGGAAAGCTCACATTCTTGGTGAGCTTCAGTTGTGGCTGGAATCCTGTTAGCAATTTCTGGTATTGTTGGCTCCTTTGTTTCAAGAAAGAGACTTTTCTTGGGCCATCCAAGCAATTTGGACCACCCGCAGCTATGCATGGCCAGCCTCTAAGATAGACAAGGATCTCCTACGAATTCAAATACAGAAAACCCTGTATTCGAATAAAGACAATTTAAAAAATAAAATTAGGTTTCCCCTCTGAGGAAAATGGTTTGAGGGTTAGAAATGGTGGTTCCAAGACAGATCCAGGAATGTTGGCAGCAGGGGTTTGTATCCTGCATCTAGTATGTCACCTTTAACATCTTTTTAAAATAAAAATCGGTGGGGCGCCTGGGTGGCACATCAGTTAAGTATCTGCCTTCGGCTCAGGGCGTGATCCCAGCGTTGTGGGATCGAGCCCCACATCAGGCTCTTCCGCTATGAGCCTGCTTCTTCCTCTCCCACTCCCCCTGCTTGTGTTCCCTCTCTCGCTGGCTGTCTCTATCTCTGTCAAATAAATAAATAAAATCTTTAAAAAAATAAAATAAAAATCGGATATAGTTAATGTATACAGCACAATGTTTTGATATACATCATGAAATGATTATAGTCAGACGCCAAACTAACCTATCTTCTCACTTGTTAAAATTTACTGTGTGAGGAAAGCACCTGAAATCTACTCTATTAGCACATTTTGAGTATTCAATACAGTCTTAATTGTAGATACCATTTCATACATCGTGTCTTAATTCCCCTTTGTCTCTGCTTTTTCTTTTTTTGTCTCTGCTTCCTCATACCTACTCAAGCTTTAGTTTACCTCCTAGCTTTGTATTCTGCCTCCTCATAAATTTTCAATTAGTCATCATTAAACCTTGAGCTCTGGTGTCCTTGGCTGTATCTCATGTTTCCCAGCTCTGTCCTTTGCAGTTCAACTCCCTTGGCTATGGGCCTCACTGTCTTTGCATTTCACAAACTGCGTTGTTCAGTGCAAGAATTTCAGTGGCTTAGCTCACGCCGGCTTGGATAGTCGCTTTCTGAGTTATGCAATAACACAGCACTTGGGTAGTGTATCCTACACTTGGCTCATTCTACTTTGGTTGACATGACAGTTTGTATTCTAAAATTTATTGCTGTCTAGAACTGCCTTTTCTCCAGAACTGCCTATGGCTGGGACAGTTTACCTTGGATGGGACTATGCGTGTGGCTACCATTTAATTCAGATGTGTTTGTACTACGTTTCTACATGTTGACCTCTAAGTATATATGCTCCTCATGTCATATACTCATTTGTAAAGATGCTCTTTCTGTACTTTTCCAACTTGTGCTTAAGTATAGATGTTGGAGAGTAACTAAGGCAAGCCAGATGCTGTAGTCTGAAGTAATGTCATAAAGCCAGTTTTGAAATTTACTTTCCAATTGCAGAAGCACTCAGCTATCTGTGATCGTCCTTGGCCACTTGAATTTTGTCTGTTGTGATTGTGTCACAACTTACATTCACTGGATGTGTGGTCCTGTGACGAACTTTGCCACAGTTCGAGGCTCTTAGAACATTCTAGCCAGGGTTGTGGTGGATGTATACACTCTCTATCCCACCACCAGGTAATAACCAGGTCTAAATAGTCCACATTCCTGCCGAAGTTCTGCTCATGTAGCCCAACTCTCTACTTTTTTTCTAAATTACATAGGATTTCTGGTTTCAAGAAATAAGACACAGGCTTAGGTCAAGAAACCGGTGTTTATCACATAGGTACATGTAGTAAGGAAAATAGGGATTTCATAAGACTGTCAAGAACAGTGTGGCGTGGAAATTCATCTGTGGTGGCTCTAGGGACTTAAGCACATGGAATTAGTGGACCTTTTCTGCTGTGCCATTGACTTGACTCAGCTTTCTATTCTCCTCTCTTATCTACATTTTCCCTCATTCATCTTCCTTATGCCTGGCTTTGCCGTTACCTTGTCTTTGGTGACGCTTTTAGCTTCAGATTTCACCGTTAATTACTTGTTCTCTTGGTTTCTTCTCAAATTTCAAAGAGTTTGAGCACATCTAATTGGCTTAGTTTATGTTTATTTGTGCAGTGCTTTTTCATGCTCAGACAGTTCCTAGGCTGCTGGCAGTGTATGGATTGATCCCACCAGCTGTACTCAGTGGAGACGATATAATGCTGGATAATGTGAAACGAAACCTGATCATACTGGGCTGTGCTACAGCTGTGACAGTAAACAGGTCTTTAGAAGGAAATGGGTGGGGGCGCCTGGGTGGCTCAGTCAGTTCAGTGTCTGACTCTTGGTTTTGGCTCAGGTCGTGATCTCAGGGTCATGGGATGGAGCCCTGCGTCGGGCTCCATGCTCAGCAGGAAGTCTGCGATTTCCTCTCTCTTCCTCTGCCCCTCCCCACCATGTACTCTCTCTCCCTCCCAAATAAATAAATCTTAAAAAAAAAAAAAAAAGAAGGAAACAGGTATATGTTTGGTAGGAACCAGAACTGACACATTTAGTCCAATGATTCTCAGATTTGTGAATCTGTTATCTATCCATGTTATTCCATGACTGTTGAAATGGTAACTGCGAATCATGCCTAGCTATAGTAAAGACAAAATCATGCTTTCCAGTGTCAAACTTCGTGGTTATATCAGAATTTGTACATCATTGTCAGATGAGAAACTGTCAAACCCTGCTTGCTTATTTCTTTGAAGTTGCTGTAATACTGCCACTACTCTTGCCTCAGAGCTTTGCCCTACATGGGTGCATGCAGGAGTCAAGAAGGCAATTGCATAACTCATGGCTTTGCCACAGTATAACCTGGATTTCCAAAGAAACGTTTCATCCTGGTATGTGGCGGGTATTGTGCGTGATTTTCACTCTACAGCCATACCGTAACAATTCCAAGTGTTTCTTTTTCTGCTGAGGGTCTGTTTCATGCAACTATATACCTGATACTAATTTCTATACTAATTAGATTCTTTCGGCTCCAAGAAATGAAGAATCACTCAGCCTACCACATTAATAGGGGTTTATTGTATATAAACATGTGGAACATTGGTGGAAGATGGGGATTTAGTGGGACTCTAAATGAATAATACTGAATATGGGAACCAGATTCAAGCAGCCCTGAGGTACCTTAACGGCAGTATGTTTTGGATCATTATTCTTGTGCTTCACCATTGACATCACCCACCCAGCCCCTCCACATTTGCTGTTTCCCCTAGCTTTGTGGTTTTCTATTACTGTTGTGCTTTAGAATTAACTGGGGAACTTTAAAAATAAACCAGAGCAAGATATTGTGATTTAATTGGCCTCGAGTGGCCCCAGTCACCCGCATTTTTAAAACTCCTTCCCACTCTTCTTCTTTTGTGATCAGCTGGCTTCCCCAACCTTTATTTCTCTACCTTCTACCTTCTGCTTCCTCGTGGTACTCATGGATTGTAGTACCTCATAAATTGCCTTCTCTTGGGCTCCATGAACTCCCTTAGAGAAGAGGCTATGGATATGACAACATAATTGAAATGTCTACTGCAAGGGTTGGCAAACATTTTCTGTAAAAGTCCCAGATAGTTCATACTTTGGACTTGTGGGCCACAGGCTCTTCTGCAACCATTCACTTGGAGAATCAGCCACAGACGATGAATGCAAAATCTGTTGGCAGCCAGATTTGACCCATTGGCTCTAGTTTGCTGACCCCTAATCTGTTCCCTTCTTGTTTATGGTAAAATTTCTTATTTATTCTTTCTCAATATTTTCTTAGCTACTGTTCCCTAATATTAACTGAATTTAAGAAGTGTTTTATAAGGGCGCCTGGGTGACTCAGTCAGTTAAGCGGCCAACTCTTCGTTTGGTCTCAGGGCATGATCTCAGGGTCTTGGGATTGAGCTCCGCGTCGGGCTCTGCGTTCAGTATGGAATCTGCTTGAGGATTCTCTCTCACCGTCTGCCTCTCCCCCTGCTCACAAACGCTCTCTCACTCTCTTGTTCTCTCTCTCTCTCTCAAATAAATAAATATTTTACAAGAATTTGTAAAATTCTGCTTTGTCTAAAAAATTCACTTGGGGATACTGTAACAGCATTTGATTTGTACATTCATTTGGTCAGAATTAACATGTTTGCAACATTTCTCCCCTTCTAAACATATTTATTAAACTTTTTATATCCTAATAATCATCATTTTCATCATGTGAATCTCCAGTATTTCTTATGCTATTCCTCAGTTATTTCATGCCATATATAGCCAAAATTAATTAGGTTGTTTTCTGTTGATTTTAATAAGTAGTTACTTTTCCTAACTTATTTCAAAATAAAAGTGTTATTGTTCCTGGTTATAAAGTGAAGAGGTACTTACAAACAATTCAGATAACACAGGATATTAAAAATACAGTCAAGATAAGGTATAATCCCATCATTCAACTAAAACCACCGTTAAACTTTTGGTATATAAACTTGAATGTGAGGCTGTCTTTGTTTAATGTTATTGAGCATTTATTTTATCTAATTATGCCACCTGTTCAAATTCTGTACTGATGAAGCAATTTTATTATACAGTTTGCCTACAGGAAAAGAATGTTCTTCATGTGGAAACAAGTATTCTGGTTACATTGATGGGTATGTTTACAATCTTGTAAATTAAGAAATTGGCATGTTGAAGATTATTTATTTCTTATTATATGTCAGCTCTGGTGAGTGCCCTTGTAATTTATTTTTACACTTGACTCATCATTTCCTTATCAACTGTAATTTTTAGTCACAGAAGCTACGGTGAATTTTCTCATGGCCCTGAAGTGTGGTTTGTTTCCATGGAAAAGAACCTAACAGAAGATTGATAACATGGACATGTTTCTGGCATCAGGGATGAGGGTGAGTATGCATTTGGAAGTATTAAGAGAAGATAGTGTGGGGGCGCCTGGGTGGCACAGCGGTTGAGCGTCTGCCTTCGGCTCAGGGCGTGATCCCGGCGTTATGGGATCGAGCCCCACATCAGGCTCCTCCGCTATGAGCCTGCTTCTTCCTCTCCCACTCCCTGCTTGTGTTCCCTCTCTCGCTGGCTGTCTCTATCTCTGTCGAATAAATAAAAAAAAATCTTTAAAAAAAAAAAAAGAGAAGATAGTGTGATAATAAAAATCAACAGCTGTAGTTTGTTAAGAGAAACTCCCTCATTTTCTAACTAAACCTAGAAAATTACTTTTAACAGTTTAGAGATAGCATATATATCTCTGAGGCACGGTTGCTGGAAGTTAGCTACAATGGGCCAACAAAGGATTTTTCACACCTTGAAGTCATCCAAGTAGAGAGAATTGCTTGAACTTTTTAAAATTTAAAATCTAGGGGCGCCTGGGTGGCACAGCGGTTAAGCGTCTGCCTTCGGCTCAGGCCATGATCCCGGCGTTATGGGATCGAGCCCCACATCAGGCTCCTCCGCTATGAGCCTGCTTCTTCCTCTCCCACTCCCCCTGCTTGTGTTCCCTCTCTCGCTGGCTGTCTCTATCTCTGTCGAATAAATAAATAAAATCTTTAAAAAAAATAAATAAAATCTTTAAAAATAAATAAAATAAAATAAAATTTAAAATCTAAAATAAGAATGACTGTTTTTATCTGGAACGTGATAGTAATATCCCTAATTAAAAGTAGGATATAGGATATATTTTAACTGAGACCAACAGCTTAATATCTAAACGGAACTTCTGCATCACTAAAGAAAAATATCTTGCTGGGAGCAAGGAAACAAATGTACCACCTTTTGGGGTTTTTTTGTTTTTCTTCTTCTTCTTCCTCTTCTTCCTCTTCTTTTGAGAAAGGTAGCCTCTCAAAACAAAATGATTTGCCTAGCTAGGAACATGCATTTTTTTTGCCTGAAGACTGGTTTGACATTTTGTTCTAAGTCAGAAGTCGTTACTAAGCTGTGAGTTTATGTTCTATAGATATAACCTCATTTATTGACAGATCTAATCCAATGATTCTAACAAATCTGACAGAAACACCCCAGAACATCTAATTGTCATTAATATAAATAGGTATTATATGTTATTGTTATAAAAGCCCAATTTGGAAACTTAGAGGAAAAATATGTGATTTGGCATCTTAATATTAAAAAATAGGTGGTATGTTGGGGGTCAGTAGGTCACAGACCTCGCATATAGTTGTACTCACAGCTAAGATTTATGACAGCAACACAGTAAGGATATACAGCCTTTCTAAAATTACCATAAGGGAAGAAGATAGAGGAGGGCGTGGAGGAATCCCTATACAGGCTTCATTATGCTCTCGCTCCTACGAGCGGTCACAGAGTGCATCCTCCAGCAACAAAATGCAGCAACATGTGTGCAGTGTTCTGGCCAGGGAAGCCTCTTAGGTAGAGACTCAAGAGCCAGTGTTTTTATTGTGGACTGGTCAGTCACATTGGCACCTTCCACTTAGCGTGTACCAAAGTTCTACTTTCCAGAAGGAAAGTAGTTGTTCAGCATGATCCACATTATTTCTACCAGTAATCTAGGTACAGTGAGCCACCCTTATCAGTTAGAGAAAGTTTTCTACCAGCGTAGGGAACTGTTTGCCTGTAAAGTTCCTGGATGCCAGCCGAGGCCAACCTTGCAAAGCAGGCCTCTCTAGGATAGTAGTCTTAGGCTTGCTTATGTTAACTCTTTTCTGTGTACATGGGTTGAATGTATAATAAAAGATAGGAATTAGAGCATTCTATAATCGATCACATTCAGACCCTGTTTAAGGGAAGAGGGTGGGCCACTTTGACAAGAGCGAGTTTAAATACATGTTTTCTGTTCTGTTTGGGGCACGTGAAAAATTTGAGAGTGCCTGTTTGGAACTCTGTTATGTCAGAGTGTGATCTAAGCTTATTTGTAAAGTATTTTTAACAAAATCTTGAATACACTGCTATTTTTTTTTGCTTCCTTTTTTTCTCATGCTGTTGCGACAGATAACTGTAAAAAGTATGTTAATTTTAAAATTCATGCGTCATTCCTTCCCCACACGTTAATTTGGAATTTGACATTCTAGGAACCATTTTTAAAGAAATAAGTGTAAGGGAATGTGAAATTTTTGTTCTGTGGTCTCACATGACTTTAATTAGAAAACTGAAAGTTTAAAATAACAGGCCTTTCCATTTGACAAGATTTAAAAACAGATAAACTGTGCTATCTGGACATAATTCAATTTAGGTAATCCTATTTTTGCCCATTGTCGGAAATTAAAGGAATTGCTGTAACCTCTTTGATGCATTTTCTGGTAAAATTAAAAATGTTGAGGAGCACCTGGATGGCTCTGTTGGTTAAACATCCACCTCTTGGTTTTGGCTCAGGTCATGATCTCGGGGTCCTGGGATCGAGTCCCAGGTTGGGCTCCCCGCACAATGGGGAATCTGCTTGTCTCCCCCTCTCTCTGCCCCTCCCCCCACTCACACTCTCTCTCCCTCTCTTGCTCTCCCTCAAATAAATAAATCTTTTTAAAAAATGTTGAAGTCTGCACACCAAAATGTTCACATTAGTTGTCTTTTGAGGCAGATTGAGCTAAGTAATTGTTATTTGGTGGGGGGGGGGTGTTTTGGTTCCTTGATTTTCTTGTTCTTGATGAAAATATACTATGTTGAGAAAAAGTGAATAATTTACTTATTTGGTAGTTTAACAATGAGAGATTGATACTGTTCTGACACCACCTGGCTGTCCTGCAATTGAGTTCATTTCCGAGGCTAACTACCCAAGTTAATGCCACAACTCGCAGAGCCTTCCTGAAGACTGCCTTCCCTTCAGCAAGTCTAGGTCCATCTGTATTTCTGACCAACTGGCTAAATTCAGGGCTTCCCATGACCATCTCAAGTTTGTTAATTTGCTAGAACAATTTCCAGAACTCCCTGAAAGCACTATACTTAAGTTTTACTATAGAGGATACAGCTCAGGAACAGCCAAATGAAAGAGATATACAGGACAAGGCCCCCGGGGGATCTAGATAAGGAGCTTCTATGCTCCAAAGCTCCTTGAGGTCTGGGTGTCCAGAGTTTTATTGGGAGTCTTACTATGTCGTTGGCCACTTGATTAAGTCCAGCCTCCAGTCCTTCTTCTCTCCTTAGGGGTCTTAGGGGTTGGGACTGAAACTTCCAGCCTTCTAATCCTATGCTTGGTCTTCCTGGCATGGCCATCCCTTCTCTCTGGAAACTGTCCTAGGGCCCACCTTGAGTCACCTCATCAGCATAAACTCAGGGGTGGTCAAAGGGGCTTCTTAGGAATAACAAAAGAGCACTCCTTTTCTCTTGGGTGTTTTGGAGCTCTGTGCTACCAACAGGGGACAAAACCCAGATTTATTATAGTTTTATATTTTACCTCTGGTTTTATAAGGTTTTTATTATGAGGAGCAAAAAAGATAGATCCAGTGAGGGGATCATAATTTGCAAGGCTACAAGGGGATAGTGGGCAGTAAGGGAGGTAGGGATTTTGGTGGAAATCCATGAAAAGAACTGGTGAGTTGGCTATGCCTCTCCGGGATGAGAACTAGAAAGACATCAGGAAATGGAGGTATCTGGAAAAACCCTCTGTATTTCTTTATTGGCCATATTTGTTCTGCCATTCCTGCTCTGTCATCACATTGCCTCCGATTGTTTTTGTTCCCTCCTTCTATGTCCTTCTTTATCCTAGAGCTTTTGCTGACTTCATAGTTTCTTTTTTTAAATTAGTTGTATTTTTTTATTCAAATTCCAGGATAATTAACATGTAGTGTTGTATTAGTTTCAAGTGCACCATATAGTGATTCAACAATCTATATACTTATTACTCAGTGTTCATCAAGATAAGTGTACTCTTAATCCCCTTCACCTATTTCATCCATCCCCTACCTACCTCCCTTCTGGTAACCATCAGTTTGTTCTCTATAGTTAAGAGTCTGGTTTTCGGTCTCTTTTTCTTTTCCTTTTTCATTTGTCTTATTTCTTAAATTCCACATATGAGTGAAATCATATGGTATTTGTCTTTGACTGACTTATTTACTTAGCATTTTACTCTCTAGCTCCATCCATGTTGTTGGAAATAACAAGCTTTCATTCTTTTTTATAGCTGAATAATATTCCTTTGTGTACACACACACATCTTCTTTATCCGTTCATCTATAGAAAGACAATTGGAGTGCTTCTATAATTTAGCTATTGTAAATAATGCTGCAGTAAACATAGCGGTGCATATATCCTCTCAAATTAGTGTTTTCATATTCTTTGGGTAAGTACACAGTAGTGCAATTAATGGATCATAGGGTAATTCTGTTTTTAATTTTTTGAAGAACCTCCATACTGTTTTCCAGAATGGCTGCGCCAGTTTGCATTCCCACCAACAGTACGTGAGGATTCCTTTTTCTCCACATCTTTGCCAACACCTGTTTCTTGTGTTGTTGATTTCCACCATTCTGACAGGTGTGAAGTGATATCTCATTATGGTTTTGATTTGCGTGTCCCTGATGATGAGTGATGTTGAACATCTTTTCATGTGTCTGTTGCCCATCTGTACGTCTTTGGAGAAATGTCTGTTCATGTCTTCTGCCCATTTTTGATTGGATTATTTGGTTTTTTTGTGTTGAGTTGTAGAAGTTCTTTATATATTTTGGATTCTAACCCTTTATCAGATACATTTTTTTATTATTATTATGTTAGTCACCATAGAGTATATCATTCGTTTTTGGTGTAGTGTTACATGATTATTTCTGTATAACACCCAGTGCTCATCACAACACATGCCCTCCTTAATACCCATCACCGGGCTAACCCATCCCCCCACCCCCCTCCCCTCTGAAACCCTCAGATTGTTTCCCAGAGTCCACAGTCTCTCATGGTTCATCTCCCGCCTGATTCCCCCCCTTCATTTTTCCCTTCCTTCCCCTAATGTCCTCCGTGCTGTTCCTTTATGTTCCGCATATGAGTGAAACCATATGGTAATTGTCTTTCTCTGCTTGACTTATTTCATTTAGCATAATCCCCTCCAGTTCCATCCATGTTGATGCAAACAGTGGGTAGTCATCTTTTCT
Source organism: Ailuropoda melanoleuca (assembly GCF_002007445.2). NCBI lineage: Eukaryota > Metazoa > Chordata > Mammalia > Carnivora > Ursidae > Ailuropoda > Ailuropoda melanoleuca. Next base: position 54,549,101 of record NC_048238.1, on the reverse strand, counting down.
GATGGCTGAGTAATATTCCATTGTATATATGAACCATATCTTCTTTATCCATTCATCTGTTGAAGGGCATCTTGGCTCCTTCTACAGTTTGGCTATTGTGGACATTGCTGCTATGAACATTGGGGTGCATGTGCCCCTTCTTTTCACATCTATCAGATGCATTTCCGTACACTAATAATGAAGCAGCAGAAAGAGGAATTAAGAAAACAGTCCCATTTACAACTGCACCAGAAATAATAAAATACATAGGAATAAAATTAACCAAAGAGGTGAAAGACCTATACTCTGAAAACTATGAAACGCTGATGAAAGAAATTGAAGATGACACAAACAAAGGGAAAGATACTCCATACTCATGGGTTGGAAGAACATATATTGTTAAAATGTCCGTACTACCCAAACCAATGTACAGATGCAATTCTTATAAAATGCCAACAGTATGTTTCACAGAGCTAGAACAAACAATCCTAAAATTTGTATGGAACCGCAAAAGACCCTGAATAGCCAAAGTGCTTTAATCTTGAAAAAGAACATCTGGAGGTATCACAATTCCAGAGTTTCAAGGTATATCACAAAGCTGTAGTAATCAAAACAGTATGGTGCTGACACAAATATAGACACACAGTTCAGTGGAACAGGATAGAAAGCCCAGAAACAAACCCATGATTATATGGTCAATTAATCTTCAACAAAGGAGGCAAGAATATGCAGTGATGCAAAGATAGTCTCTTCAAAAAATGGTGCTGGGAAAACTGGGCAGTGACATGCAATAGAATGAAACTGGACTGCTTTCTTACACCATACAAAAAAATAAACTCAAAATGGATTAAGGCCCTAAATGTGAGAGAGACCTCAAACCATAAAAATCCTAGAATAGAGCTCAAGCAGTAATTTCTCTAACATCGGCCATAGCAACATTTTTCTAGATATGTCTCCTCAGGTGAGGAAAACAAACAAACAAACAAAAAAAAGGGGAACAGGCACCCTGATGTTTATGGCAGGATTGTCTACAACAGCCATATTATGGAAACAGTCCAAGTGTCCATTGACTGATGAATGGATAAGGAAGATATGGTGTGTATACACAATGGAATATTACTTAGCCATGAAAAAGAATGAAATATTGCCATTTGCAACGATGTGGATGCAGCTAGAGAATATTATGCTAAGTGCAATAAGTCAGTCAGAGAATGATAAATCCATATGATCTCACTCATATGTGGAATTAAAGAAACAAAAGAGCAAAGGAAAAAAGAGAGAGGCAAACCAAAAAACAGACTCTCAACTATATAAGAACAAACTGGTGGTTACCAGAATGGAGGTTGGTGGAAGGATGGGTTAAATAGGAGATGGGGATGAAGGAGTGCACTTGTTGCTATGAGCATTGGGTGATATTATAGAAGGGTTGAATCACCAACCACATTGGACACCTGAAACTAATATTATGCTCTATGTTAACTAACTGGAATTTAAATAAAAGCTTTAAAAAGTTAAAAAACAAAAGCAAAAGTAAACGATTGGTACTGCATCACAGTAAAAAGCCTCTGCACAGCAAAGGAAACAATTAATGAAACTAAAGGACAGCCTACTGAATGGGAGAAGATAATTTGCAAATAACACAGCTGATGAAGGGTTAGTATCCAAAATGCTTACTCATGGTTTCTGCTTCCTCATGAACTCGATCCAGTTCTAGTTCTTACTTGGCTCTGCATATTTAAAACTTGAGTGCGTAGGAATTGTCAGCCTTTCATCCTGACGGGCTCTTTCCTAGCTGGGGTTGGGAGTACTGCTCTTGGGCTCCGAAGACAGAGAAACTTCTCTCAGGGTGTAAAGGAAGACTGTCTCATTGCAATGCAAATCACTTCTAAAACAACATTAAAATGTTTCTTTTTAAAGAGTACTTAAAATATTAAGGATATTAAGGGTATCAATCCTTTTCTTAATACCAAAAGCAAAATTATTTTTTTAAAGATTTTATTTATTTGAGAGAGAGGGAGAGTGGGTTGCAAAGGAGCAGGGGGGATCCCAGAGGACCCCTGGGCAGATGCTTAAGCGACTGAGCCACCCAGGCGCCCCAAAGCAAAATTCTTAATATAAAAGATTGGTAAATGTCATGACAAAAAATGTAATCAAGTTTAAATAAGTGTTTGACTTTGGATTTATTTTTAGAAAGGAATTCTAAATGCCAAGACTAAGTATATTTGCTTATGTATTTTTTCTTATTCTTACAAAGTCTTCTAATATTTAATCTTTTTTAAGTGAAAAGGATTTGCTTTTTTCTCTCAATTGTTTAATTATTCCTTTTGTTAATTAATCCATCCTTTGTTCACTGGTTTATAAATGCATCTTTATCTTTCTGTCTTCAAACATAGAAGCCATAAAATAAGATTCATAAATGTAGCTATATAATAAAATACTTCATGTCAAAAAGCACCGTAAATGAAGTCAAAAGAAAAATGAAATACTTGGAAAAATATCTGCAGCACATTATTAAGTGCTAATCTCCATTAATATATAAAAAGCTTCTAAATAAAAAAAAATCAGACCATAGTTTAAAATGAGCAATGGGCATAAACAGACAGTCATAGAAAAACAAATGACACCTAAACCTTTGTGAAAGAATGCTCAAGCTCATAAGAGAAATGCAAAATAAAACTACAGAAAGTTAACATTTGAGAACTTTGTTGGAAGGACTGTGGGAAAACTGGCATTCATAGAATGTTTGTTGTAGTTCAAAATAGTATATAATTCTTACAGAGGGTACTTCAGAGATATTTATCAAAATTGTAGTTGCCTTTATTCTTTGAGTTAGTGATCCCTCTTTAGAAATTATCCTGCATATCTGAAAATGTGAAACAAGTTGCCTCTGTAACATTGAAGAATGTTTTATAATAGCAAAAGATTGGAAACAACCCAGGAGCCCATCAGTGTGGGACTAGATAACTGGTCCATTGACACAACGGAATACTAGATTGCTGTAAAAATGAATGAGGAAGCAGTCTATGCAGTGATATGTTTTTAAATGAAACTAGTGAAATATACATGCTTTATGTCTTAAAAAAATATATAGATTATATAAAAGTGGTTACCTGTTGGTGCTGGGGGAATGGGGCAGGTGCACCCAGGGATAAGAGCAAGAGTTTTCTATATATAATTTTTTGGTAGGGGAAGGTAGCAGAATGAGTATGTTTGGAAGGTTCCAGTGACAAAATACACTTTTAACTTTAATTCTAACTTTTATATATTTGTGTAAATTTCTAAGTGTTGATCTGTTGATTTCCTTTTACCTACTGGTCTTTAAACTATGTTTTAATATGTGTTTTTTTAAAAACTATTGTGGCTATGTTCACTCATTTGTTCTTTTGATTAGCTTTTTGTTCAATTTGTATAAATTAAATGCCTCCCATGCCATGACTACTGAAATACAGTAATGCATGTAGTAATTTCTAGGTTTTCTCAGGGTGTTCAGTAGGCTAGGGGAAGTGTAATAGAGTTAAGTGTAGGGTATGTAGGAAGGTTGCCTAGCAGTATAGAAGATATGAAGCCAAGGTAGGAAAGAGAGGAAGGCTTTGTAACAATGGACCTTGGGGGAATTTCACCAAAGTGGCATCCTAAAGCAGAATCCCACTTTAAGAACAATTAATCAGGCTAACATTGGTAGATCTTGTTCTCTGAAGGACTTTTGGTATTGTCACAGTGGACTTAGCTATATCTATCTAGCTATCTAGCTATCTCTTGCCACTGAATAATATTTTTAGGGCTTAAGTTTCAACTATTAGAGGTTCCAAGGGACCTAATTTTGTACATTAGGTGTTCTGCTAAAATTACTGTAATTTTGAATAAGGAATCATGTCACTCATAAATATAGCCTTTTTCGGGGATCCCTCTTACACTGTTGGTGGGAATGCAAGTTGGTACAGCCACTTTGGAAAACAGTGTGGAGGTCCCTTCAAAAGTTAAAAAATTGAGGGGTGCCTGGGTGGTGCAGTAGTTAAGCGTCTGCCTTTGGCTCAGGGCATGATCCCGGCGTTCTGGGATCGAGCCCCACATCAGGCTCCTCTGCTATGAGCCTGCTTCTTCTTCAACCACTCCCCCTGCTTGTGTTCCCTCTCTCGCTGGCTGTCTCTGTCAAATAAATAAATAAAATCTTTTTTAAAAAAAAGTTAAAAATTGAGCTACCCTATAATCCAGCAATTACATTACTGGGTATTTACCCCAAAGATACAGATGTAGTGAAGAAAAGGGCCATATGCACCCCAATGTTCATAGCAGCATTGTCCGCAATAACTAAATTGTGGAAGGAGCCGAGATGCCCTTCAACAGATGACTGGATTAAGAAGATGTGGTCCCTATATACAATGGAATATTACTCAGCCATCAGAAAGAGCGATTTCACAACATTTGCAGCAACATGGACAGGACTGGAGGAGATTATGCTAAGTGAAATAAGTCAGGCAGAGAAAGACAATTATCATATGGTTTCACTCATTTATGGAACATAAGAAATAGCAGGGAGATTGGTAGGAGAAGGAAGGGAAGAATGAAGAGGGGGTAAACAGAAGGGGGAATGAACCATGAGAGACTGTGGACTCTGGGAAACAAACTGAGGGCTTCAGAGGGGAGGTGGGTGGGGGATTGTGATAGGCCAGTGATGGGTAGTAAGGAGGGCACATATTGCATGGCACTGGGTATTATACGCAAATAATGAATCATGGAACATTGCATCAAAAACTGGGGATGTACTGTATGGTGACTAATATAAGAAAATAAAAATTATAAAAATAAATAAATAAATAAATGTAGCCTTTTTCATGATGTCCCTAGATAAAATTTTGTCCTTTTTTGTTTCATGTTAAACTGTTGGTCATCATCCATTCCTTTCTCTTGGAGTCATGGTACTTTGGTAGCCTGGAGTGATTTCTAGATTATTTTCATTTTGTGGAACCTTAGAAATCTGTTGAAGTAATAATGTCAGATGTCTGACTTAAGTTCTGCTTGGGCATTTCTTTGACCCAGAATGGTTCCTCTGACATTAGGCCAAATACAATGATCCCAAGGGGTCAGTATATCTTGTAGTAATTTTAGTGAATGATCTTTAAGTGTAATCTGATACTTTGGGATTGATTATTTTCTAGTTAAGAGACTACATGATATGTCTGTCAGTACCTGGGATTGAATAATTGTTATATCATATAAGCACTGCACCCTGGATCTGAAATTACATTGTTGTAATGTAGGCTATAGACTTAGCCACTTTCAACACGTTGTACGAACTTCCTAAAACCAATCAATTTCTGCCAGACTCATGGAGGTCAAAGGTGTGTTTTAGAATTTGTAGGAGTCCAGTAAGCATTAACACTTGAGCCTCTAGTTAGGTTGGAATTATATAAGGTGGCCTGCCATTCCTGCTTTGGTGTATTTTCCTATAACCCCTGATTGATTTGGCAGCCTAGTGGCAAATTGGTTGCTGTTGCTGATATATAAGCTTCTTGCTGCTATATACAAGGATTTGTGCGTCTGTAGACAGAAGATTTTTGTCCTTTTAGAATGTTGTGATTCCAACTCTTAAAACTGCCTGGCACGTAGTAGATACTCCTTAAATGTTGAATAAACATTGGTATGGATATAATACCAATACACACACATATATGATACTACATGTATCGTCCCCTGAATGAAAACAATGTGTTACGCATTTATTTATATTTTTATATATCTTACACTGTTGTTTTTGGGTACTTGCACTAGTAATTCTATATCATGATTTATAAGTAAAGAGTATATAGTTTTAATAATTTGATTCATTATGTTGCTAAATTACCCTTTGAAAATGTTCCAGTCTTATTCTCATAGACTTTTTTCAAAAACAATAATACATGCAAATGGTAAATAGTATAAAATTCAATTTGTACTAAAGTTAATTTAGTTAAAAGTTTCCTCCCTACCCCTGGTTTTCTAGTCCTCAGTCTTCCTTCTTTATAGATCCAAGTATTGTTACTAATTTCAGAGATAGTCTCTACATACATAAGTCAGTAGTCTTGTTATAAAGTCAGCATATTGTAGAAAAATAGCCTGATAAAAACTGAAAAATGAAAGAAATCTGTAGACCAGCCTCTGATGGCAATATAGAAGCAAATAACCCAAATATAAATTTGGTGATAAGATTCCACAGGCAGGGACACCTGGGTGGCTCAGTCGGTTAAATGTCCCGCTCAGTGGGGGAGCCTGCTCCTCCCCCTGCTTGTGTGCGCTAACTCGCTCTAACAAATAAATACATTCTTTAAAAAAAAAAGATTCCACAAGCAAATTCATGAGGCAAGCGTATTCATGCCAGCTGTTCAAGGATGGTTCAATTTTAGGAAATCTGTGAATATCATTTAGGACATTGTAGGTCAAAGGAAAAACTATCAGAAGAGTAGCTCTACAAGTTGAACTTCTTTTTAGTATTGTTTTGATTTAATTAGAATTACCGATCCATTTGGATCACATTTTGATGTCAGTCATCATATAATCTCACATTTGATTTTTTTAAGGGACAGCCAGTTGTCCAGTACTGTTTATTGCAAATCCATCCTTTGCTTACTCATTTAAAATTATATCTGTCAAATATTAAATTCTCATAATTTGGGTCTGCATCTGGGTTCCTTGGCTTGTCATTAACTCTCTTCTCCTGTGGTAGTTGTAGAATTATTTTGATTTATAAGTATTTTAAATGTCACTATTTGCTGTGCTCATCTGCTGCCTGTCCACATTTAGATTCATTTGTGATACCATTTTGTAGATGCCAAATTTCTTGGTTGTACACAATTTTTGTATCAACAACTATTCATTATGGTTCCTGACTTCCTCACTTCAACAGTTTACTAGAATAGGCTCCATCTTGATTTTTTTCATTATTCTATTTTGTGTCAATTCTTAATGTTTTTTTTATTAATAATTTTTATTTTGTTATATTAGTCACCATACAGTACATCCGCAGTTTTTTTTTTTAAAGATTTTATTTATTTATTTGACACAGAGAGAGAAATAGCCAGCGAGAGAGGGAACACAAGCAGGGGGAGTGGGAGAGGAAGAAGCAGGCTCCTAGCAGAGGAGCCCGATGTGGGGCTCAATCCCATAACGCCAGGATCACGCCCTGAGCCGAAGGCAGACGCTTAACCGCTGTGCCACCCAGGTGCCCCACATCCGCAGTTTTTGATGCAGTGTTCCATGATTCATTATTTGCATATAACACCCAGTGCACCATGCAATATGTGCCCTCCTTAATACCCATCACTGGCCTATCCCAATCCCCCATTCCCCTCCCCTCTGAATATTTTGTGTCAATTCTGCCCAGGGTTTTGTTTGTTTTTCTCAGCTGCTACTATATTTTCTTTTGCCAGATGTACCCTAAAGATGTCACATGGGGGGTGTGTGTGTGTGGAGAGACACTTTATAATAGAAAAATTTACATGTTAAAATTAATATGCAGGGTGATTTTAATCCGAATGCATGTGATAGAGTTATATCAGAAACAGTATAGATAATGTTTCATGATCTGTCCTTTCTTGCATGCCTAGTTGCTGCACATTGCTTGTGTTCTTGGTTGAGTAACAAGTAGTTTTTATGGGATATTTCATGGCTGTCATAGTCATAAGGAGACCTTTCCCTTGCTGTGTGTCTTTGTGTGGCTCAAACAGGACCCTTTGTCATACACAAGTCATTCAGTTTTACGTTCAAAAAATCATTGGTTTTAGCATTTAATGTGACTATGGGCTGTGCATCAGAATACATGGCTCTTTGTTTGAAATGAAAATTCATGTATACCATAATTTATTTAACATAATTTAACCATTTACTTATTAATAAGCCTTTTGGTCGTCTTTCATAAATAATGGTGCAGTGAAAACTTGATCCATGTATTCTTATTTCTATATGACAACATGGTGGAATCCTTGCAAAAGTTGATAAAAATAAGAACAGTTTTTGTTTATTAAAGTTCCTCCCAAATTGCCCATCTCAGAATGTTTTAATACATGTCACAGTGCTTTATTTAACTATTTTATAGTTGCTTAAGTAATTTTCTTCAAAATATACAAGATTGTGGACTGCTTAACCTGTATTCTAGGACTGTATCACAAAACACGTTTTCCAGAATTTTCTTTGCACACCAGGGGTCTCAAGGATATTACAAACTTGATTCAGTTTGCTTTGTTGAATTTGTAGTAAGTCTCATTTTTAGCACACACAAAGTATCAATGTATGGTAACCTATTTATAGAGTAAAAATTTTTTTGAGTGGATTTCACCATTCTGTTCATTATTAAATAAACTTTTTTGTTTATAGAAAAGTTTTAGATTTACGTGAAAGTTACAAAGAGTTCTCATATACCTCAACTCAGGGTGTCTTGTGTTAACATTTTATATTACTAGGTACATTTGTCACATTCCCACCTCTCCCTAGCCCTTGGTAAACTCTAATCTACTTTCAGTCTCTGAATTTGCCAGTTCACGGTACCTCATATAATCGGAGCACTGCAATATTTGTCCTTTTGTGTATGGCTTATGTCCCTTAACATATTTGCAAGGTTCATCATCGGTGTTATTGCACGTGCCAGAACTTCATGCTTTTTTAATGGCTGAATGATAGTCCATTGTATGTATATGCCATATTTTTATGTGCCATTCAGTTTTTATGTGCCATTCAGTTTTTATGTGCCACATTTTGCTTATATATACATATATTAGCATATAGTTATTTACATACATATTTTGTTTATCCACCATCTGTCTAATGGATAGCACTGCTCTAGAACATATTTTTGGTTAATTATTATCACATCTTATTAGTCTGATTAGATTGGTCATAGTAAACTGTACAATAGGAAATTATTTAACTCTTGCAATAAAATCCTGAAATTGTCTCTGGAGTATTAAAACCTCAGTCCACTGGAATTGTGAAGCATCCATATTCATATTAGCACAGTCTATCCAAAAATTAACGAAATCTTTTCTTATTCTAGATGTGATACCTTTGGCATCACTGTCTATTTTCTTCAGTTAAAAGTAAACAATAACAGTAATTGGGTGAATAGTTTTGTGATTTAAAAAATATTTTTCTTTTAGCTATTATTTTTTTTAAGATTTTACTAAAGAGAGAGAGAGCAGGGTGGGGGGGAGGAGCAGAGGGAGAAGGACAAGCAGACACCATGCTGAGCGCAGAGCCTGATGTGGGGCTCGATCTCAGGACCCTGAGCTCATGACCTGAGCCGAAACCAAGAGTCAGACACTTAACCAACTGAGCCACCCAGGTGCCTCAGCTGTTATTTTTAGTGCAGGCTAGTATGTTGTGCAGAATTATCATCCACTTCCTGAACATCTCTTTTCCTTCCTTTTTTTCCTTCCTAGTCTCTTCGTACTTTCTGAGGGCCTTTAGTCAGTTCAGGAATAAGTTCAAATATATACCTATTACTTAAAGAATTGTTTCCTTTCCTCCATTATACAGTGTTTTAAAAAATTATAAAAGGCATGGTATTCATTGTAAAAAATTTGAAATAAAACCATAGCACGATTTTAAAAATATGTAGAAATACGCAGCTTGTTGGTACATTTCTTTCAAGTATGTTTATGTATATTAATAATGTTTTTAGATACTCTTTTGAGTGTAGTTGACATACAATGTTACATTAGCTTCAGGTGAACAACTTAGTGATTAGATGGCTCTTGAGTTAAGGAGAACATTTTCCTATCTTTAAATATGAATGCATACAAGTCTTGTCTTTGGGCCATGAGTTTCTATAAAATATTTACATCTTTTTTTAAGCAGTAAGGTTATTTTAAGTTTTTTAAAATAAAATTTGAACATAACGTAGTTAACATACTTGTGGAAACATTTTTGTGTGCATACCTCCTTGATGATTTCTTTTATTGTAATCTTGTTAGAGACCGATTTTTTTTGTCTGCTTTGCATCTCTTGATTAGCTAATGTGAATGAAGTTGAGTGTAAAGTAAGTAGACCCACATTCAAGAAGCAAATATTGTTCATATACCCCCTGCATCTCTTTGCAGTTAATTCATTCTCACCTCTGACAAACAATCATCCTGTGCCCTGTGATCATCCACTATTCTTTGCTTTCCAAGACAGCCCTACGTAATGAGATGGCTCTGTTCCTTTCTCTCACAAAATGACACACTTTTAATGATCATAAGATTATTTTACCCTTTTAATTAGTTTTTCCAGCACTTCCTACTAAACTATTTTTTTTCTCATATCAGTACCTCTTAATTGTCTCTTCTTTATTTGTTCTATTTCAGGCAGCATTCCATTTTATGCAGTATTCTTTTTTTATAGTAGTCTTTTAATAGCAATAGTTCACATTAACTGAGCATACAGAGTAAGCATTACACACTGTTGTCCATGTGCATCAACTCAGTTTTAATGCTCAGGAACTACATTCTAATATTATCCCTTATTTTTTTCAGATGGGGTAATTGAGGTCAGTTACACTCAGTAACATTGCCCCCAAATGTCAGAGTCAGGCAGTTTGGCCCCAAAGTCTGTGCTCTGTAGGCTCTCTTTTCTTTATCGATGCTTTAGTTGTGGGAGGAAAAAAATGAGGTCCTTTTCAGTGTCTGGTGGTAACCGTGCTCCTAGGAAAGTTAGGAACTCTTTAAGAACCGCCTTTTTCTAAAAGATTTATTTATTTATTTTAGAGCAAGTGAGCATGGGCGGGGAGAGGCAGAGGGAGAGAGAGAATCTCAAGCAGACTCCCTGGTGAGCATGGAGCCCAGTGTGGGGCTCAATCCCACAACCCCAAGATCATGACCTGAGCTGAAATCAAGAGTCAGACGCTTAACCAACTGAGCCACTCAGGCGCCCCCACCCTGCTGCCTTTTAACTAAGTGCAGTAGTGCAGGGTGTACTGTTAGTGTTAGGAGGTCCTGGATGAGATTCCAAAATAAAAGATTTAAGAAATCCCATACCTTATGTTAGGACGAGAGTATGTGGTAAAGAATGTAGTGAGGTGGCTTTTACCCAGAAGGGTGGTTGTGGGCATTGACCCCAAGAATCATCCAGAACAGTTTTGCGGTAAAAAGAACAAAGACTAGCCCTGCTTTCCTCGGGAGGAGGGATGAGCCTGATGCCTTTAGTTTGTGGTACACTTAGCCCAAAATGCTTTTTGATGCCCATAACCATTGATAGAGGTAATCTTTAATCACTGCCAGCCAGAATGCCCAGTGCACTTTGTATTCAGTACCCTCCCTATATTGAGTTGTCTGTCCTTTGGATGAGGTGCTTTTACTGTGCCTGATTCTTAAAAGGGCCCTGAAAGCTTCCATTTCCTTTCCTGGCTCGTATCTTGCCATCAATTACCTGTCAAAAAGATTTGTTTTGTTTTGTTTTTAAAGTTTAAAAGTGACACTGGCAGAGGTGGAAATAAAACCGGCTTCTGAATTGTCAGTTTTAGACTATGAGAGAGGGAGGGAGGGAGAAGGAAAAAAGGCATTTTTAAGTGAAAAGCATTTGGTTTTATGCATGGGTTAACTCTAAACTGGGCAAGTTTCCTGCAAGGAGGGAGGAACAAATACCTTGCACTGTGTCCTTGGAGTATGGGTGGGATTCATGGACACACTTCCCTGCTTGGCTGTTTTAATGATTAAAAGAAGCCTCATGCTGTCCCTGAAGATCTCTCATCCTTCCGTTAAGGTCAGTTTACCTTCATTGTTCCCCTCCCTGTTTTGCATGAGAGTAGGTGAATCAGAAACACATAGGTGTCCCCGTAGTCTGTCCCGGACCCCATCCACACAAAGATCCTTTCTAGGAGCCCTCAGCATATTGTGAAGTGCCTCCCATCACACCTCAATACTTAATAAGAAATCAGAATTGCCTTATGACAACATTGATAAGATGTCTCCTCAAGTGAGCTAGGAGGCAAAACCTCAGGTGGAAATTTGCTGTCAACAAATACGGAACAATCTTTTAGGTGATGAAATTCTTTAATGCCTGATTTGTATGAGTTTTGTCTTCAACATGTTTGCGATCTGTAAAGGTTCTGATACAATTTTGTCATTTGTAGCACCCCTGCTCTGTGGGAACCCTGTGATTGCAACTGCATCTCCTCCCATTGGCTTCAAGGACAGTTTTACTGCAAGTGAACAGGAAGTGGTTTTAGTATAGTGCTGGCACTTTTGGTCTGAGCCAGCCGGGGTTCTTTGAAACACTGTGGTTCTCAACTATCCGCTGATGGGCTGGATTGTATTTTTCTAGTTAGTAAATGTCTATTACTATTAGTAGCCATTATTGTTCCTTTCGAGCATTTTACTGCCTAAGACATATTACTTAAATTTTCACAAAGTGAAGATTTTACAGCCAATTCCCTACATTGGTAGTGCAGCTAAGCTTAGCAGTTTTTTTAATAAATGCTTTTGGAATATTTTGTTCTCTTGAAAGTGTGCTGCTGCCATCCCTCTCTTCCAGTTATCCACCTGCCCCTCCTAAGCTTGCTCTTGTAGAAACTGCTTTGTGGTATTGCCGACAGACCCCGCTGGAGAGTCGTTGTCCCGAAATAGGATGCACATCTCATATACGGTGCTGCTGTTATTTTTCTAGCGGAATTGATTCTTCAGATGGGATTTAACACCCAGTGAGCAGCTGAACTCAGCAAAGGATTATCTTGCCATGTATATGGTTGTAATGAATTTCCAATTTTGGTTTCTTTGTGAACAATGAGAAGCGAATAAATCTTTTATATGTAATTGTGACCTTGTCCTTTGGAAAATTCTAATGCACAGCTCTGTTCCAAAGTTTAGACCTAGTAAAATTTTAGTAAAAATCTGCTGCTTATTAAAAAAAAACATTGCATGTTAAGGGCTTTTGATTTTTGGAACCGTATTCATACATATACGTATAAACACATAGTGATACACCAGTCACTGTGTTTTTAGGTGCAGTGTTTAATTTTAGTTAGAAAGCCTATTACCTAGTTGGGCGATTTCCACACAATTGTACAGTCATGTTGCCCAGTAAGATTACAGGTTGGACACCCATTTTCGAAATACTGCCAATACAATGAGGCTTTTAAAGAATTTGCTGCAAATTATTGTGCTTTTGTATTGGCACCAGTGTTGCTCAGCACATTATACGGCTTCATGTGTGTAACTGTTCGTTGTTTACTTTTAGTCCAGTGTCGCTGTGTAGACTGGGTATATTCTAATAGTATTAACTATTTAGCTGTTACTATTTAGTATTAACTATTTACCTTTGCCCCTCCAGTTGACTGCCTGGATTTTGTCTATTTGCAAAAAATTAGGTATTAGAACCTGGCAACCATGGGTTGAGTGGTTCTAGAAGTACTGTTCTTTGCCGTATTATGAAACCGTAGGTCCATGAGTAGTTAAACTGCCGTTATTCACTTGATCAAAAAATGTACCCAGAATTTTATCATGGTGAGCCATCGTTTGTTGAATAGTATTCATCTCAATCCTAGTCACCAAGGTGATTCAGATATATTTGGTAACTCTTAGACTTTCTCCACATGAAGAAAATTTTGGTATTCCACTGTCTTGTTATTTTGTGAGTTGTCATATTTTCCTACGTGTTGCCAGAAATATATGTTGTCAAGTTGTTGACTCAGCAGTCCCTCTCTATTGTAGATCTGGTCCTGCTAAGATTTTCTTTCTATCACCCGTGGTCAAACGTAGGCATGCCTTCTGTTTTTGAGGTTCTTTAGTGACTGTTCTTCGTCAAATCTTGCCTCTGCTCCTTCACCACTAGATCATTATTTAGCCCAGTTAAAATATGAGATCATCTTTTGACTTCGTGGTGCACTGGAAAACTTACATCTCCTAGTGGATGAAAATATTTCAGTGATAAGGCTAATCTCCATGTGGTATTCCTTTATCTCTAATCTTTGCTTACATGCTTACGTGTTATGCCTACACATACTGGGCAGTTTGATGCTTTTACAAACACTTTACCTTCACTCATGGCCAGGATACTGGTGACCACTATTTGAGGGGCCACCTGTCAGTGGGGTTATAGCTAACAAGTGTCCTCTCAATTTTGTCATAAGATTAAATTCGTTAAAAGATTTATGCCTATTTTAGCAACCCTGCTAATCAGTGTGACTCTGAATAAGGCAAATAACTTCTTTTAAAAAATGATAATTATTGTGATATAATTCATATGCTATGAAATTACCCTTTCACATTTCAGTGGCTTTTAGTATATTCATGGAATTGTGCAATCATCATTTCTGTATTACTGTAAAACATTTTTATCACCCCAGAAAGAAGCCCCATACCCATTAGCAGTAATTCCTCGTTTTCATCTTTTGCAGTCCCTGCAACCACTAATCTAACTTTTGTCCCTGTGGGTTGGTCTATTCTAGACATTTATATGAATGGAATCATACAATATGTGGCCTTTATGTCTGGCTTCTGTCACTTAGCATGTTTTGGTGGTTTACTCATATTATAGTGTATATTAGTACTTCGTTTTTATGTCTGAATGACATTCCACTTTATGGATGAACTTCATTTCGTCTGTTTATCTGTTGAAGGACATTTGGGTTTCCACCTTTTGTCTGTTCTGAATAATGGTGCTGTGTATAAGTTTCCACGTGGACATATTTTCATTTCCTTTGCTATACATACAGTTAGTAGAATTGCTTTGTAGTATGGCAACTCTATTTTAACGTTGTAATTTTGAAAGACTTAAAGTGTTTGCACCATCCTACTGTATCACCGGCAATGTATGAGGATTTCAGCTGATCCCTGTTCTCACTTGTTACTTTTGGTCTTCTATAATAACCATCCTAGTGAACGTGAAATATCTCACTGTGGTTTTAACTAGTATTTCTGTGTTGAGCAACTTTTTATGTGCTTATCGGCCATTTGTATTTCTTTGCAGAAGTGTTTATTCAAATCCTTTGTTCGTTAGCATTGGGTTACATGTCTTTGGTTTTGTTGTGAAAAATCTTTATATAACTAGATAATAGACCCCTTTTGGGTATGTGATTTGCAAATAATTTTTCCCATTCTCTGTGTTGTCTTTTAACTTTCCTGTTTGAGGTATATAAATTTTTAATATTGATGAAATCCATTTTATCCGTTTTTTGGTCACTTTTGATTTTGGTGTCATAACAAAGAAACCATTATCTTACATTGATGTCTGATCCATTTGGCATTTATTTTTATATATGGTGTGAGGTGTAAGTTCAACTCTATCCTTTTGCATGTAGATATAGAATTGTCTTACCCCCGTTTATTGAAAAGACTATCCTATTGAATTATCTTGACACCTGTATTGAAAATCCATTGATTCTAAATTTAAGGGTTTATTTTGGGCCTGTAAGTTCTTTTTCATTTATCTCTATATCCTTATATCCAGATCATACAGTCTTTATTATTTTAGTTTTGTAATAAATTTTGAAATCTGGAAGTATGAATCCTCCCAACCTGGTTCATGATTGTTGGACCCTGAGTTTCCATTTGAATTTTAGGATCATTTTGTCAATTGCTATAAAATAAGATCTGGAATTTTGATGAACATCACATTTAACCTGTAGATCACTTCGGGGAGTATTGCCATGTTAACTATTAGTTCTCTTAGTTCTGTTAGTCCATTAACATGGGATGTCTTTCCGTTCATTTAGTCTTTAATCTCCTTCAACATTGTAATTTTCAGGATAAAAAGTCTTGTATTTCTGTGTAAAAAATTATTCTAAGTGTTCTGCTTTTTCTCGTGATATCGAAAATAGAATTGTTCTCTTATTTCATTTTGATTGTTCATTGCCAGTATATAGAAGTAAATATTTTTAATTGATAGTGTATGTTCTAAGCTTTCTGAACTCATTAGAGTTGCTTTTTTTATTCTAATAGTTTTAATATTAGGTGGGGTATGGGTTTTTTTTTGGTAGATTCCTTAGGTTTTTTATGTGTAAGATTATATCCCCTACAAATACCGATCATTGCACTTCTTTCTAATCTCATCAATTTTTATTTCTTTTTTCTGCCTAATTACTCTGGCTAAAATCTCCTGTACAGTATTGGCAAGAGCAGGCTTCCTGGCCTTAGTGGAACTACACTTACTTTTTTTCCATTAATTACGATTATAGCTGTACAGTTTTTGTAGATGCCCTTTCTCAAGTATAGAAGATTCCCTTCTGTTCCTAGTTGGGGTTTTCCTTTTTTTAAATCATGAGTGGTTGTCATGAAATTTGTCAAATGTTTTTTCTACATTTGTTGGTATTTATTCTGTAAATATAGTGTATTAGATTCATTGATTTTCAGATGTTAAACCAACTTTGCCTTACTGAGGTAAATCTGACTTGGTCATGGTATATAATCATGTTCATGTCTAGATTTGGTTTGCTAGTGTTACATTGGATGTTTTTGGAAATCTGTATTCAAAAGGTGGCTTGCTCTGTGATTTCCTCATTTTGTCTTTGTCTGGCTTTGGTATCAGGCTAATATGGACTTCATAGAATGAGTTGGAAAGTGTTTCCTTCTCTAATATTTTTTTGGAACATTAAGCAAGGGATTGGCATTAATTCTTTAAACGTTTCACTGATTACTGTTAAAGTCATCTGTTCAAGGATTCTTTTTGTGACTTTTATAGATTAATTATCGTATTTATTTTTATAGGTCTGTTCAGATTTTTCTTGAGTCAGATTTGGTTGTGTCTTTCAAGGAATGTGTCCATTTCATCTAAGATATCTAATTGGCACACACTTTTTAATAGTATTTCCTTGTGATTCTTTTTATTCCTGTAGGGTTGGTAATGTCTCCTCTCTTATTCCTGATCATATTTATTTGAGTTTTCTCTTTTTCATGGCCAGTCTAGCTACAGGTTTGTCTTTTATTGTTTCAAAAAACCATATTTAGTTCCCTTGATTTTGTTTTTTTTCCTTAGTCTTTCTTTCATTTACTCCTATTCCAGCTGTATTACTTCCTTCTTCCTGATTCATTTGGTTTAGTTTCTTTTTTTTTAACTTCTTAAGGTAGTTTGCTTATTGATTTGAGATCCTCATAATTACAGCTATAGTTCTCCCTCTCAGCACTGTTTTTGTTGTATCTCCTAAATTTTATACGTTTTGTTTACATTTGGGAAGTATTTTCTAATTTTCTTTATGATTTCTTCTTTGACCCATTGGTTATTTAAGAGTTTGTTGTTTAATTTTCCCAAATTTGAGAATTTCCCTAATTTTATTCTGTCATTGATTTTTTTTAAATT
Source organism: Ailuropoda melanoleuca (assembly GCF_002007445.2). Classification (NCBI taxonomy): domain Eukaryota; kingdom Metazoa; phylum Chordata; class Mammalia; order Carnivora; family Ursidae; genus Ailuropoda; species Ailuropoda melanoleuca. The sequence continues at coordinate 54,531,887 of NC_048238.1, read as the reverse complement.
TCATTTCATTGTGGGAGAACCTAGTTTGTATGATTTCAGTTCTTTTAAGTTTATTGAGACTTCTTTTGTGTCTTAGCATACACTTGTCCTGGAGAATATTCCATGTGCACTTGAGAATAATGTTTATTCTGCAGTTGTTAGGTAGATGCACCTCTACAGATGTTTAGTAAGTCCAGTGCTCTTATAGAATAGCCAAGTCTTCTGTCTCCTTGTTGACCTTTGCCTAGTTCTGTTGTTGAAAGTGTGGTACTGATGTCTCCAGCTGTTTAGTGCTGAATTACCTATTTTTTTGTTTCCATCATTTTTTCCCTTATTTTTGTTGCTCTTTTGTTAGGTACATATATGCTTATGATGTTTGTATTTTTTGCGGAATTGATCTTTCCACTATAATGAAATATCCTTATTCATTTTTTAATAACAAATCTTCTTAAATTACAGTTTTTACTAATATAGTTATCCAGCTCGCTTTTGGTTACTGTTTGCCCAGTATGTCTTTTTATATCCTCTTACTTGCAAACATTTTGTGTTTTTGCATCTAAAATATGTGTCTTATAGACAGCATGTAGGTGAATTGTAGTTTTCAATCTATTTTTGCCAAACTCTGATGTTTTATTAGATTTTTAAAATTTATGTTTAATGTAATTAAACATACTGATAAGGTAGGACTGATGTCTGTTGTTTTCCTATTTGTTTTCCATGTGTCTTATGTCTTTTTGTTTCTCTGTTCATCTCTTACTGCCTTCTTTTATGTACCATTTTAATTCCTTTGTTTCTTTTACTGTATTTTCTAACATTCTTTTCATGCTTGCTCTGGTATTTCAATTATTAACATCCTACGTTAAAATAGTTGTTTTCAGATTAATACCAACTTAATTTCAGTTGTATACAAAATGTGCTCCACTCTATCCTTGTTCTCTTCCCTCTTCTTTGTGCTGTTACTATTATACAAATTACATCTGTATACAATGTAAACACCAACAGAATCTTCTAGTTACTCCTTTATGCTATTGTCTTTAAGTCAGAAATGAGCAAAAAATGTTACAAATAAAAATAGAATTTTTTTGTCTTTTAAATTTATTTATGCAGTTACTTTTACTCATGCTCTTTATTTTTCATGTATATATGAGTTACTGTCTAGTGTCCTTTCATTTCTGCCTGTAGGACTCTTTTGTATCTCTTGTAGGGCATGTCTGTTAGCACTGAATTCTTCTAATTTTTGGTTATCTGGGAATGTCAATTTCTCCTTCATTTCTCAAGGATAGTTTTGCTGGATACAGACTTCTTGGTCAACATTCTTTTTCCTTCAGTAGTTTGAATATAATCATCCCACTATTTTCTGGTCTCTATGGTTTATGAAAACTTACTTAGGGTCCATTACATATGATGAGTTGTTTTTCTCTTGCTGTATCCGAGATTCTGAAGTCACTTTGACAATTTGATTATTATGAGTCTAAATTTGATTTGAATGTCTTTGAGGGTATCCTTCTTGGCATGCATTGATCTTCTTGCAGGATGTATAGATTAGTACTTTTCATCAGATTTGGCAAATTTTGGCCATTATTTATTCACTTATTCTTTCTGTCCTCTTTTCACCTTTGTTTGACTCCCATTATGTTTGTCATCTTTACTGAGTACTTCTTTTTCATTATTTTATAATAAATAAGAGAACGTAAGGCTCTCTGTAGTACTGGCTGAAGTTCATAAACGGTGTTCTTGTTTTGTTGTTTGTTAAGTGTGTTTGATCATAATTTACATTTGTTTTTTGACCCAATAGTTATTTACTGTGAAGCTTCATATTGAGAATTTCTGGTTTGAACTACCTCATATATACATGATATATGTGTTATATAAGTATGTATTATATTATATGTAAGCATATAATATAGAAGCTTGTATATTTTTAAGTTACATATAAAATTATATATAAAATATATTGTATCGCATTTTGATTAGTGTGGTTGCTGTCCTTTTGTACATGCCTAGTTCTTAATAACTTTAGTACACCAAGTCCCTCATTCTTACTTTAAAAAAATAATTGTCTTTATTTTCATGTACTTACTTTTCCAGGAGACCTGTAGAAACAATTTGTCAAGTCCTCACCATGAATACCATTGGAATCGCAGTTGGAGTGGCACTGAATGTGTAGATTAATTTTTGGAGAGCTGTCGTCTTTCTCATCTTCTCATACATGAATGTGGTATGTTTCTGCTTTTGTTCAGGTCTGAAGTATTGTGTGTATCTATTCCACTTGTTATCTTCAATATTTTTTCCTACTTTCTGAAAGAAATAGGCAGACATCCTAGAAAATGAGATTCTGTTCGAAAAGTACAGAAGATATCATCTGCATAGACTAGATTCTTCAGTATAAAAGGTCATACAAAATGTATTTTTTTGAAAGGCAGCTATGCTCACCACTATACCACCAACGCCTGCTTTAAAATGTATTTTTTTGGATAGAATGGTGACATTTCTTCCACGCGGCCCTAGGGGTCTGCCTTGTTTATAATGTTCCATATCCTTGTTTTGTATTAATTACAGAGATGATTTCTGATAATAGGGAAATTATGAAGTAGGCCATTTGTTTTTAGTGCTCTCAGCATCCCTTGACCCTCTTCGTTCCCATTTAGAAGTGCTTCCTCCATCCTGCAAGCTTCTGGGAACTCAGTGCCCACTGAATATAGGATGTGTACCCATTGAAGACCTTCATGCCCTCCAGTATAAGGCTAACTTGTGTTCTCACTACAGAAGTTTAGAAACAGAGAGGTAAGAGTCTTGTTCCACTTGATGGTCCTGTTTCAATCTTAAGAGCAGCTTTCCAAGAGGGATTCTGAGAGGGATTTGAACTTGGATCCTATGAGAAGCATCACAGGAATTAGGGCCGTTTAGGTTGTGGGAGACAACACTTCCAAAATAAAGAGTTTGGTAATCTGTTTTCTGATCTTTTAGAGAGTCAGGAATAGTTGCTCTTTGATGCTTTTGAAGGCAGTTCTAGTTAATGGATAAACAGATTTAAGAACTGTCCAAAGATGAAAATATTCTTGGAAGTGATACCTCGTGGTTTCTATGACCACTTGGAATGGAATTTGAGAATCTCCCTGCATTGTATTGAGAGGTTGGATTACATGCACTCAGAGGTCACATTAATTTCTGAGATTCTGACGATCTCAATAAGGACAAGTGAAACGAGTATTATTGTGTGCCTACTTCATGTGTTCCCATTTAATCATCATTACAACTTTCTGAGGCATCCCAGAGAGGTAGAATAAATTTGTTGAGGTAACTCATCTAATTAATGGCAGAACATACCTCTCCAGTATATCTTAATTTACAAGAGTAATTTCTTAGATTTGTATAGCACTTTATCATTTAGAAACTTTTCACAAACATGGTTTTATTTGATCCTTATAAAAATTCAGTGCATTTGGAAGAACAGATTTCACGTGTTTATTTTATAAGTGGAAAAACATGGGTTTAGAAACTCTTCGAGTTTCTCGGGGGTAAGAGGGATCTGGGAGCCCATGCAATACAATCTCCATGTTTTGCAGTTGAGGAAACTGAGTACCAGAATTAAAAATCAGTGTATTTCGTAGGTATTCTTTGATTTGTGTTGGAGGGAGGGGAAGATCAGGCTACATGATATCCTGGGGGGACAGAAGGGTTGTGTTGCTTTTATCCATCCTTTAGTATACACTTGATTAAGGCCAGCTCACCACATTAGAGTAAATGGCATTTTAACAGACATTGATCAAAGGCACTAAGGGTTTAAGGAGAAAACTTAAGGCTTTAGGGAACAGGTCATGGAAGATACTTTGGGTCATGAGATCCTTCTTGGTAGCTCTGAAAACATTTAAAGTATTTCCTGCTCCAGGTTCAAGGGACACACGGGAAGCAGGGCAGGAGAGAATGGGTTACGTTGTTAGTTTGCGATCAGTCTGGTACGGATGGGAATGAAGGCTCAGCCCCTGCCACAATTCTAGGAACCAAGTGACTCGTGGGTCTGTGACATAGGCTCAGCATGTTGGCTCCCTTGACTATAGCATGGGTTGCAGATTTAGAACCTCAGGGATGGAAGGACCTTAAAAACTTCCTGTCTAAACCAGCTTATTTCAGTTTGATCCTAATTCCAGTTCTTTTAAAATATACCCAATAAATGGCCTTAAATTTAGCCAGTGGGCCAGTACAATTAGCAGTGGGGAAGTCCTTCCTAAGTCAGCTTGGCCCTGCTTCGAAGACTTCCGTGCAGTTTTGAGCTGAAATATATTTTTCTACAGCTTCAGCTTAATCGCCATCTTTGTATTGTACCCCAACTCAAAAATATTGCTTTATTGTTCTCTCTCCTGCATCTTCAGTTTCTTCTCTCTGCTGCCTTTTGAGCTGCCAGGCACTGTGCTGGGAGATGGGGATATGGAGACGAATTTAGACACAGTCCCTGTCGTCAGGAGTTCTCAGTCTAGAGAGAGAGTTCGACATGTACACAGATAATTACAACAGTATGGTATGCTCTACAATGGAGGTATGTACAAGATAACTATGGGGTTCAGAAGAGAAATCATTTGATTGAGTATGGAGATGCCAGAGGTTGGAGGAACTGATGCTTAAGTGGATTCTTAAAAGAAATGAAGCTTGACCAGGAAGAAAACAGGGAAGGACCGTTCAAGCAAAGGCATGGACATTAGAGATAGAATGATGAAACGGGGGAACTACAAGTAGTTCCTGAAATTAGGTTAGAAATGTAGGCTGACAATAGATCCTTATATAGTGTTCCTTGAAATGCAGATTCCATTTTGAGTGTTTTTGATGGTCACTCTGGCAGTACTATAGAGTATGTTTTGGAAGATTTTCAAATCCGGGCAGGGAGATTAGCTAGAAGGATACTGAAGTAGGTAAGATGGTAAATGATCTAAGGCCAGAAGGAGTGGGAGTGGAGAAGAGGAGCTAACCTCTTAACAAAAGGCTATACAAACACAGACATAATAGAACCTGGGAAGAGTAATAGAGGGGACAATTAAGGCTCTCAGACTTTGGCAAATGTCCATTCACCTACCTCCATCGCTGGCCTTGATGAGAAATGGTCTCATGTTTTTTAGATGGGCGTTGCTGCCGCTTTCTTCTGGACCAGGGCTTGACTGTACCATTTTTTGCAAGTTGCGTTTTGAGATGGTAGCTCTATATGAAATGTTGATTCTCAGAAAGACATCTGAACAGCTGCAGACCTCTCCTAGGATTACTTAGTTCCTGGTCCTTCTCAGCAGTAGCAGCCCTCGCTCCCTACAACATGTCGCCCAAAGTCAGAGTGGAGGCTATCATCTCTAAAACCCACTCAGGGAAGAGACGGCCCTCGTTGTTACTGTCTCAGCTGTTCTCTTTTGCTTAGGGATTTTACAGTGTTTATGGTTATACCTCCCAGTAAAATGTATTCAGTAATCAAAAATCTATACATGCAGTATTCATTTCCTCTTTTCTCAAAGCAATAGGAACATGTCCTTTGGAAAATTCACCTAGTGCTCAGAGTAGTGACCTTGCGGGTTCAGAGAATGGATTTCTGTGACTAGAACGATTAATAGGAGATTATATTTAAGTAGACCTTATGTATTTTCAGTGGACCCTGTGTAAGTAGCCATCCTAGAGGGCGGTAAGGGGAAGAAGGGGTGGGAGAGGAAGCTCCGAGTAGGACAGCAAAGCAGTACAGTAAGAGTTTGGGCCTCGGAGCGAAATAGCCTAGGCACAGACCTGCTCTTACATTCATTAGTGTGGTGTCAAGCATGGTTTTTCACCTCTCTGGGACTTTCCTTTCTCTTATGTAAAATCCGCGTAATAATCTTTTTTGCAATGATCTGTGGGGGGATGGATGATCACAATGATTTGTAAGGATTTCATGGTATTGTTCGTGTAAATTGCTTAGAACAAGTCTGAAGTGTGCTAAATGCTGTATCAACTATGGTTGCTGCTGATAATGATGTTGACCGCGACAAGGATTGAAAGAAGATAGTTAACTAGAAGTGCTTATATTTTACATTGTCAATGAGACTCTTGGGGTTCAAGAAAGAAAGGAAAATGAACTGACTTGAAGGTTTTCAATGGTATACTAGTACGAAGTCAATTTTCTGCCTACTTTTTCTTGTCCGCCAAATAGGTTTGGGAAACCAGATGAATTTTGTCCATGCCCTGATCACTAATCTATTGCCTTTGCTCTTATTTCCAAATAGAAACCTGTTGAAAAGTTGTGTTATACCTGAATAAAGGTTATCCTAAAAATGTAGAAAAATGCTTTGGAGTTGGTCAAAACTGAACTTAAAACCTGACTCAACTGCTTACTATTTGTGTGATCTAAGGCATGTTACTTTACTTCATTGAACCACAGTTTCTTCATCTAATACAGTAATTCATTTGCAGGGTTTCGGTGAGGGTATTTGTCAAGTGTATGTCATAAGCACTCTATAAATCATAGCTATCATTGTTAGTGCTTGGGATACTCACCACGTGGCAGAAACACCAGCAGGCCCTGGTGGCTGGGAGGACTGCATGGATCCAACCTCAACCTGGAGTTGTGCTCTTCTGAAGAAATCCTACTCGGATGGATATAATACAACCTGCTAAGTGTCCTAGCACTTATCAGGTTGTATTATCATTGTCCGTGTCTATGGCTCTCGTCTACCAGACTCTAAATTCCTTACAGGCAAGGACAGTGCCTTATTCATCTTTGTATTCGGTGCCTAATCCCGTGCACATTGTAGGCCTCATTAAATGTTTGTTGAATGAAAAACTGAATCATCAACAGACATTAATTGGGCGCCTGCTCTGTGATCTCCATGGGCTCAGCTTTTCCCCGCCAGTTGCCTACAACGTCCAAGCTGTCTTCAGTATGCTTTCTCCTGAAGCTTCCTCCTATCTTCTAATCCTTTTGCTGAGGACTTCTCTGTATAGTGCAAGGATAGCAGATACATTTACTTCATCTCAAGTACCATCTCCAGCCGATTGAGAGTACCTGCCTTGATTATGTTTGATCAAAAGGATTCTGAAGCCAGGTCTCATTTCAGTGTGAAAGAGCGTTAATGACTAATCACTGATGTTTGCCGAGGGGGGGAGAAGGGGACGTAACGGCACAAGGGCCACGTATGTGTCATGTTTGATATTATGTTTTCCGTGAAATAGTCTGTTTCTATGCCTGCATTTTAGTCTTGGCTACTTGCAGATGTTGCATGGCTGCTGCCGCCGCCGCTGCTCCAGTTGCTGCTGGTTGCTCCTTGGGTAGGACCAAAGTGATCATTGCTCAGAACCTTCATCCTCACAGTCTGGGGTTTGTTCCTGTGGCTGATATTCCCAGTTTCCCCTTTCAACTTTACCTCAGCTATCCCCTTACCTACACTGACAGGTAGGCCTCCCCTTTCCGTTTGCCACCCAACAGGCTCATGTTTCTTTTCTTATTTGGTATGATTAATTGCTCTTGTTCCATGAAGCCTTCTTTCTGTTAGAAGATGTGACAACTAGAATACAAGTTAAACGATTCCATCAGGGCGCTACAGTGAGTCATATAAGCTCCCCTTTGCTGTGGGAGAAAATTGCAGACTTTGGGGCAGGAAGAACTGAGAAGGGAGGTGCTGTAGACAGGGGAGAGAAAGACCATAGCAGATGGAGTAAGATCCTGGGAAACGGTGTAGGTTGGGAGGGTAAAACCTATGGCTCTAAAATTGGGGCAGAGGGATAGCCTTGGTTGAAAGGAGTTACCTCCTCACTGGAGTATAGGGATAGGAGTAAGGAAGAGTAGCTGAGAAAGGGTATTGCAAATTCGTAACTGTTGAGGTGAATGATGGAGAGGAAGCTGACCAGGGACACGATCTAAGGAATATTCGGGCCAAAAGGCTGGAGTGGGGCCTTTTGGTATGTTAAAGTGAGAAACTATTGTATTAAATGATACATGATATATTCGGTTAAAGTGAGAAACTAGTTTGAAACTCAATTAGAAACTCAGGAAATTATAACGTGGTCTTGGGCCACTGTCACAAGTAAATTTGATTGCCTGGGACTGGCCTTTATTGATTGAAGAGTGGACAGCTAGCAAGAGGGGGTTACACAGAAATGAATTTGAAAATGCAAACTATATGGGGAAGGCAGTTAGGTCAGAAGTGAGCTCAAAGTCTGTGAATAAAAAGAGGACTTAGTGTGATCAAGATGCGTGTTGAGTAGTTGGAAACTTAGAATAATTGGGCCTGTAATCGGAGGGTGGATTTTGAAACCTTGAGATTTCAAAACTGGAGTGGTCAAGATACTTGTGAAGCTGGGATGTCAAGATGGCCAGTTACATAAATACTGAAGCGACCCAGGATTATAGCGAAAGCTAGGCTGGGAGCGAACACTGTGGGCTGATAGAATAGGCTTCGGTGACTGAGGAATGGTCAGAGGTTGGCTCATGGCAGCTGTGCAGATGCGAAAGAGGAAAGGATGTAATGGGATAGTGGTAGAAGGAGCTGCAGAAGAGTGGCAGGTATCATTAGAAGTTACAAGAACTATGATTCGCACATTGCACTGTGGTGCTGGCTTGCGGAATGCCCAGCTAAAACGATCCCCTCATTTACTAAGTGCCTGCTCTGTCCCCGGCACCTTACTCTGTGCTACCCATTTACCCCATTTGGGTGTCACATACCAGGTGTGAGAGAGTGAGCAGCAGTCCCAAGCAAGGACAGCAAGGGGAGCTGCTCGCCCTCAGAACTGATGGAATGCTGTGGCCATCCCAGCAGATTGGGCAGCTTGAAGTGGCATAAAAAGATTTCCTTAGGATCAGAAGTTCCCTTGACGTTGAGCTAACTTTATTATGTGGTAGAAGCTTGTGTTGGCTGGTCCATAATGTATTCCGGCTTCTGAGCCTCTGAGTTGAGAGGTATGCTGGTAAAAAAGCCAAACATAAAAACAGGCACAGCACTTTAAAAACACACATATTCATTAACTGGAACAAGACAGTCGGTTATCTAATTGAGCTTTTAAGATGAAGGATAGATGAAAGAGAGCTCACATCGATGGGTGAATAACGAAACCACTTCGTGAAAGCCACTCTGAGGTCAGGGTGCCTCCAGTTTGGTGGACGTGTTGTAGATAATCCGCTGTGCTGTTGGGAAGGAGGGCTGGAAACTGACCCAGAAAGATGGCCTTTAGGACCCGGAAGGGTCAAGTTTAGGAGAAGAGAGTCTCTGTGAACCCTGTGGCATTGCACGTAGTCTCATTTTTCTGCAGTTATAGTCTTCACATGAGTCAGTATTTCAATGAAGGTTTAGAGCCACTGTGATAGAGTGACCAGGCCCTCAGACAGCCTATCCCCTCCTGTGGAGGCTGCTTTATATTTATTCCTCAGGAGGATCTGGTAGAAGACTTCGTGTGAGGGAGAAGAAAAGGCAAGAAGCGGAGAATGACTACAGCCCGTCCTCGTCTCTGTGACCCAGCAGAGGGATCGTCCTCTTGAGACTCTCCAGACCACAGGTTGCTCCTTTCAGTTGCATGCTTAGCCCTCTCAGCTACTTTCTCTGTTCAGAAATTGTACTGTATGTGCGTATATGAACTATTACTTCCCATAAAGAGTACTCCATGTTCACAGCAAAAAAAAAAAAAAAAAATCCCTACAGTAAGGCATAAGGCTCGCTCTCTGTTAGGCCTCCAGTGGGCAAAAATTGCTGGATCCCCAAAGCTGGAATATAGGCCACCAGAGAGGAGTTTGAGTTTCAGCAACAAAGGACCCCAGCATCATGGAAGCGAAGGCAGTCAGCTGACTTCAAACTAACCCCTATCCCTGCACTCACATATTTTTTTTTCCTTCAGCTCCTTGACTAAGATACCACTAATGAGAGCAAACCAAAGCCGTACTTTCTCCTTCCACTGGCACTTTTCTGGCCTGTGCAGATGCTGTTAGGAGTCCCTCTCTTTCATGAGCACCTCCTTCTTAAGACCCACAGAGTCATGAATGCTGGAGTTGGGGTCAAACTTGTCCTACTTGTCTCAGTGCTTGGGGAATACTAATGATAATCAGCCCGATACCGACTTCCACCTGATACCATGACAGCTCCCGGAGAAGCTGTAGCCAGGGCCAGCAGCCCTTTGACCCCCAGCCGCGGGACTTACTCCTGATGTCTCAGCTGATGACAAAATACTAGTAGGAGGGCTTGCCCCAACCCAGTCCCTCTTCTGAGTTAGTCATTAGAGATCAGGACTTGTCTTAGGGCATATGTGACGTAAGGACAGATAACCCAGGGGTTAATAGTAAACAATATCAGGAGTCCAGGTTATTACCTTTTCTCTCTCTTGGGAATGGGCAGATTTGGGTAAGTGGAAAGTCTTGTGCCTTTCAGATATAATCCCAGGGATTCCCCAGGACACCGTTGGTCATACCATTTGGTACCTTATCGCGGGTCTTGCCTCTTCTTCAGAGTTTTTCTAGTGCACTTCTTGCTCTCACTAACTGCCTTTTATTCCCTGCCCAACCATGATGGGTTTCATCGGATGTTTTTGTTTTGTTTTTTCTTTTCCCTTCCTCAGGCCATCTGTAACAGTCGTCATCTGGGAGGAGCCTTATTGTGAATGAGTGAATGAAGCCTCAGTGAGTGTTTGGAGTGACACCCATGTTTTTTCTCTGAATATAAGGAGAGGGAAGGAGGCCATGAAATGCCATAATAGAGTAACAAAAATATGACATTTTAGTAGATACTGGACCTAGAAGCCTACATGAATGCAGGAAACAAATGTGAGAGACCTCGGGTGTGTATGAATGAAGATAGGAGTGAACGCCTTATTGCCCTTAGTAATGGAGGAAGAGAGAGGAGAAAAGTGAAGGAGGTCATAAAATCCTTTATGTCCCCAGAGGAGGCCCTGAGACTTGCTTCATAAACCAGGGACTTTTTAAGGTGGATTGAAGATGAGTCGTTGCTCTGCACTACTTCGGTTGCCATCTGTGTGAGAGTCGTTCCAAGCACTCTTCTCAGGTACAGCTGCTTTGTGGCGATTTCTCTTGAGCCCTGTTGAGCAACAACCCAGAACAAGGTTTGCAACTCAGAACTCTCTGGATCAGTGACAGAGGGGGATCAAGGACAGAGGAGGTAGCCCAGGTAGTACCAAATCGCTTGGGTTTTTTTATATAGGATGGATGGGGTAGAGGCGAGGAACACAGTGGTTCTAGGCAACTCCAAACACCTGGTAAGGCATGAGGAAAGAGTACACTGAAAGGTCAGCCCTTGGACCTATTCTTTGTCAATCCCCAGAGCATGATAAAATATCTAAGAGTTATAAAAGATTCTTTCATAGAAGAGATTTAGAAGAGGGGAACTTCTGATTATGTAATATGGGCATTACGGCTTTTAAAGACATCTGCTGCCTACATAGGTCATGGAGATTGATACCAGTTAGGATCAGCCTGTGGCTGCCTAGGCCAGTACTGACATAGAGCTTTCATGCCCTCGGAGAGCTACTGCCACTCTCTTGCTTTGACAGGTGTTCATCTACAGTATGAGTCCAGTGCTTGAAGGAGCAAGAGGACAGCAGGCATCCCGGGGGCAGCAGTGTGGTCTTCTGAGTGAAGATGGCAACAGTAAAGATCATGGACTTGGCTGGATTGGGCTGGGCTTGTTTGTTGTTTCAGAATTTAAAAAATACTTTTTTTCTTGATGATAAAAGTAACAGATGATCATTGTTGAAAAATCAAAGGTATAAATTAAAAAGTAAAGAACACCTATAATCTTGTAACCCAGAAAACAGCTCAACATGCGAGTGTGTTTCCTTTTGCCTTTTTAATTAAAAAAGAATATCTGTAACACAATTTTTTCAAGTTTTTATTTTAATTCCAGTTAGTAAACACACAGCGTTCTATTCATTTCAGGTGTACAATTTAAAAACAAAATTGACATCACGTTGTATATGTTCTGTATCTCTTTTGTTTGAAAATAATATATTTCCATGTCATTAGCATTCTTTGAAAACACAGTATTGTTATGTAATATTTCATATGGATGTAACAAAATTTAGGTAGATGATTGTATGTTGCTGGACACTTTGCATATTACCAATTTTGCCTATAAAATGTAATAAACATCATTGTACATTAGTCATTATGTACATTTCTAATTATTTCTTTGCAGTAAATTTCTGGAATTAGAATTACTGAGTTTGATGAGAGCATTACTAGGGCATCTGAAAGATACTGTTGAATTGTCCTCAGTATAGTTGTAAAAATTACATTCCCGTCAGTGGTGTATAAATGTGCATATTTCTCCACACGTTCATCAAAATATGGCCTTTCTTTTTATAAATCCCTGCTCATTTAATAGGTAAAAATATACTAATGTTCTATTAGAGATTTGTATTTGTAATTTACATATAGTAAAATTCAGTCCTGATTTATAGTTCTATGGGTTTTTTAAAATATTTTATTCATTTATTTATTTGAGAGAGTGTGTGCACACGTGGGGGGAGGGGCAGGGGGAGAAGCAGGCTCCCCGCTGGGCAGGGAGCCCGATATGGGACTCAATCCCAGGACCCTAAGGTCATGACCTGAGCCGAAGGAAGACACTTAACTGACTGAGCCACCCAGGCGCCCCTGTTCTATGGGTTTTGACAAGTATAGTCATGTATACTACTTCAGTACCACTTGAAACAGTTTTATTACTAATATTTTCTCCCAATTGTTCTTTTTGTTGTAAACCACTTTTCCCATTCCCAATCCCTGAAAACCACTGATTTGTTCTCCATCCCTATGGTTTTTCCCTTTCCAGAGGTGATATGATTGGAATCGTGCAATATGTAGATATTTTGGTCTGGTTTTTCACAGAGAAATGCATTTAAGATTCATCCATGTTACGAGGATCATTAGTTTATCCCTTTTTATTGTTGTACTTCATTGTATGAATGTACCACAGTATTTTATACATTCACTAATTGATGGGCATATGAGATGTTTCCAGTTTGGGCAATTATGAATAAAGTTGCTATAAACTTTCAGTTATATTGGTTTTGTGTGAATAAAAATGTTCATTTCTATAGGGTAAATGCCTAGGAGTGGGAATGAGCACCAAGCTTTTCCAAACTTCCTGTTTCATTTTGCATTTCCACCACAAATACATGAGTTCCAGTTGCTCCACATCTTCCCCAGAATTTGGATTATATATTTTTTAAATGTTTAGTTATTCTAGGTATATAGTGTAATCTTACTGTACATTTGATTTGCAATTCCCTAATGGCATATGAGTTTCGGCATCATTTCATATGCTTACTTGCCATCTGAATATCTTCTTTGGTGAAGTATCTGTTCATATCTTTTGCCTCCCCTTTTTTGGGGATTGTTCCTTAACTATTGAGTGTTTAGATTTCCTTATATATTATTTCTTTTTTTAAAGATCTACCTGTTCTGGGGGGGGAGAGGGCGAGAGAAACCCAAGCAGAATCGCACTGCATGTGGAGCCCAACGCAGGGCTCGGTGCCACAACCCCAAGATCATGACCCAAGCTGCCGAAACCAAGAGTTGAATGCCCAACCTACTGCGCCATGCAGGCACTGCTATTCTTTTTTAATTCTAGTTACCATACAGTGTTATATCAGTTTCAGGTGTACAGTATAGTGATTCAACACTATCATACAACACCCAATGCTCATCAGAGGTGCCCTAATCCCTATCGCCCGTTTCACTCATTTCCCCCCCCCCAAGTCCCCCTCCCCTCTGGTAACTATCAGATTGTTCTCTGTAATATAGAGTCTGTTTCTCGCTTTCCTCCCTCTCATTTTTTTTGCCTTTGCTTGTTTTGTTTCTTAAATTCCACACGTGAGTGCAGTTCTCATATATTCTTGATACAAGTCCTTTGCCAGGTGTGTTATTTGGAAATGGGTTTTCTGAATCTGTGGCTTGTCTTTCCATTAACAATATTTTGCTCAGAGCGAAAGTGTTTAATGGAGTCTGCCTTGTCAAATATATGACAATGTAAATTAGGATGGGTATAAATGGACTTGAAGTGTAAGTGTTCTAAGCCACTTAAGTTAATCCAGGGGGTGTTTAATAGTAACAAATATTTACTGTAAAACTATGACTAAAGGTAGATCTAAAAGATCATGATACTTACACCTACGTGTAATCTCCTTCCCTTAAATGTGGGCAGGATTTGTGTCTTGCTTCTAACCAACAGGGTGTGGTAAAGTTGATGGGATGTTAACTTCCATGAAAATATGTAATATTGCATATACATTTAAAAATAGCCTCAAAATATACAGAGCATTAATAGAAGTGCATGGAAAAATTGTAAATCCACCAAGTGAAATAATTCAACACCTTTTCAATTATTGAGAAATCACATATACAAATCAACAGCATACAGAAGATTTAAACAACCCAACTCCTAAGCCTTGCCAAATGGATATGGAAATACATGCACTTCTGCTTTGAAGAATTACAGAAATAATTCATCTGAAACACATTTGCAACAGTCACAAGAACTGATTCTGTATTACATCAGAAAAATCTAAAGAATTGGCAAGATTGAGGAGTTAAGACGGCGGAGGAGTAGGGGGGTCCCCTTTTCAGCTAGTCCCCTGAGTCGAGCGGGCTAGGTACCAGAGCATCCTGAGCACCCACGGAATCAGCCAGAGATGCAGAAAGATACATCTGGATCTCTACAAATGAACCTCTCCAGCGCTGAGTATTGAGGTACAAAGCGGGGAGCCATGAAACCACGCACAGATATCGGAAGATAAATGGAAGGGGAAGGGAGCCGCTGCGTTCCGGCGCCGGGAAGCGGTAGCCACCTGCACGGGGGAGCGGGCGGACTCGCGGACCGGCACCTGCGAGAGAGCAGACTGAGAGTGTGAGCGGGGAGCGCGCGCCACCAGACTGAAAACCGGAGCTCCGGAGTGCACGAACCACACTGAAACGTAGCTCTGGAGCACGCAGGGGCAGCTGGCGGCTGGAGGTGTTAGAAACACAAAGGACAGAGACGTGCCAGCCCTGGAAGTGAGGGCTGGGATGCCGGCTGTGGGGCGCACATCCCGGGATGCTGCAGGGTTGAGCAGCACCAACAGAAACAGAGTTAAAGTGGCCAGAAGACCCCAGTGGAGAGCGGTCTGCGATCCCTCTGTTCTGAGACAGAGGCTGAGATTCGGCCACTGCTGCTCTGACTCTCAGAAGAGGCACAGCAAACCACCAGGGAAAGTTGCCAGAGAACAAAAGCCTGGAAATACCAGCTCACAGTGTGCCCACCCCCATCCCCCCTCGCAGGGGACAGGGAGACTCTACCCACAGAGGGTTGCCTGAGTATCAGCGCGGCAGGCCCCTCCCCCAGAAGGCAGGCTGAAAAATCAAGAAGCCCACATCCCTAGAGAAGGAGAAATCCCCCCCAGCAAAGAAAAGACAATGAGTCTGTGGCCTCTGCCACAGAACTAATGGATATGGATATAACCAAATTATCAGAAATGGAGTTCAGAGTAACAATGGTCAAGAGGATGTGTAGACTTGAAAAAAATATTAACGAAAATGTTAATGAGAATATAGAATCTCTAAGGGCAGAAATGAGAGCGAATCTGGTCAAGAGGATGTGTAGACTTGAAAAAAATATTAACGAAAATGTTAATGAGAATATAGAATCTCTAAGGGCAGAAATGAGAGCGAATCTGGCAGAACTTAAAAATTCTATGAATCAAATGCAGTCAATACTAGATGCTCTGACGGTCAGGGTGAATGAGGCAGAAGAACGAATCAGCAAATTGGAGGATGGGTTAGTAGAAGAGAAAGCTAAGACAGAAACTTGGTTCAAAAAAATCCAATCTCAAGAATGTAGGTTACGGGAGATTACTGACTCAATGAAACGTTCCAATGTCAGATCAGCATCCCTGAGGGGGTGGAGAAAAACAGAGTTCTAGAAGAGATATTTGAACAAATTGTACCTGAAAACTTCCCTAATCTAGCAAAGGAAGCAAGCATTCATGTCCAAGAGGCAGAGAGGACCCCTCCCAAGCTCAACCACGACAAACATACGCCACGTCATGTCATAGTGCAATTTGCAAATATTAGATCCAAGGATACAGTATTGAAAGTGGCCAGGGCAAAGAAATTTCTCATATACTAAGGCAAAGGTATCAGAATTATGTCAGACCTCTCTACGCAGACCTGGAATGAGAGAAAGGGTTGTGAGGGCATTTGTTTGTAAAGCTCTTTCAGAGAAAAACATGCAGCCAAGAATCCTTTATCCAGCAAGGCTGTCATTCAGAATTGATGGAGAGATAAAGACCTTCCAGAATCAGCAGTCACTGACCAATTTCGTAACCATGAAACCAGCCCTACAGGAGATATTAAGGGGGATTCAATAAAAGTAAAAAGGCCCCAAGAGTGATACAGAACAGAAAGTCACAATCGATAGAAACAAAGACTTTACTGGCAACATGGCATCCAATAAAAGTAAAAAGGCCCCAAGAGTGATACAGAACAGAAAGTCACAATCGATAGAAACAAAGACTTTACTGGCAACATGGCATCATTAAATCATATCTCTCAATAATCACTCTCAATGTAAATGGCCTAAATGCTCCCATAAAACGCCACAGGGTGGCAGATTGGATAAAAAGACATGACCCATCCATTTGCTGTCTACAAGAGACTCATTTTGAATCTAAAGATACATCCAGACTGAAAGTAAAGGGATGGAATACCATCTTTCATGGAAGGGCACTATATTATTCTTAAAGGATGTATCCAACAAGTGGATATGACAATTATAAATATCTATGTCCCCAACAGGGGAACAGCAAGATACACAAGCCAAATCTTAACCAGAATAAAGAGACATATAGATAAAAATATGTCAATAGTAGGGGACCTCAACACTCCACTATCAGCAATAGACAGATCACCCTAAGCAGAAAATCAACAAACAAGAGCTTTGAATGCCATACTCGATGAGATGGACCTCATAGATATATTTAGAACACTACATCCCAGAACAAAAGAATACTCATTCTATTCTAATGCCCATGGAGCATTCTCAAGAATAGAA
>NC_048238.1:54495587-54514790 GCF_002007445.2 Ailuropoda melanoleuca | reverse complement strand
GAGAGATACAGAAGGGCACTATATTATTCTTAAAGGATGTATCCAACAAGTGGATATGACAATTATAAATATCTATGTCCCCAACAGGGGAACAGCAAGATACACAAGCCAAATCTTAACCAGAATAAAGAGACATATAGATAAAAATATGTCAATAGTAGGGGACCTCAACACTCCACTATCAGCAATAGACAGATCACCCTAAGCAGAAAATCAACAAACAAGAGCTTTGAATGCCATACTCGATGAGATGGACCTCATAGATATATTTAGAACACTACATCCCAGAACAAAAGAATACTCATTCTATTCTAATGCCCATGGAGCATTCTCAAGAATAGACCATGCTCTGGGTCACAAAACAGGTCTCAACCAATACCAAAAGATTGAAATTATTCCCTGCATATTCTCAGACCACAACGCTCTGAAATTGGAACTCAACCACAAGGAAAAACCTGGAAGAAACTCAAACACTTGGAGGCTAAGAACCATCCTGCTCAAGNGACTAAGAACCAACTTGCTCTAGAATGATTTGATAAACCAGGAAATCAAAAATCAATTTAAACAATTTATGGAGACCAACAAGAATGAAAGCACAACAGTCCAAAACCTATGGGACACTGCAAAGGCAGTCCTAAAGGGTAAATACGTGGCCATCCAAGCCTCACTCAAAAGAATAGAAAAATCTAAAATGCAGTTTTTATATTCTCACCTCAAGAAGCTGGAACAGCAACAGAAGAACTGGCCTAATCCACACGAGAAAGCAGTTGATCAAGATTAGAGCAGAGATCAATGAATTAGAAACTAGGAGCACATTAGAGCAGATCAACAGAACTAGAAGCTGGTGCTTTGAAAGAATTAATAAAATAGACAAGCCACTGGCAGGACTTATCCAAAAGAATAGAGAAAGGACCCAAATTAATAAAATTATGATGAAAAAGGAAAGGTCACAATCAACACGAATGAAATTGAAAGGATTATTAGAAACTTTTATCAACAGCTTTATGCCAATAAATTAAGCAATCTGGAAGAGATGGAGGCCTTCCTGGAAACCTATAAACTACCAAGACTGAAACAGGAAGAAATAGATTTCTTAAATAGGCCAATTAACTATGAAGAAATTGAGTCAGTGATAAACANACAGTGATTAAAAACCTTCCAAAAAACAAAACGCCAGGGCCTGTTGGATTCCCAAGAGAATTCTACCAAACATTCAAAGGAGAAATAATGCCTATTCTCCTAAAGCTATTTCAAAATATAGAAACAGAAGGAAAGCTACCAAACTCATTCTATGAGGCCAATATTACCTTGATCCCCAAACCAGGCAAAGACCCCCTCAAAAAGGAGAATTACAGACCGATTTCTCTAATGAATATGGATGCCAAAATCCTCAACAAGATCCTTGCTAATAGAATCCAACAGTACATTAAAAGGATTATCCATCATGACCAAGTGGGGTTCATCCCTGGGATGCAAGGGTGGTTCAACATTTGCAAATCTATCAGTGTGATAGATTATATCAACAAGAAAAGACTCAAGAACCATATGATCCTCTCAATTGATGCAGAAAAAGCATTTGACAAAATACAGCATCCTTTCCTGATTAAAACCCTTCAGAGTGTAGGAATAGAGGGTACATTTCTCAATCTCATAAAAGCCATCTATGAAAAGCCTACTGCAAGCATTATTCTCAATGGGGAAAAGCTGGAAGCCTTTCCCTTAAGATCAGGAACACGACAAGGATGCCCACTCTCGCCACTATTATTCAACATNTTGCCCACTCTCGCCATTATTATTCAACATCGTACTAGAAGTCCTTGCAACAGCAATAAGACAACAAAAAGTTATAAACGGTATTCAAATCGGCAAAGAAGAAGTCAAACTGTCTCTCTTCACAGATGACATGATACTCTATATGGAAAACCCAAAGGAATCCACTCCCAAACTATTAGAAGTTATAGAACAATTCAGTAAGGTGGCAGGATACAAAATCAATGCCCAGAAATCAGTTGCATTTCTATACACGAATAACGAGACTGAAGAAAGAGAAATTAGGGAATCCATCCCATTTACAATAACACCAAAAACCATGCGTTACCTTGGAATTAACTTAACCAGAGACGTAAAGGACCTATATCCTAGAAACTATAGATCACTTTTGAAAGATATTGAGGAAGACATAAAAAGATGGAAAAANTGTGGAGGGATACAAAATCAATGCTCAGAAATCAGTTGCATTTCTATGCATGAACAATGAGACTGAAGAAAGAGAAATTAGGGAATCCATCCCATTTACAATAGCACCAAAAACCATACGTTACCTTGGAATTAACTTAACCAGAGACGTAAAGGACCTATATGCTAGAAACTATAGATCACTTTTGAAAGATATTGAGGAAGACATAAAAAGATGGAAAAATATTCCATGCTCATGGATTGGAAGAATTAACATAGTTAAAATGTCCATACTACCCAGAGCAATCTACACTTTCAATGCTATCCCGATCAAAATACCGAGGACATTTTTCAAAGAACTGGAACAAATAGTCCTTAAATTTGTATGGAACCAGAAAAGGCCCCGAATCTCCAAGGAACTGTTGAAAAGGAAAAACAAAGCTGGGGGCATCACAATGCCGGATTTCGAGCTGTACTACAAAGCTGTGATCACAAAGACAGCATGGTACTGGCACAAAAACAGACACATCGACCAATGGAACAGAATAGAGAACCCAGATGAGGACCCTCGGCTCTTTGGGCAACTAATCTTTGATAAAGCAGGAAAAAACATCCAGTGGAAAAAAGACAGTCTCTTCAATAAATGGTGCTGGGAAAATTGGACAGCTACATGCAAAAGAATGAAACTTGACCACTCTCTCACACCATACACAAAAATAAACTCCAAATGGATGAAAGACCTCAATGTGAGACAGGAATCCATCAAAATTCTAGAGGAGAACNGTAAACTCCAAATGGATGACAAACCTCAACGTGAGACAGGAATCCATCAAAATCATAGAGGAGAGCATAGGCAGCAACCTCTATGACATTAGCCACAGCAACTTTTTTCATGACACATCTCCAAAGGCAAGCGAAACAAAAGATAAAATGAACTTGTGGGACTTCATCAAGATCAAAAGCTTCTGCACAGCCAAGGAAACTCTCAAAAAAACTAAGAAGCAGCCCATGGAATGGGAGAAGATATCTGCAAATGACACTACAGATAAAAGACTGGTATCCAAGATCTACAAAGAACTTCTCAAACTCAATACACGAGAAACAAATAAACAAATCATAAAATGGGCAGAAGATATGAACAGACACTTTTCCAATGAAGACATACAAATGGCTAACAGACACATGAAAAAATGTTCAAAATTATTAGCCATCAGGGAAATTCAAATCAAAACCACACTAAGATACCACCTTACGCCAGTTAGAATGGCAAAAAATTGACAAGGCAAGAAACAACAATTGTTGGAGAGGATGTGGAGAAAGGGGACCCTCCTACATTGTTGGTGGGAATGCAAGTTGGTACAGCCACTCTGGAAATCAGTGTGGAGGTCCCTTAAAAAGTTAAAAATTGAGCTACCCTATGACCCAGCCATTGCACTACTGGGTATTTACCCCAAAGATACAGACGTAGTGAAGAGAAGGGCCATATGCACCCCAATGTTCATAACAGCATTGTCCACAATAGCTAAATCATGGAAGGAGCCTAGATGCCCTTCAACTGATGACTCGATTAAGAAGATGTCCATATATGCAATGGATTATTGCTCAGCCATCAGAAAGAACGATTTCTCAACATTTGCTGCAACATGGACGGCACTGGAGGAGATAATGCTAAGTGAAATAAGTCAAGCAGAGAAAGACAATTATGATATGGATTCTCTCATCTATGGAGCATAAGAAGTAGGAAGTTCGGTAGGAGAAGAAAGGGATAAAGAAAGGGGGGGTAATCGGAAGGGGGAATGAAGCATGAGAGACTATGGACTCTGCAAAACAAACTCAGGGCTTCAGAGGGGAGTGGGTGAGGGAATGGGATAGGTTGGTGATGGGTAGTAAGGAGGGCATGTACTGCATGGTGCACTGGGTGTTATATGCAACTAATGAATCATCGAACTTTAAATCAAAAACCAGGGATGTACTGTATGGTGACTAACATAATATAATAAAAAACATATGATTATAAAAAAAAGATTTCAGAAGAAGGAATATTCTCAGGATAAAGAGGGGGCATTACACAGTGATAAGGAAGGCAATTTACCGAGAAGACATAACAATACCTGAAGGAAAAACTGACAGAGTGCAAGAAGACATAGACAAATCCACAATTATATTAGAAGATTTCAATACTTTTAAGAAATAACAGAAGAATCAGCTAGAAAGTTAATAAGAATAGATCTAAACAACACTAGAATCAACTTGTAGTAACTGACATTTGTAGAACACTATACCCATTACAAGTAGAATTTATATTCCTTACAATTTCACATGGAGTGTTCAACATGATAAACTATATCCTAATTCATAAAATAACAGATTGGCTTCCTTCACTTAACAATATAAATTTAAATGTCCTCCATGTCTCTTCATGGCTTAATACCTCATTTCTTTTTATCCCTTGATAACGTTCCATTTTATAGGTGAATCTCAGTTTAACCATTCACCTGTTATGGGACATCTTGGTTGCTTCCAATTTGGGGCCACTATTAATAAATCTGCTATAAATATTCATGTGTACATTTTTGTGTAATCTTTTCACTCATTTGTATAGATACCTAGAAGGGCAATTGCTGTATGACATGATAAGTCTATGTTTAGTTTTATAAGCAACTGCCAAACCTTCTTCCAAAATGACTGTACCATTTTACATTCCTCCCAGAATGAGTTCCTCTTTCTCCAAATCCTTGACAATATCTGGTATTGCCGGTATTTAGGATTTTAGCCATTCTAACAGATATGTAATGATATCTCACTGTTGTTTTAATTTGCAATTCCCTAATGACATGATGGTGAGCATTTTCTCATATACGTAATTTCCATATGTATATTTTCTATGGTAAGATGTCTCTCTAGATTTTTTTTTCCAGTTTTAAAATCAGGTTCATTTTTTTAAAGATTTTATTTATTTATTTAACAGAGAGAGACAGCCAGTGAGAGAGGGAACACAAGCAGGGGGAGTGGGAGAGGAAGAAGCAGGCTTTCAGCAGAGGAGCCTGATGTGGGGCTCGATCCCATAACGCCGGGATCACGCCCTGAGCCAAAGGCAGACGCTTAACAACTGAGCCACCCAGGCACCCCTCATTTTCTTACTGTTGAGGTGTAACAGTTCTTTGTACATTTTGGATAACAGTCCTTCATCTGGTATATCTTTTGCAAATACTTTCTCCCAGTCTGTGGCTTATCTGGTCATTCTCTTGACAGTGTCTTTTGCAGTGCAGAAATTTTTAATTTTAATAAAGTCCACTTTATCACTTCTTTCTTTCATGGATTTTGTCTTTGGCATTGTATCTTAAAAAGCCACTGTCAGGGACTACTGGGTGGCTCAGTTGGTTAAACATCTGCCTTTGGCTCAGGTCATGATACCAGGGTCCTGGGATCAAGTCCCACATCAGGCTTCTTGCTCAGCGGGGAGCCTGCTTCTCCCTCTGCCTGCTGCTCCCCCTGCTCATGCTCTCCCTCTCTCTCACTCATGTTCTCTCTCTCTGACAAATAAATAAAATCTTTTTTTAAAAAGCCATTGTCAAACCCAAGTTTATCTAGATTTTCTTCTATCTTATCTTCTAAAATTTTTATAGTTTTGCATTTTATATACAGGTCTATGATCCATTTTAAGTAAATTTTTGTGGAACATGGAAGGTCTGTGTATAGTCACAGTCAAGGCTTACCATATCTCACCTGGCTGCCAGCATTTCTTCTGCCCTCCAATTCCAAGTTGGAAAGATCAAATTCCTGGTGAGTACAGCCAAGAGTCTGAGGGCTCTTTTCCTTCATCTGCTTCCTATTGATAGGATGGAGATTTTACATGCATGGCAGGACTGGAACACTGGAACCCTGAATTCTCACCCTTGCCCCAGCTTTTTCAGGGGCAGAGTTTCCACACAGGGAGAGAAAAAGCCAAGAGACTACCACTTCACTCACTACCCATAGTAATTTTTCAAAGAGTTTTCCAGGGGCAGAGACAGTCCTCATGAAAAGTGAGCTTCAAGCTATACCCAAGGCAAATGACTATTTGAGAGTGTAGGAAGTTCAAATCTAAGGGGCACTCTTGAAATAATTAGTTTTGGGGCACCTGGGTGGCTCAGTTGGTTAAGCATCTGCCCTCAGCTTGGGTCATGATCCTGGGTCTTGGGATCAAGTCCCACATTGGGCTTCTTGCTCAGCAGAGAGTCTGCTTCTCCCTTTGCCTGCCACTCCCCCACTTGTGCTCTCTCACTCACTCGCTCTCTCTCTCTTTGCAAATAAATGAAATCTTAAAAAAAATAATTAGTTTCTCCCATTTAAGAGCAAGAGGATATACCATAAGCTGGCTAATTTGCCGGAGAAATCAGGGAAAGATACAGCTAAAAATAACTTTCCTGGGAGATGAATAAACTACAAAGACTGGCTTCAAACTATACCTTTGTGAATTTAATTAGATCAGACTGCTAAGCAATTCATGCTTCAGAGCATTGTTGAAAACACTATAACAGTCAGTTGGTAATTAGTGGAACCTAATAGGTGAAGTATAATAAAGCAGACAGCTGAGAAGAGAGGTCAGAAAGAGTCAAAAGGAACTGCTACACTCTCTGTGATCCAGAGGTGACTATGCACACGCTCAAGTCTTCACCCTCTGAAGAACAATATCAACTGCTTCACACAATAAAGAAATAGACTTTACTAAAACAGCCTAGCCACAAAACAACAACAACCAAGTAAACAAGAATAAAAACAAGTCTTGGAGAGGGTTAGAAGTTAGGATCCAGTATTCAACATATTACCTAAAATGTCTAGTTTTCACAAAAAATCATGAGATATCAAGGAAATAAGAACATGTAACCCATAAACAGGGGGGAAAAGTAGGTAAGAAAAACTGCCTGTGAAAGAGAGCAGAAGACATATTTAAGAGACAAAGACTTCAAGGTAACCATCAGTTCAAAGAAATTCACTTCAAAGACCTAGAGGAAACTATGCCTAAAGAAATAAAGGAAGGAGAGAATATTATGAAAAACTATATGGCAACAAGCTGGAAACCTAGAAGAAATGGATAAATTCCTAGAAATAAATAAACTACCAAAACTGAGGCAGTAAGAACTAGAAAATTTGAACAGACCGATAACCAGCAAAGAAACTAAATTTATAATCTAAAAATTCCCAACAAACAAAAGTCCATGACCAGAAGGCTTCACAGGTAAATTCTACCATTTAAAGAAGAGTTAATACCTATTCTTCTCAACCTATTCCAAAAAACAGAAAAGGAAGGAAAGCTTCTAAATTCATTCTATAAGGCCAGCATTACCCTGATACCAAAACCAGATAAGAGACACCACAAAGAGAGAGAGAGAGAGAGAGGCCAATATCCCTGTACATAGATGCAAAAATTCTCAGTAAAATACTAGAAAACAAAATAGAACAATACATTTTTAAAAAATTCACCACAATAATGGGAATTTTATTCCTGGAGTGCAAGGGTGGTTCAATATTCACAAATCAATCAACATGATACGTCACAGCAAGAAGAGAAGGTAAGAACCATATGATCATTTCAATAGGTGCAGAAAATGTTCATTAATTCATTCATGATAAAAAAAATAGGTGCAGAAAAAGTACAACAATTCATTCATGATAAAAAGACTCAACAAAGTAGGTTTTAGAGGGAATAAACCTCAACATAATAAAGGCCATCTATGGAAAAACCCACAGCTAATATCATCCTCAACGGGGAAAAACTGAAAGCTTTTCCTCTGTGGTCAGGAACAAGATAGGGATGTCCACTTTTATTAAACATTGTACTAGCCCCAGCAATCAGATAACACAAAGAAATTGAAGGCATCCAAATTGGCAAGGAAGAAGTAAAAGTTTCACTATTTGCAGATGGCATGATACTATACATAGAAAACCTGAAAGACTCAACCAAAAAACTGCTAAAACTGATGAACAAATTCAGTAAAGTCACAGGATACGAAATCAATGCACAGAAATCAGTTGCATTTCTATACACCAGTAATGAAGCAACAGAAAGATAAATAAAGGAATCAATCCCATTTACAACTGCACCCAAAATAATAAGATACTTAGGAATAAACCTAACCAAAGAGGTAAAAGACCTGTACTTTGAAAGCTATAGAACACAGATAAAAGAAATTAAAGATGACACAAAGAAATGGCAAAACGTTCCATGCTCATGGGTTGGAAGAACAAATATTGTGAAAAATCTATATTGCCCAAAGCAATCTACACATTTAATGCAATCCCTATGAAAATAACAATAGCATTTTTCACAGAGCTAGAATAAACAATCCTAAAATTTGTATGGAACCACAAAAGACCCCAAATAGCCAAAGCAACCTTGAAAAAGAAATGCAAAGCCAGAGCTAACACAATTCTGACCTCAAGTTATATTGCCAAACTGTAGTGATCAAGACAGTATGAACTGGAACAAAAATAAACACATAGATCAATAGAACAGAATAGAAAACCCAGAAATGCACCCACAACTATATAGTCAATTAATCTTTGACAAAGCAGGAAAGAATATCCCATGGAAAAAAGATAGTCTCTTCAAAAAATGGTTTTGGGAAAACTGGACAGCACCAGGAAAAAAAATGAAACTGGACCGCTTTCTTACACCATACACAAAAATAAACTCAAAATGGACTAAAGACCTAAATGTGACACAGGAGATCATTAAAATCCTAAAGGAGTATAACCTCTTTGACATTGGCCATAACAACCTCTTACTAGATATATCTCCTGAGGCAAGGGAAATAAAAGCAAAAATAAACTATTGGGACTTCAAAATAAAAGCTTCTGCACAGCAAAGGAAACAATCAACTAAACTAAAAGGCAACCTATGGAATAGAAGATATTTGCAAATGACATATCTGATAAAGGGTTACTATCCGATAAAGTGTTACTATCCAAAATCTATAAAGAACTTAACAAAACACCAAAAAAATGAATAATCCAGCTTAAAAAATGGGCAGAAGAGGTGTGCCTGGGTGGCTCAGTCAGTTAAGCATCTGCCTTTGGCTCAGGTCATGATCCCAGGGGTTCTGGGACCGAGCCCTGCATCAGGCTTCCTGCTCAGGGGGGGAGTTTGCTTCTCCCTCTGCCACTAACCCCACTCATGCTCTCGCTCTCTCTCTCTCTCTCAAATAAATAAATAAATAAATAAATAAATACAATCTTTTTTAAATGGGCAGGAGACATTAATAGACATTTTTCCAAAGAAGACATACAGATGGCTAACAGACACATGAAAAGATGCTCAACATTGCTCATGATTAGGGAAATACAAGTCAAAACTACAATGAGATTATCACCTCACACCAGTCCGAATGGCTAAAATGAACAACACAAAATACAATAGGTGTTGGCAAGGATGTGAAGAAAGGGGAACCCTCTTGCACTGTTGGTGGGGATGCAAACTGGTGCAACCACTGTGGAAAACAGTATGGAGTTTCCTCCAAACGTTAAGAGAAACAAAAGAAAAAATGAACTTGCGGGACTTCATCAAGATCAAAAGCTTCTGCACAGCCAAGGAAACAGTCAAAAAACTAAGAGGCAGCCCACGGAATGGGAGAAGATATTTGCAAATGACACTACAGATAAAAGACTGGTATCCAAGATCTACAATGAACTTCTCAAACTCAATACATGAGAAACAAATAAACAAATCAAAAAATGGGCAGAAGATATGAACAGACACTTTTCCAATGAAGACATACAATGAGACATTCAAAATCATTAGCCATCAGGGAAATTCAAATTAAAACCACTTTGAGATACCACGTTACACTAGTTAGAATGGCAAAAATTGACTAGGCAAGAAACAACAAATGTTGGAGAGGATATGGAGAAAGGGGATCCCTCTTACACTGTTGGTGGGAATGCAAGTTGGTACAGTCACTTTGGAAAACAGTGTGGCGGTCCCTTCAAAAGTTAAAAATTGAGCTGCCCTATGACCCAGCAATTGCACTACTGGGTATTTACCCCAAAGATACAGACGTAGTGAAGAGAAGGGCCATATGCACCCCAATGTTCATAGCAGCATTGTCCACAATAGCTAAATTGTGGAAGGAGCCGAGATGCCCTTCAACAGGTGACTGGATTAAGAAGATGTGGTCCATATATACAATGGAATATCACTCAGCCATCAGAAAGAATTTGTATCAACATGGATGGGACTGGAGGAGATTATGCAAAGTGAAGTAAGTCAAGCAGAGAAAGACAATTATCATATGGTTTCACACATTTATGGAACATAAGAAATAGCAGGAAGATCGGTAGGAGAAGGAAGGGAAGAATGAAGGGGGGATAAACAGAAGGGGGAATGAACCATGAGAAACTATGGACTCTGGGAAACAAACTGAGGGCTTCAGGGGGAGGTGAGTGGGGGACTGGGATAGGCCTGTGATGGGTATTAAGGAGGGCACATATTGCATGGTGCACTGGGTGTTATACGCAAATGATGAATCATGGAGCACTACATCAAAAATTAAGGCTATACTGTATGGTGACTAACATAACATAATAAAGTATTATTTTTTTAAAAAGTTAAAAATAGAACTACCCTATGACCCGCAATTGCACTACTACGTATTTACCCAAATAAGGCAAAAATACTAATTTGAAGGGCTATAGAAATGCAACATGCACGCCAATGTTTACAGCAGCATTATGAACAATAGCCAAATTAATGAAAGAGCCCAAATGTCCATCAACTGATAAATGGATAAAGAATATGTAGTATGTATATACAATGGAATATTACTCAGCCATAAAAAAGAATGAACTCTTGCCATTTGCATCTATGTGGATGAGGCTAGAGAGCATTATGCTAAGTGAAATAAGTCAGTCAGAGAAAGACAAATACTATATGATTTCACCCATATGTGGAATTTAAGAAACAAATCAAATGATGATAGGGGAGAAAAAGAGGCAAACCCGAGTCTTAACTATCAAGAACAATCTGATTGGGGGAATGGGTTAACTAGGTGATGGGGATTAAGTACCGTACTTGTTGTGATGAGGACCAGATGTCATATGTAAGTGTCGAACCACTAAATTGTACACCTGAGGAAGTTACACCGTATGTTAACTAACTGAAATTTAAAATAATAAAAAGGCTGAATGAAAAATGTATATATTCTGTACTATTTCATTTATTTATTTATTTATAATTAACACACAGTGTTATATTAGTTTCAGGTGTACTATATAATGATTCAACAATTCTATAGATTATTCAGTGCTCATCACAAGTGTACTTTTAATCTCCTTCACCTATCCACCCGCCTCCCCTCTGGCAACCACCAGTTTGTTTTCTATATTTAAGAATCTGCTATTTTGTTTCTCTTTTCTCTTTGTTCATTTGTTTTGTTTCTTAAATTCCACGTAGGAGTGAAATCATATGGTATTTGTCTTTCTCTGACTTATTTCACTTAGCATTATACTTCACTTAGCATTATACCCTGTAGATCCATCCATGTTGCTGCAAATAGCAAGATTTCATTCTTTCTTATGACTAAGTAATATTCCATTGTATATACATATCATATCTTTATTCATCCATCTAAATGGACATGGTTTGCTTCCATATCTTGGCTATTGTAAATAATGCTGCAAGAAACATAGGAGTGCATATATCTTTTCAAATCAGAGTTTTATTTTCTTTGGGTACATTGTTTTCTACTTATATAATTTTTTTAAGTAAGAACTATTCTAAACTGACCAAAAAGAAGGCAATGTATATATGGACCACATCTATATTACTCAGCCATCAGAAAGAATGATTACCCAACATTTGCATCAACATGGATGGAACTGGAGGGGCGCCTGGGTGGCTCAGTCGTTAAGCGTCTGAGGGAGTGATTCCGGCATTATGGGATCAAGCCCCACATCAGGCTCCTCTGCTGGGAGCCTGCTTCTTCCTCTCCCACTCCCCCTGCTTGTGTTCCCTCTCTCTCTGGCTGTTTCTCTGTCAAATAAATAAATAAAATCTTAAAAAAAAAAAACATGGATGGAACTGGAGGAGATTATTAAGTGAAATAAGTCAAGCAGAGAAAGACAATTATCATATGGTTTCACTTATTTGTGGAACATAAGGAATAGCAGCAGGGAGATTGTTAGGAGAAGGAAGGGAAAAATGAACTGGGGGAAAACCGAGGGGGAGATGAATCATGAGAGACTATGGACTCCAGGAAACAAACTGAGGGTTTTAGAGGGGAGAGGAATGGGGGGGATGGGCTAGCTCAGTGGAGGGTATTCAGGAAGGCATGTATTGCATGGAGCATTGGGTGTTATACGCAAACAATGAATTATGGAACATGACATCAAAAACTAAGGATGTACTGTATGGTGATTAACATACCATAATTTAAAAAAATAAAAGAAGTCAATGGTTACCAGTGGATATATAGGAGTGTTGTTGAGGGGTGGAAGAAAGGCATTACAAATGCACAAGAGGACACTTTTCCTGATAATGGATGTGCTCATTATCTTGAATATGGTAGTTTCACTACTATATTTCACTTCTGTAAAAACTTACCAAATTGTATATTTTAGACATAAACACTTTATCTTTTTAGAAGACTTTATTCATTTGTCAGAGAGAGAGAGAGCACAAGCAGGGGAGAAGCAGGCAAAGGGAGAAGCAGACTCCCCGCTGAGAAAGGAGCCCGATGCAGGACTCGATCCCAGGACCCTGAGATCATGACCTGAGCCAAAGGTAGATGCTTAACTGACTGAGCCATCTGGGCATCCCTATATGCACTTTATTTATTATATGTCAATTATACCTAATACTAATTATGTTAATACCTATGTTAATTTTGACTGGACCAAAAAAAAAAAAACACGACTAAAGGAAAAGAAATGTCAAGCTAAAGATTGGGAGAAAATAATTGAAAATTATATATCTGATGAACTGGTATCCCAATTAAAATGACAGTTTATCAACATTATTGCCCGAAATAACAAGGAAAGAAGAAAATGTGTGAGGTGTTAAAGTTGTTGCCTGGTTTTTTTGATGCTTATAATGAAATGTGAAAGGTGAAACTAAAAGAAGAAGTATTAATCATAAAGGAGTTTAGACCTAATGGTTTGGAAATTTTTCAGCATCTCCTGAAGGCCAAATATGTTAGAGTTAAGTAATGGCTTCCAAGTGAAGATCAAATCCAGGATCTTGCCAGGAAAATATGGTCTCAAGGTGAAGCTGAAGCTATGGCTCTAAAATTCTTTGTCAAGGTATCAGAAAGATAAAATATTGTGCATCAGAGTATTAAGTTAGACAAAGGCGCTTTAAAGAGTTTAAGGGTGTGCCTAGGAGAGTACCTTCATCAAACAATAGGGCTTTTAAGAAATGTGAAGATTTTATTATACAAACCTCCCAAAAGAAGACCAGGGTGAAGAAAGGCTTAATGGAAGAGATTTTGGGGTGTGGTGTTTATTCACAGGAGACCAAAAATTATTTTGAAAGAATTATATTTCAAGACACATCACCAACTTTTAACGACAAGGAAAGAACCACCACAAAAAAAGAAAAAAAGGACTATGAACCCTCAAAACCTACTTGCAGTGAGCAAACTGCAAAAGCTATACAGTTGGAAGTACAGGCTACCTATCAAATAAAAGGAAGGATAACATAGAGGATGGAACAAAGAAACCTGAGGAACAACCAAGAATCATGGAAAATTATTCTTGGGCAGGAATGGGACTGATTCCTAATAAACAAACTTCTAAAATTTTCCTGATTTCATTTCAGAATTTCTATGTATTCCTTTGTGGCTCACATTTTCTCCCTATTTGAATAGGAATGTCTATGGGGTTTTTCTTTTCATATGGTCTCACCCTGTATGTTGAATAAATGCAATGCACACAACTTCAGATTCAGGGGAACCATCATTTGAGGTGATTTACTTAAGAAAGTACACCTGAAAAGAAAAAACAAATAAAGTACACCTGAGAAACCTTATCTGCACATGAATCTGATTTAAGGACTTTGAGCTAATGGTATAATGAGATGTAATGAGAGGAGACTTTGGGGGGCCTTGGTAGGAGTTGAGTGTATTTTGCATGTGGGAGGGTTGTAAATAACTTGAGGCCATAGAAAAACCGATAGGGCTTTTAAATTCGAATAAAATTGACATGACATAAAATTCACCATTTTAAACAATTCAGTACTTTGTGGTTTATTCACTAGTTTTGCAACTATCACCACTAACTCCAGAATATTTCAATGGACAACCCAGAAAGAAAGAACCAAACCTACTAGCAGTTAGTCCAAATTTGTCTTTCCTCTCATATGCTGGCAGTTACTAATCCACTTTATTTCTCTATGGGTTTGCTATTCTGATTATTTCATATAAATGAAATCATAAAACAGGTGGCCTTTTGTATCCAGCTTTTTCCACTTAGTGTAATGTATTCAAGGTTTATCCATGCTGCAGCATGTCTTAGTACTTCCTTTCTTTTTATTGCTGAATAATATTCCACTGGAGGGTTATACCACATTTTATTTATCCACTCAAGAGTTGATGGACATTTGGGTTGTTTTCCATTTTATGAACAATGCTGCTATACTGTCTCACACCATACACAAAGATAAACTCCAAATGAATGAAAGACCTTGATGTGAGACAGGAATCCATCAAAATCAACCTCTTTGACATCGGCCACAGCAACTTCTTTCATGACACGTCTCCAAAGGCAAGGGAAACAAAAGCAAAAATGAACTTTGGGGGCGCCTGGGTGGCACAGCGGTTAAGCGTCTGCCTTCGGCTCAGGGCGTGATCCCGGCATTATGGGATCAAGCCCCACATCAGCCTCCTCTGCTGGGAGCCTGCTTCTTCCTCTCCCACTCCCCATGCTTGTGTTCCCTCTCTCACTGGCTGTCTCTATCTCTGTCAAATAAATAAATAAAATCTTTAAAAAAAATGAACTTTGGAGACTTCATCAAGATAAGCTTCTGCATAGCCAAGGAAGCAGTCAACAAAACAAAGAGGCACCCCATGGAATGGGAGAACATATTTGCAAATGACACTATAGATAAAGGACTGGTTTCCAAGATCTAAAAGAACGTCTCAAGCTCAATACCCAAAAAACAAATAATCAAATAAAAAAATGGGCAGAAGATATGAACAGACACTTTTCCAATGAAGCCATAGAAATAGCTAACAGACACATGAAAAAATGTTCAAATCATTAGCCATCAGGGAAATTCAAATCAAAACCACATTGAGATACCACCTTTACACCAGTTAGAATGGCAAAAATTGACAAGGCAAGAAACAACAAATGTTGGAGAGGATGTGGAGAAAGGGGATCCCTCTTACATTGTTGGTGGGAATGCAAGTTGGTACAGCCACTTTGGAAAACAGTGTGGAGATCCCTCAAAAATTAAAAATAGAGCTACCCTATGACCCAGCAATTGCACTACTGAGCATGTACCCCAAAGACACGGATGTAGTGAAGAGAAAGGCCATATGCACCCCAATGTTCATAGCAGCATTGTCCACAATAGCCAAACTGTGGAAGGAGCCGAGATACCCTTCAACAGAAAAATGGATAAAGAGGATGTGGTCTATATATACAATGGAATATTACTAAGCCATCAGAAAGAATGATTATCCAACATTTGCATCAACATAGATGGGACTGGAGAAGATAATGCTAAGTGAAATAAGTCAAAGAGAGAAAGACAATTATCATATGGTTTCACTCCTTTGTGGAACATAAGGAATAGCATGGAGATTGGTAGGAGAAGGAAGGGAAAAATGAACGGGGGATAAACAGAAGGGGAAATGAACCACGGGAGACTATGGACTCTGGGAAACAAGCTGAGGGTTTTAGAGGGGAGGGGAGGGGAGGGATTTGCTAGCCCGGTGATGGGTGTTAAAGAGGGCACATATTGCATGGAGCACTGGGTGTTATATGGAAACAATGAATCATGGAACACTACATCAAAAACTAATGATGAGGGAGGAGTTAAGATGGTGGAGGAGTAGGGGACCCTTTTTTCAGCCGGTCCCCTGAGTCAAGCTGGGTATGTACCAGACCAGCCTGAACATCCTCGGAATTAGCCTGAGACACAGGAAGATACATCTGGATCTCTACAAATGAACATCTCCAGCGCTGAGTATTGAGGTACGAAGCGGAGAGCCGTGAAACTGTGCAGATATCAGAAGATAAATGGAAGGGGGAGGGAGCCGCCGTGTTTGGGCGCTGGGAAGCGGTAGCCACCTGCACGGGGGAGCGGGCGTCCTCGAGGACCCACACCCGCGAGAGAGCAGACTGAGACCGTGAGCGGGGGAACGCGCGTGACCAGACTGAGGGCCGAAGCTTCGGAGCATGCAGGGGGGCTGGCGGCTGGCGGTATTAGAAACATAAAGGACAGAGACGCACGCCAGCCCTGGGTGTGAGGGGCTGGGACAACAGGTGTAGGGCGCACATCCCGGGATGCTGCAGGGTTGAGCAGCACCAAAAGTAACAGAGTTAAAGTGGACAGAACATCAGTGGAGAACGGTCCGCGATCCCTCTGTTCTGAGACAGAGGCTGAGATTCAGCCACTGCTGCTCTGACTCTCAGAAGAGGCACAACAAACCCCCAGGGAAAGCCGCCAGAGAACAAAAGCCTGGAAATACCAACTCACAGTGTGCCCACCCCATCCCCCCTCACAGGGGACACGGATATTCTACCCAAACAGGGTTTCCTGAGTATCAGTGCAGCAGGCCCCTCCCCAGGAAGGCAGGCTGAAAATCAAGAAGCTCACATCCCTAAGATCCCTAAAAAACAAGGGCGCACGGCCTGGGTCCTGGTCAATAATTTGGGCTCTGGACAACCCCGCAACCTCTCCTCATCAGAATGATGAGAAGGAGAAATCCCCCCCAGCAAAGAAAAGACAAAGAGTCTGTGGCCTCTGCCACAGAACTAATGGATATGGATATAACCAAATTATCAGAAATGGAACTCAGAGTAACAAAAGTTAAGATGATGTGTAGACTTGAAAAGTATTAATGAACATGTTAATGACAATATAGAATCTCCAAGGGCGGAAATGAGTGCGAATCTGGCAGAAATTAAAAATTCTATGAGCCAAATGAAGTCAAAACTAGAGGCTCTGACAGCCAGGGTGAATGAGGCAGAAGAACGTATCAGTGAATTCAAGGATGGATTAGTAGAAGAAAAAGCTAAAATAGAATCTGGACTCAAAAAAATCCACGCTCAGGAATGTAGGTTACAGGAGATTACTGACTCAATGAAACGTTCCAATGTCAGAATCATCCGCATCCCCGAGGGGGTGGAGAAAAACAGAGGTCCAGAAGAGATATTTGAACAAATTGTAGCTGAAAACTTCCCTAATCTAGCGAGGGAAACAAACATTCGTGTCCAAGAAGCAGAGAGGAACCTTCCAAGGTCAACCAGGACAAACCTACACCATGTCACGTCATAGTGCAATTTGCAAATATTAGATCCAAGGATTGAAAGTGGCCAGAGCAAAGAAATTTCTCACGTACCAAGGCAAAGTTATCAGAATTAGGTCAGACCTGTCTACACAGACCTGGAATGAGGGAAAGGGTTTGGGGGGGAGCATTTTTAAAGCTCTTTCAGGGAAAAACATGCAGCCAAGGATCCTTTATCCAGCAAGGCTGTCATTCAGAATTGACGGAGAAATAAAGACCTTCCAGAATCACCAGTCACTGACCAATTTTGTAACCAAGAAACCAGCCCTACAGGAGATATTAAGGGGAGTTCTATAAAAGTAAAAAGGCCCCAAGAGTGATACAGAACAGAAAGTCACAATCGATAGAAACAAAGACTTTACTGGCAACATGGCATCATTAAAATCATATCTCTCAATAATCACTCTCAATGTAAATGGCTTAAATGCTCCCATAAAATGCCACAGAGTTGCAGATTGGATAAAAAGACATGACCCATCCATTTTCTCTCTACAAGAGACTCATTTTGAACCTAAAGATACATTCAGACTGAAAGTAAAGGGATGGAATACCATCTTTCATGCCAATGGACCTCAAAAGAAAGCTGGGGTAGCAATTCTCATATCAGACAGATTGGATTTTAAACTAAAGACTATAGTTAGAGACACAGAAGGGCACTATATTATTCTTAAAGGATGTATCCAACAAGTGGATATGACAATTATAAATATATATGCCCCCAACAGGGGAGCAGCAAGATACACAAGCCAACTCTTAACCAGAATAAAGAGACATATAGATAAAAATACATTAATAGTAGGGGACCTCAACACTCCACTATCAGAAATAGACAGAACACCTATGCAAAAAATCGGCAAAGAAACAAGGGCATTGAATGCCATACTCGATGAGTTGGACCTCATAGATATATATAGAACACTACACCCCAGAACAAAAGAATACTCATTCTATTCTAATCATGCTCTGGGACACAAAACAGGTCTCAGCCAATACCAAAAGATTGAAATTATCCCCTGCATATTCTCAGACCACAACGCTCTGAAATTGGAACTCAACCACAAGGAAAAACCTGGAAGAAACTCAAACACTTGGAGGCTAAGAACCATCCTGCTCAAGAATGACTCGATAAACCAGGAAATCAAAAAACAAATTAAACAATTTATGGAGACCAACGAGAATGAATACACAACGGTCCAAAACCTATGGGATACTGCAAAGGCAGTCCTAAGGGGGAAATACATAGCCATCCAAGCCTCACTCAAAAGAATAGAAAAATCTAAAATGCAGTTTCTATATTCTCACCTCAAGAAACTGGAACAGCAACAGAGGGACAGGCCTAACCCACTGACAAGGAAGGAGTTGACCAAGATTAGAGCAGAAATCAATGAATTAGAGACCAGAACCACAGTAGAGCAGATCAACAGGACTAGAAGCTGGTTCATTGAGAGAATCAACAAAATTGACAAACCGCTGGCAAGACTTATCCAAAAGAATAGAGAAAGGACCCAAATTAATAAAATTATGAATGAAAAAGGAG
>NC_048238.1:54483648-54495562 GCF_002007445.2 Ailuropoda melanoleuca | reverse complement strand
ATGACTGAAAAGGGAGAGGTCACGACCAGCACCATTGAAATTGCAAGGATTATTAGAAACTTTTATCAACAGCTATATGCCAAAAAACTAAACAATCTGGAAGAGATGGAGGCCTTCCTGGAAACCTATAAACTACCAAGACTGAAACAGGAAGAAATTGATTTTTTAAATAGGCCAGTTAATTATGAAGAGATTGAGTCAGTGATAAACAACCTCCCAAATAACAAAACTCCAGGCCCGGATGGTTTTCCTGGAGAATTCTACCAAACATTAAAGAAGAAATAATACCTATTCTCCTAAAGCTATTTCAAAATATAGAAACAGAAGGCAAGCTACCAAACTTATTCTATGATGCCAATATTACCTTGATCCCCAAACCAGTCAAAGACCCCCTCAAAGGAGAATTACAGACTGATTTCCCTAATGAAATTGGACACCAAAACCCTCAACAACATCCTGGCTAATAGAATCCAACAGTACATTAAAAGGATTATCCATCATGACCAAGTGGGATTCATACCTGGGATGCAAGCGTGGTTCAACATTNGTTCAACACTCGCAAATCAATCAATGTGATACATCATATCAACAAGAAAAGACTCAGGAACCATATGATCCTCTCAGTTGGTGCAGAAAAAGCATTTGACAAAATACAGCATCCTTTCCTGATTAAAACCCTTCAGAGTGTAGGGATAGAGGGTACATTTCTCAATCTCATAAAAACCATCTATGAAAAGCCTACAGCAAATATTATTCTCACTGGGGAAAAGCTGGAAGCCTTTCCCTTAAGATCAGGAACACGACAAGGATGCCCACTCTCGCCACTATTATTCAACATAGTACTAGAAGTCCTTGCAACAGCAATCAGACAACAAAAAGGGATCAAAGGTATCCAAATCGGCAAAGAAGAAGTCAAACTGTCTCTCTNTGTATCCAAACGGCAAAGAAAAGTCAAAATGTCTCTCTTCGCAGATAACATGATACTCTATATGGAAAACCCGAAAGAATCCACTCCCAAACTCTTAGAAGTTATAGAGCAGTTCAGTAATGTGGAGGGATACACAATCAATGCTCAGAAATCAGTTGCATTCTATACACAAATAATGAGACTGAAGAAAGAGAAATTAGGGAATCCATTCCATTTACAATAGCACCAAAAAACCATGCGTTACCTTGGAATTAACTTAACCAGAGACGTAAAGGACCTATATGCTAGAAACTATAGATCACTTTTGAAAGATATTGAGGAAGACATAAAAAGATGGAAAAATATTCCATGCTCATGGATTGGAAGAATTAACATAGTCAAAATGTCCATGCTACCCAGAACAATCTACACTTTCAATGCTATCCCGATCAAAATACCGATGACATTTTTCAAAGAACTGGAACAAATAGTCCTTAAATTTGTATGGAACCAGAAAAGGCCCAGAATCTCCAAGGAACTGTTGAAAAGGAAAAACAAAGCTGGGGGCATCACAATGCCAGATTTCTAGCTGCACTACAAAGCTGTGATCACAAAGTCAGCATGGTACTGGCACAAAAACAGACACATAAACCGATGGAACAGCACAGAGAACCCAGAAATGGTTCCCCAGCTGTTTGGGCAACTAATCTTTAAGAAAGCAGGAAAAAACATCCGGTGGAAAAAAGACAGTCTTTTCAGTAAATGGTGCTGGGAAAATTGAACAGCTATATGCAAAAGAATGAAACTTGACCACTCTCTCACACCATACACAAAAATAAACTCCAAATGGATGAAAGACCTCAATGTGAGACAGGAATCCATCAAAATTCTAGAGGAGAACATAGGCAACAACTTCTATGACATCGGCCAGAGCAACCTTTTTCACGACACATCTCCAAAGNTAACCTTTTTCATGACATATCTCCAAAAGCAAGAGAAAAAAAAGATAAAATGAACTTGTGGGACTTCATCAAGATCAAAAGCTTCTGCACAGCCAAGGAAACAGTCAAAAAAACTAAGAGACAGCCCACGGAATGGGAGAATATATTTGCAAAGGACACCACAGATAAAGGACTGGTATCCAAGATCTACAAAGAACTTCTCAAACTCAATACACGAGAAACAAATAAACAAATCATAAAATGGGCAGAAGATATGAACAGACACTTTTCCAATGAAGACATACAAATGGCTAACAGACACATGAAAAAATGTTCAAAATCATTAGCCATCAGGGAAATTCAAATCAAAACCACACTGAGATACCACCTTACGCCAGTTAGAATGGCAAAGATAGACAAGGCAAGAAACAACAATTGTTGGAGAGGATGTGGAGAAAGGGGATCCCTCCTACATTGTTGGTGGGAATGCAAGTTGGTACAGCCACTCTGGAAAACAGTGTGGAGGTCCCTTAAAAAGTTAAAAATTGAACTACCCTATGACCCAGCCATTGCACTACTGGGTGTTTACCCCAAAGATACAGACGTAGTGAAGAGAAGGGCCATATGCACCCCAATGTTCATAGCTGCATTGTCCACAATAGCTAAATCATGGAAGGAGCCGAGATGCCCTTCAACAGATGACTGGATTAAGAAGCTGTGGTCCATATATACAATGGAATATTACTCAGCCATCAGAAAGAACGAGTTCTCAACATTTGCTGCAACATGGACGGCACTGGAGGAGATAATGCTAAGTGAAATAAGTCAAGCAGAGAAAGACAATTATCATATGGTTTCTCTCATCTATGGACCATAAGAACTAGGAGGATCGGTAGGGGAAGAAAGGGATAAAGAGGGGGGGTAATCAGAAGGGGGAATGAAGCATGAGAGACTATGGACTCTGAGAAACAAACTGAGGGCCTCAGAGGGGAGTGGGGTGGGGGAATTGGTTAGACTGGTGATGGGTAGTAAGGAAGGCACGTATTGCATGATGCACTGGGTGTTACACGCAACTAATGAATCATCGAACTTTACATCGGAAACCGGGGATGTACTGTATGGTGACTAACATAATATAATAAGAAAACCTTAAAAAAAAAACTAATGATGTACTGTAGCAGTTCAATAAAATCTCAAAGGATTTTAAAAAATTAGTAAGTTAAAAAAATAATGCTGCTATAAACCATCATGTATGATTTATACATGTACATGTATAAGGGAAAAGATGTTATAAGCCCAAAATTCAATAATACTGGCTTTTACATATATTTATTTAGTTATCTTTCCTGCTGTTCTTCATTTCTTATGTGGACTTGAGTTATCATGTAGTATCCTTTCATATCAGCCCAAAGGACTCCTTTTAGCATTTGTTGAAGGGCAGGTCTGGTAGTAACAAACTCTCAAATTTTAATGATCTGAGCATGCCTTCATTTCTCCTTCATTTTTTATTAGGGGAAAATATATGTATTTTTTAATTATTTTAACCATTTGTAAGTGTAAAATTCAGTGGCATTAAATACACTCCACAATGTTCTGTAAGCATCACCACTAAATCAATACCCAAAACATTTTCATCATCCAAAAAAAACTCTCTAGCAAGTAAACAAAGACTTGCCCTTCCCCCAATTCCAGTATCTGGTAACCTCTATTCTATCAGTCTCTATGAATTTGCCTATTCTAGGTATGTCATAAAATTGAAAGGACACAATATTTGTCACCTGTGTCAGGCTTATTTCACTAAGTGTAATGTTTTCAAGTTTCACCCATGTTATATCACATATCAAAATTTCATTCCTTTTTATGACTGAACAATATTCTATTCATCTGTTGGTTGACACTGGGTTGGTTCCATCTTTTGGCTACTGTGAATATAGCTGTAATGAACATTGTAGAAATATCTGTTTGAGTCCCTGTTTTGAATTCTTTTGGATATATGCCTAGGAGTGGAATTACTATGTCATATGGTAGTTCAGTGTTGAACCTTTTGAGAAATTGCCAAACTGTTTTCCATGGCAAGTGTGCCTTTTTATATTTCTACCAGCAACGAATGCACAAGGGTTCTAAATTCTCCATATCCTCACCAACACCTGCTTTTTTTTTCTTTTTTTAACTATAGACATCCTTGTAGGTGTGGAATAGCATCTCATTGTGGTTTTTATTTACATTTTCCTAGTGACATATAATGTTAAGCATCTTTTCATGAGCTTATTGGCAATTTGTATATCTTCTTTGGAGAAATGTCTAAGTCGTTGCCCAATTTTGAATTGGGTTCTTCTTGTCTTTTTGTTGTTGAGTTTTAGGTGTTCTTTAGATATCCTGGATACTAATCTCTTATCAGATATATGGCTTAAAGGTTGTTTTTCTGGTTTCTTTATAGCATCCTTTGATGCACAAAATTTCTTAATTTTCATGAAATCCAATTTATTCTTTCATTTGTTTCTTGTGTGTTTGGTATCATATCCATGAAATCACCAGATCTAATGTTATTAGGATTTTCTGTAGGGTTTTCTTCTAAAAGTTTTATAGTTTTACCTTATAATTTTAGGTCTCTGGTGCATTTTGAGGTAATTTGTGTATAGGGTGTAAGTTAAAGATCTAATTTTATTCTTTTACATGTGGATATCCAGTTTTTCAAGCACATTTGTGAAAAAAACTCTTTTTCCCCATTGAATGGTCTTGGCAACTTTGTCAAAAATGAATTGACCATATATGTGAGGGTTTATTTCTGGGATTTTATCCTATCCCATTGCTCTATATGTCTGTCCCTAATACCTATACCATACTGTTTTACTTACTGTAGCTTTGTAGTAAGTTTTGAAGTTCAGAATTCTGAGTCCAAATTTATTCACTTCTTTCAAGATTGTTTGCATTAACATGGGTCTTCTGAGATTTTATATGAATTTTAGGATAGGTTTTTAAAGAGAGTCATTGGAATTCTGATATGGATTACATTGAATCTGCAGATTATTTTGGGTAATAGTATTCTCATCTTAATGATAATGTTAAGTCTTCCAATCCATAAACACAAGATGACTTTGTAGTTAATTAGGTCTTGTTTAATTTCTTTCAGGAATGTTTTATAGCTCTCAATGTACAAGTCTTTTGTCTCCTTGGCTAGATTTATTGCTAATGATATAATTTTTAATTAATTTACTTTTTATAGGTCTCACTTAGGAAAGTATGCAACAAACACATTCACATTTCTTTTTTTAACCAAATGACAAAGACCCAATTTACCAATTTCACTTTTTTAAAACATAAGTTTAATGTTATTCAAAACTTGTCTACATTGCCAGTATTCATACACAACTAGAAAAATCCTCAATTTACATCAAACCAGACATGTATTATGATTAATACATTAATAATTTTCACTACTGAATACTAAAAATAATTGACACTGACACTACTTAGCTCACATTTCAAACACAATGGAAAAGCAGGTCTGGCTGGTGTTAGTGAATGAAAATGTCGGGGCCACCTTGGATTACATTTAGTGAAAAAACAAAGTACTTACAGAGATTTACAACAATTTCAAAGATAAAAAATGCTACTATCATGTAGTTCCAACAATAAACTCAAAAGTCAATAACAAATAGGGGCTCTGATAAGTTGTTTATAAAATCTTTAGATGAAGTGCACTTATACTGAGAGTTAAATTCTTTTGAAATCTTCCAAAAAAATGTTCCTCTTAATCCTCTAATGGTGCTTGCTATAGTTTAACATTTCTGTTAACTGCATGCATTGAATTACTTTTTACCAAGCATAGCTGCTGCTCCTTACCATTTATTGTTAAGGACTTTAACTGGACCTCTTTAATTTCTCTTTCTTGAGCATTTTTGACAATTCTATTGTAGTGATTTCTCTGCCACGAACCATTTTAGTAGAAGTTGATATAGATTTAAAGTTGCTCATCCCACTACCACCAAATGACATGGAAGAAAATAAAGTGAGTCTCCAAATTTCTGACCTAGTAAACAAAAGGAAGTAAATCCTGAATCAAAAGGAAAAAAAAAAACACCTCCAAAAAAAAAATGGAAATCCACTGAAGGCAGAGAAAAACAACCCTGTTCCTTGGCTCCTGCTCCCATGGTGAAGGGGCTCCTTCCGTTCCCAGAAAAGTCCTCAAAAAGATTTCTGAGGAAATCGAATGAAAACAGGTGTCTTCCACCAAAAAATTCCCTGAAAAAGTCATCTGGATTATGAAATGTGAAGCCAAACTCAAGCAGACTGTCAAAATGACTTCCATTTCCACCTCCATAATTTAATCTTTCTTTGCATATTTGTCATAGATGTCCCATTTTTTACACATCATGTGCCTCAGCTACTTGTTTGGATTTTCTCTCTGCTTCTTCTTTATTCTTGGGATTTTAATCTGCATGCCACTTCAGTGCCAGTATTCAATACGCCTTTTTAATATTCTTGGCTGAGACATGTCTCTGCATTCCTAGAACTTCATAGTAATTCACATGTTTTAACAGGCTGTTGGAATGAGTCTGAGGATGCAGGAGCAATTAGCAGAAAGGAGAAACAATGGGGTGGCAGCCTGGGTCTCCCCTTGGTTCTGGCATGGCTGCTTTGGTGAAAGTGTCAGAGGCCACAGCTTCTCCTGCTTTACTCTCCTTAGATCTAATATTTTAAAATAGTATTATAAATGGAACTGAATTCTTCATTTTTGGAATGTTTGTTGCTGGCGTATAGAAATATAAGTGATTTTTATGTGTTCATTTGTACCCTGCAACTTTAAAGAATTTGTTTTTTGTTTCTAGTAGCTTCTAGTGGATTCTTTAGGGCTTTCTAAAAATAGGATCATATAATCTATGAATATAGGTAGTTTTACTCCTTCATTTCCAATTCTGATGCCCTTTTCATTTTTCTTTTCTAATAGCTCTGACTAGTACTTCTGGTAAAACATTGAATTGCAAAGGGTGAAGGTGGGCATCTTTGTCTTGCTAGTGACCTTAGGAGTATAGTTTTCATTGTTTCACCATTGAATATGATATTGACTGTGGGGTTCTCAAAAATGCCCTCTCCTATGCTGAAAAATTTCCCCTCTGTTCCCAGTTTTCTGAGAGTGTATATCACGAAAGCATGTTGGATTTTGTCAAATGCCTTTCCTGAATCAATTAGGATGGTCATGTGGATTTCTTCATTTGCTCTATTCATCTGATATCTTACATTGATTTCCTTATGTTGAAACACCCTCACATAGCTGAGATAAATTCCACTTGGTCATGCGAATGATTCTTTTAATATGCTACTGGATTTGGTTTGCTAATATTTTTTTGAATACTTTTGCATCTATATTCATAAAGGATATTGATTTGTAATTTTCTTTCCTGTAGTGCCTTTTAATTAAGATTTATTTATTTGAGAGAGAGAGAGAGAGTGGGAGGGGAAGGGGAGAAGGAGAGGAAGGAGGAGGATCTCCAGCAGACTTCCTGCTGAGCAAGGAACCCCACGATCCCACAACCCTGAGATCATGACCTGAGCTGAAACCAAGGGTCAGATGCCCAGCTGACTGAGCCACCCAGGTGCCCCTCTTGTAGTGCTTTTATTTGGCTTTGGATCAGAGTAATGGCAGCCTTATGGGTTAAGTTACCAAGAGTCCTCTTCTTTTTAATTTTTTAAAAGAATTCTAAAAGTATTGTATTATATCTTTTTTTAATAATAATTTTTTATTATGTTAGTCACCATACAGTACATCCCTAGTTTTTGATGTAACCNCATACAGTACATCCCTAGTTTTTGATGTTAAGTTCCATGATTCATTAGTTGCGTGTAACACCTGGTGCACCATGCAATACGTGCCCTCCTTACTACCCATCACCAGCCTATCCCATTCCCCCACCCCCTTCCCCTCCGAAGCCCTCAGTTTGTTTCCCAGAGTCCATAGTCTCTCATGGTTCATTCCCCCTTCTATTTATCCCCCCCTTTATTCTTCCCTTCCTTCTCCTACCGATCTTCCTATTTCTTATGTTCCATAAATGAGTGAAACCATATGATAATTGTCTTTCTCTGCTTGACTTATTTCACTTAGCATTATCTCCTCCACTCCCGTCCATGTTGCTGCAAAGGTTGGGTAATCGTTCTTTCTGATGGCTGAGTAATATTCCATTGTATATATGGACATCTTCTTAATCCAGTCATCTGTTGAAGGGCATCTAGGCTCCTTCCACAATTTAGCTATTGTGCACAATGCTGCTATGAACACTGGGGTGCAAATGGCCCTTCTCTTCACTACGTCTGTATCTTTGGGGTAAATACCCAGTAGTGCAATTGCTGGATCATAAGATAGCTCAATTTTTAACTTTTGAAGGGACCTCCACACTGTTTTTCAAAGTGGCTGTACCAATTTGCATTCCCACCAACAGCATAAGA
This sequence comes from Ailuropoda melanoleuca, assembly GCF_002007445.2. NCBI lineage: Eukaryota > Metazoa > Chordata > Mammalia > Carnivora > Ursidae > Ailuropoda > Ailuropoda melanoleuca. The sequence goes on along the minus strand of NC_048238.1, from coordinate 54,487,273 downwards.
GGGATCCCCTTTCTCCACATCCTCTCCAGCAATTGTTGTTTCTTGCCTTGTCAATTTTTGCCATTCTAACTGGTGTAAGGTGGTATCTTAGTGTGGTTTTGATTTGAATTTCCCTGATGGCTAATGATTTTGAACATTTTTTCATGTGTCTGTCAGCCATTTGTATGTCTTCATTGGAAAAGTGTCTGTTCATATCTTCTGCCCATTTTTTGATTTGATTATTTGTTTCCCATGTATTGAGTTTGAGAAGTTCTTTGTAGATCTTGGATACCAGTCTTATCTGTACTGTCATTTGCAGATATCTTCTCCCATTCCGTGGGCTGCCTCTTAGTTTTTTTGACTGTTTCCTTGGCTGTGCAGAAGCTTTTGATCTTGATGAAGTCCCACAAGTTCATTTTTGCTTTTGTTTCTCTTGCCTTTAGAGATGTGTCATGAAAAAAGTTGCTGTGGCCTATGTCAAAGAGGTTGCAGCCTATGTTCTCTTCTATGATTTTGATAGATTCCTGACTCACATTGAGGAACAAACGGCCCTTAAATTTGTGTGGAACCAGAAAAGGCCCCAAATCACCAAGGAATTGTTGAAAAGGAAAAACAAAGCTGGGGGCATCACGTTGCCAGATTTCAAGCTATACTACAAAGCTGTGATCACAAAGACAGCATGGTACTGGCACAAAAACAGACACATAGACCAATGGAACAGAATACAGACTCCAGAAATGGACCATAGGCTCTTTGGGCAACTAATCTTTGACAAAGCAGGAAAAAACATCCAGTAAAAAAGACAGTCTCTTCAATAAATGGTGCTGGGAAAATTGGACATCTATATGCAAAAGAATGAAACTTGACCACTCTCTCACACCATACACAAACTCCAAATGTGTTATATCTTCTTTAAATATTTGGTAGAAATCACCAGTGAAGCCATATAACTCAGGATTTTATTTTGTTGGGGGTTTTATATTAGTTATTCAATCCCCTTACTTATTATGGGTCTATTGAGATTTTCTATTTCTTCTTGAGTTAGTTTAGATAAGTTGTGTATTTCAAGAAATTTGTCCTTTTTTCTGTTATCTAATTGGTGATGCACAATTTTTCATACTGTTTCCTTACAATTCATTTAATTTTGTTAAAGTCAGTAGTAATGCTGTCACTTTCACTTCTCATTTTAGTTATTTGTATCTTCTCTTCTTTTTCTCAGTCTAGCTGACCATTTGGTGATTTGGTTTTTCTTCACAAAGAATCATCTTTTGAGTTCATTGATTTTCTTTATTGTTTGCTTAGTCTTTATTTTGTTTATCACTACTTTAATCTTTATTATTTCCTTTTTTCTGTTAGCTTTGGGGTAGTTCACTCTTCCTTTTCTGGTTCCTTCAGGGTCGAAGTATATTGATTTGAGATCTTTATTCTTTTTTGATGTAGACACTCCCAACTATAAATTTCCTTCTGAGAACTGTTTTGTCTGCATCCCATCATTTTGATATGTTGTCTTTTCATTTACACTGGTCTCTAGGTATTTTTTAATTTCCCTTGTGAATCCTTCTTTTACCCATTAATTGTTTAAGAGTGTGTTTAATTTTAATATATTTGTGAATTTTCTAGTTTCTTCTGTTATTGATTTCTAACTATCCTCTCATGGTCAGTTAATACATTTTGAATCATATCCATCTTTTTTACATCAATTGAGACTTGTGGTTTACTATGTACTCTACGCTGGAGAATGCTCCTTGTGCATGTGAGAAAATGTTTATTCTCCTATTCTTGAGTTCAGCATAATTTATATGTCTTTTAGGTTTATTTGATCCAGTGAGTTTGAGTCTTCTCTTTCTTTACTCTTCTCTTTGGTTGCTCTCTCCATTATAGAAAGTAGAGTATTGACGCCTCCCCCTTCTTATTGAAGAATGTCTGTTTCTCCCTTCAATTCTGTTCATTTTTGCTTCATATATTTTGAGGATCTATTATTAGGAGGTGATTGTTATGTCTTCCTCATATAGATGGCCAAAAAACACATGAAAAGATGTTCAACATCACTAATCATCAGGGAAATGCAAACCACAACCACAATGAGATATTACCTCATGCCTGTCAGAATGGCCAGAATCAAACAGACAAGAAATAACAAGTGTTGGTAAGATGTGGAGAGAAATGAACCCTTAGTGGGAATGTCAATTGGTACAGCCAAGTGGAAAACAGTATGGAGTTTCCTCAAAAAATTAAAAATAGAAATACCATGTGATCCAATAATACCACTACTGGGTATTTACCCAAATTAAACTAAAACACTAACTTGAAAAGATATATATATACCCCTTTGTTCATTGCAGCATTATTTACAATAGCCAAAATATGGGAGTAATCCAAGTGGAAGTTGTGGTACACACACACACACACACACACACGAATAAAAGTTACAGCATAAGGAATATATTCAATGATATTTTGATAGTGTTGTATGAGGACAGATGGTAGGAATTTTTTAGTTTTTATTTAAATTCCAGTTAGTTAACATACAGTTAGTATGTTAGTTATATTAGTTTCAAGTGTACAACTTAGTGATTCAACACTTACATGCGACACCCAGTGTTCATCACAACAAGTGCACTCCTTAATCCCCATCACCTATTTAACCCATCCCCCCACTCACCTCCCCTCTGGGAACCATCAGTTTGTTCTTTATATTTAGGAGTCTATTTCTTGGTTTGCCTCTCTGTCTCTTTTCCCCCCTTTGCTCATTTGTTTTGTTTCTTAAATTCCACATATGAGTGAAATCATACTGTATTTGTCTTTCTCTGACTTATTTCACTTAGCATAATGCTCTCTAGCTTCATCTACATAGTTGCAAATGGCAAGATTTCATTCTTTTTATGCTGAGTAATATTCATATATATATGAATACATAAACCATATAAATATATATACATATGTGTGTGTGTGTGTATATATATATATATATATATGAGTACATACGCCACAACTTCTTTATCCATTCATCAGTTGATAGACTTTTGGGCTCTTTCCATATTTTGGCTATTGTGGACATTGCTGCTATAAACATTGGGGTGCATGCGCCCCTTAGAATCAGTATTTTTGTATCCTTTGGGTAAATACCTAGTAGTGCGATTGCTGGGTCATAGGGTAGTTCTATTTTTACTTTTTGAGGAATCCCCATACTTTTTTCCAGAGTGGCTGCACCAGTTTACATTTCCACCAACAGTGTAAGAGGGTTCCCTTTCTCCACATCCTCGCCAACATCTGTTGTGTCTTGTGTTGTTCATTTTAGCCATTCTGACTAGCCATTTTTTTTCTTTTGGTTTGTCTCTCTTTTTTCTCCCCTTTGTTCATTTGTTTTGCTCCTTAAATTCCACATATGAGTGAAATCAAATGGTATTTTTCTTTCTCTGACTGGCTTACTTAGCATTATACTCTCTAGATGCATCCATGTTGTTGCAAATGACAGGATTTCATTAATTTTTATAGCTGAATAGTATTCCATTATATATAATGTATGTATATATAATATATAATATAATGGAATATATAAAATGGATACTATTTGGCTATAAAAATGTCACAGATTTGAGATATATAAAATATATATATAGATGTATAATATATATATATATATATA
>NC_048238.1:54478004-54483548 GCF_002007445.2 Ailuropoda melanoleuca | reverse complement strand
TATATATATAATATCTTTATGCATTCATCAATCCATGGACACGGGCTGCTTCCATAGCTTAGCTATTGTAAATAATGCTGCAGTAAACATAGGATGCATATATCACTTTGACTTAGTGTTTTCATATTCTTTGAGTAAATATCCAGTAGTGTGATCACTGGACCATATGGTAATACTATTTTAACTTATTGAGGAACCACCATACTGTTTTCCCCAGTGGCTGCACCAGTTTGCATTCCCACCAGCAGTGCACAAGGGTTCCCCTTTCTCCACATCCTTGCCAACACTTGTTTCTTGTGTTTCAATTTAGCCATTCTGACAGGGGTGAAGTGATACCTCCTTGTGGTTTTGATTTGATTTCCCTGATGATGAGTGTTGTTGAACATCTTTTCGTGTGTTTGTTGGCCATGTATGTGTCTTCTTTGGAGAAATGTCTGTACATGTCTTCTTCCCATTTTTACCTGGATTATTTGTGTATTTGCTGTTGAGTTGTAGAAGTTCTTTTTTTAAAAGATTTTATTTATTTATTCGTCAGAGAGAGAGAAAGCGAGCACAAGTAGTGGGAGCAGCAGGCAGAGGAAGAAGCAGACTCCCTGCGAGCAAGGAGCTCAATGCGGGGATTCAATCCCAGGACCCTGGGATCATGACCTGAGCAGAAGGCAGACACTTAAACAACTGAGCCACCTAGGAGTCCCCATAAGTTCTTTATATATTTTGGATACTAATCCTTTATTGGATATGTCATTTGCAAATATCTTCTCCCATTCAGTAGGTTGTCTTTTATTTATTTATTTATTTATTTATTTATTTATTTATTTATTTGAGAGAGAGGGAGAGAGCATGAGCAGGGGGAGGAGCAGAAAGAGAGGGAGACAAGCAGACTCCCCTCTGAGCAGGGAGCCTGATGTTGGGCTCACTCCCAGGACACTAACATCGTGACCTGAGCTGAAATCAAGAGTTGGATGCTAAACCAACTGAGCCACCCAGGTGCCCCAGTAGGTTGTCTCTTGGTTTTGTTGGTTGATTCCTTTGCTGTGAAAAGCTTTATTTTTATGTAGTCCCTATAATCTATTTTTGCTTTTGTTTCCCTTGCCTCAGAAGTCATATCTAGAAAGATGTTGTTATGGCCAATGTCAGAGAAGTTACTGTCTGTGCTCTCTTCCAGGACTTCATAATTTCAGGTCTCACATTTAGGTATTTAATTCATCTTGAGTTTACTTTTATGTATGGTGAAAGAAAGAAGTCTAGTGTCATTCTTTTACATACAGCTGTCCAGTTTTCCTAGCACCATTTGTTGAAAAGACTGTTTTTCCCATTGCATATTCTCGCCTCCATTGTTGAAGATGAATTAATCTTTTAATCACTGATTTTTATCTAGGATTTATATTCCATTCCAATGATCTATGTGTCTATTTTGTGCCAGTACCATATTCTTTTGATTACTACAGTTTTGTTATATAATTTGAAATCTGGACTTATGATACCTCCAGTTTTGTTTTTCAATATTGCCTTAGCTATTAGGGGTATTTGTGATTCCATACAAATATTAGGATTGTTTCTTCTAGTTCTGTGAAAAATGCTGTTGGTATTTTGATGGGAATTTCATTAAATGTGTAGATTGCTTTGTATAATATAGACATTGTAACAAGATTTGTTCTTCTAACACATGAGCATGGAATGTCTTTCCATTTGTTGGTGTTATCTTCAATTTCTTTTATCAATGTTTTATAGCTTCCAAAGTACAGATCTTTCACCTCCACGGTTAAGTTTATTCCTAGGTATTTTATTATTTTTGGTGCAATTGTAAAAGGAATAGGTTTCTTCTCTTTCTGCTGATACATTATTAGTGTATAGAAATACAATTATTTTCTGTGCATTGATTTGGTATCTTGTGACCTTACTGAATTTATCAATTCTAGTAATTTTTAGGTGGAGTCTTAAGGATTTTCTGAATATAGTATCATGTCATCTGCAAATAGCAACAGTTTTACTTCTTTCTTACCAATCCGGACGACTTTTACTTCTTTTTCTTGTCTGTTTGCCGTGGCTAAGACTTCCAGTACAATGTTGAATAAAAGTGGTGAGAGTTGTCTTCTTTATCTTGTTCCTGGCCTTAGTGAAAGCTCTTAAGTTTTTCACCATTGATTATGATGTTAGCTGTGGGTTTTTCATATATGGCCTTTATTATGTTGAGGTATGTTTTCTCTAATTCCACTTTATTGTGCTTTTATCATGAATGGATGCTGTATTTGTCAAATGCTATTTCTGCATTTATTGAAATGATCATATGGTTTTTAACCTTTCTTTTATTGATGTGATGTACCATGTTGATTTATTTGTGAAAATTGAAGTACACATGCATTCCGAAAATAAATCCTCTTTGTGGTGAATCATTTTTTAATGTATTGTTGGATTCAGTTTGCTAATATTATGTCAATGATTTGTGCATCTGTGTTCATTAGAGACATTGGCCTGTAATTCTCTTTTTTTTGTGTGGTATCTTTATCTTTATCTGGTTTTGATACGAGGGTAATGCTGGCCTCATAGAACAAACTTGGAAGTCTTCCTTCCTCTTCTATATTCTGGAAAGTTTGAGAATAGACATTAACTCTCCTTTAAATGTTTGTTAGGATTCACCTGTGAAGCCATCTGGTCCTGGACTTTTGTTTGCTGGGAGTTTTTTGATTACTAAATCAGTTTCATTTCTGGTAATCTGCTAAATTTTCTATTTCTTCCTGCTTCAGTTTTAGTAGGTCATAGGTTTCTAGAAATGTACCCATTTCTTCCAGGTTTTCCAGTTTGTTGGCATTTAGTGTTTCATAATATTCTCTAATGATTGTTTGTATTTCTGTGGTGTTGGTTGTGATTTCTTATCTCACATTTGTGATTTTATTTATTTGAGTCTTTGAATTCTCTATCAGGCATACTGCTTATCTTCATTGCATTTAATTCTTTGCTGTGATTTTGTCCTGTTCTTCATTTGGGACATATAACTCTGTCTCCTTATTTTGCATAACTATCTTTATTTGTTTGTATGTATTAGGAAAGTGAGCTACATCTCTTGATCCTGTAGGTAGTGGCCTTATGAAAAGGTTCTGCAGGGCCCTGTAGCGCAGTATACCCTGTTCACCAGAAGTAGGCACTTGAGATGCTTGTATTATGTGTGTTTTATACACACTATTGTTGTGGTTGAGCCACGTTTGCTTTCACTCCAGTCAGTTGCAACGGCCCCTTTGGCCTATTGTAGGGAGGTTTTGGTACATGTGTTGTTAAAGGTTTAGTCTGGCATCACCCTGGTCTTTTAGTTGAAATTGATCAGTTGCCTTCCTTCAGCCTGCTTGCCAGGGTTGTGGTTCCACCAAACTGCAGGGCACTCTCCTCTGGTATCCCCTGAGAGGTTCTAATTGGTGAGCGGGGCCTGCAATGAGATCAGATGTCTACCCACAATCTGTCTGTTGGGTTTTCAGTGACCCTGAACTATAGGGCTTTCTCCTTGGACTGCCGGGTGTGTGGTTTTTGTTTGTGGTCAGGGCCAGAAGTCTGATCACATGTCAGGCCCCTGCCCACTACTGGGACTGTAGTTGAACTGGTAAGTGATTATCTTCCCCTCTCTCCAGGGCAAGAGTCACTTTGGAGTGACTGGTCATTTGGCTGCTTGCAAAATGAGCCAGGTCAGGTGCCACTTTGGAAGGATTCCTGCAGGTTGGATGTGGTGGATCTACAGGAAAATGTTGGGCCTGGGCATGCTGTGTTAACATGCTATGTGGAGAGTGTTATTCTGGTTTCAGCATCTGTGCAGGTATCTAAGCTGGTGAGGGGAGAGAAATGGTGCCAGCCAACCCTTTTTTTTCTTGGAGACGTCTCCTAAAGATCCTTGACTCTGCAACACACTTTCTGAATTTATTAAAGAAATCTCCTTCTTGTATACCCTAGGTGCTTTTCAAACTGCTGCTTCTATGCTGTATCTTGGTGAGGCTGCTTGTTATGTTGTCTCTTTAAGGGCAGAGACTAGCTGAACCTGCTGATTTTTAAAGTACCTGGAGTTAAGCCCCACTGATTGCAAAAAATCACAAAGTTGATTTTCATTGATTTCAAAGCCAAATATTATGGGTACTTATCTTCCCAGCGCAGGTCCCCCATGTCTGAGGTGCCTGGTGTGGGGCCTCTTCCTCTCCTTTATCTGTGTTTGTGGTGTTCATGATTAGTCTTGCTGGGAGTTTGGTTTCTGACCAGGTCTCCACCTCTCCTACTGCTTACTTTCTTTTTTTCTTTCTTTTTTTTTTTTTTCTTTCTTTCTTTCTTTCTTTCTTTCTTTCTTTCTTCTTCTTTCTTTCTTTTAGAGAGAAAGACAAACAGCATGTGTGTGGGAGTGGGGTAGGGGGAGTGGGCAGAGGGAGAGGGAGAGAGAATCTTTAGTCTCCATGCTCAGCATGGAGCCTGACAAAGGGCTCGATCTCATTACCCTGAGATCATGACCTGAGCTTAAATCAAGAGTTGGATGCTTAACTGACTGAGCTGCCCAGGTGCACCCCTCCTATAGCTTTCGATGAGCCTCTTTTCTATGTTTAACTGTGGGAAGTCTGTTTTTCCACTCTTCACATCATTTTATCGGTTAGTTGTACTGATGTGGCTGTTATTTGGGTGTATCTATGGGATGAGGTGAGATTAAGGTCCTCCTATTCTGCCATGTCCTTAGTTCTAATAGTTTGTTTCATGCAGTCTTTATGGTTTTCTAAATATGGTATCATGTCATTTGCAAAGACATGACTTCTTCCTTGGTAATTTGGATGTGTTTTATTTCTTTTCATTTTCTGATTTCTGTGGCTAAGACTTCCAGTATTATATTGAATGAAAGTGGCAAGAGTGGACATTCGTGTTTTGTCCTTGATCTTAGTTTTTTATCATTGAGTGTGTTAGCTGTGGTTTTTTCATCTATGGCCTTTATTATATTGAGGTCTGGTTCCTCTAAACCCACTTTGTTGAGAGTTTTTATCATAAACAGATGTTTTATTTTGTTAAATGTTTTTTCTGCACCTCTTGAGATTTCCATATAGTTTTTTTTAACTTGAGTGTAGTCGACACACGTTACATTACTTTCAGATGTACAACATAGTGTTTCAACAAGTTTATACATTATGCTATATTCACCATGTGTTGATACCATCTATTACCATACAGTGCTATTATAACATTGTTGACTGTATTCCTTATGCTATGCCTTTTATTTCCATGACTTATTCATTCCATAATAGAATCCTATATCTTCCCTTCCCCTTCACCTATTTTGCCCATTCCTCCATTCTGCTGCCCTCTGCAGTTTGTTCTCTGTATTTCGAGGTGTGATTCTGCTTTTTGTTTATTCGTTTGTTTTGGTTTTTAGAATCCACATTTAAGTGAAATCATATGGTATTTGTCATTCTCTGACTGATTTATTTCACTTAGCAATATACCCTTTAAGTCCATCTATGTAGCAAATGGAGCAATCTCATCCTTTTTATGGTGTGTAATAATCCATTATATATATATATATATAATATATATATA
>NC_048238.1:54398275-54477904 GCF_002007445.2 Ailuropoda melanoleuca | reverse complement strand
TATATATATATATATATATATATATATATATATATATATATATATATATCACATCTTATCCATTCATTTATTGATGGACATTTAGGTTACTTCCCTATCTTGGTTATTATAAATAATGGTGCAATAAACATAGGGGTGCATATATCTTTTGAATTTGTTTTTTGGGACCCAGTAGTGGAATTATTGGATCATATGGGATTTCTATTTTTAATTTTTAAGACTTATTTATTTATTTCAGAGAGAGAAAGCATGTGTGGGGGGGAGGGGCAGAGGGAGGGGAGAGAGAGAATCCTAAGCAGACTTTGCATTGAGTGCCCAACCCAACGCAGAGCTCAATCCCACAACCCTGAGATCATGACCTGAGCTGAAACCAAGAGTCAGACGCTCAACTGACTGCACCACCCAGGCACCTATTTTTATTTTTATTTTTGTGATAACTTCATAGTGTTTTTCACAATGGGTGTACCAGTTTACATTCCCAACAACACTGTACTGGGTTCCTTTTTCTCTACATCTTCACCAACACTTGTTATTTCTTGTCTTTTTTATTTTAGTCATTCTATCAATTAGTCTTTATCTTTCCTTGTTAAGATGATGTATCACATTAATTTGCAAATGTTGAACCACCTCTCTGTCCCTGGAATAAATCTTACTTAATCATGGGAGACGATTTTTTAACGCATTGTTGAATTCAGTTTGCTAACATTTTTTTGAGGATTTTTGTTCTATGTTCATGAGTTATTGGCTGATAGTCTTCTTTTTTAACAGTTTGGTTCTTTTTTTTTTTTTGGATCATCTGTCTGGTTTTGGTGTCAGAATAATGTCTTCATATAATAAATTTGGGAGTTTTCCTTCCTTTTCTGTCTTGGAATAGTTTGAGGATAGGCATAAACTCTTTAAGTGTTTGGTAAAATTCACCAAATTCTGATCTTGGAATTTCATCTGGTCCTGGACTTCCATTTTTTGGGAGTTTCTTGATTACTGATACAATTTCATTACTAATAATCAATCTGTTCAAATTTTCTATTTGCCCTGTTTCAGTTTTGTGAGAATATGTTTCTAGGAATTTATTCATTTCTTCTTGGTTGCCCAATTTTTTGACATATAGTTTTTGATAATATTTCCTTAAAATCCTTTGTGTTTCTGTGGTGTTGGTTGTTATTTCTCCTTAATTTCTGATTTTAATTTTTGGAGTCCTCTTTCTTTTTTCCTTGATGAGTTTGGCTAAAGTTTTATCAATTCTGTTTAACATTTCAAAGAACTAGCTCTTGGTTTCATTGATGTTTTCCATTTTTCTTCATCTCTATTTCATTTATTTCTGCTCAAATCTTTATTATTTCCCTTTCTCTACTACCTTTGGACTTTGTCTATTTTTTAAAGAGATTTATTTATTTTAGGGTGAGAGAGAGAGAAAGAGAGAGAGAATGAGCAGGGGAGGGGCAGAGGAAGAGAATCTCAAGCAGACTCCCCCCTGAGTATGAAGCCCAACCTGGGGCTCAATCCCACGACCCTGGATCATGACCTGAGCCAAAACCAAGAGTCGGATGTCCAACTGACTGAGCCACCCAGGCACCACTGTTCATTCTTTTTTTTCTATCTCCTTGAGGTTTAACTTTATGCTGTTTATCGGAGATTTTTCTTGTTTCTTGATGTCTGTATTGCTGTGAACTTTCTTCTTAAAACTGCTTCTATTGCATTCTAAAGGTATTGTACCATTGTGTTTTCACTTTCATTTGTCTAAGAAATTTTAAAAATTTCTTCTTTGATTTGTTGGTTCACCCATTCATTGTTCAGTAGCATTTTGTTTAGCTTTCATATATTCGTGTTCCTTCCAGATTTTTTTTTATAATTGATTTCTAGTTTCAAACCATTGTGGTCAGAAAGGATGCTTGATATTATTTCAATCTTGTAAAATTTATTGAGAATTATTTTGTCACTGAACATACGATTTCTTCTGGAGACTGCTCCATGTGCACCTGAAATGAATGTGTATTCTTCTGTATTTTTATTGAATGTTCTGTATTTATCTGTGAGGTCATTCTGTTCTAATGTGTTGTTCAAAGCCACATTTTCCTTACTGATTTTCTGTCTGGATTATCTATCCATTGATGTCAGTAGGGTGTTAATGTCCACTACTATTATTGTATTACTGTTAATTTCTATGTTTATGTCTCTTCATATTTCTTTATCTATCATGGTGTTCCCATGTTTCTTGCGTATTTACAGTTGCTATATTCCCTTCTCCATTTGATCCCTTTATCATCATGTACCACCTTTCTCTCTTGCTATGGTCTTTGTTTTAAAGTCTGTTTTGTCTGATATAAGCAATGCTACCTCAGATTTTTATTTTTTTGTTTCCATTTGCATGGTGTATGGTTTTCTAACCCTTCACTTTTAGTCTGTGTGTGCCTTTAGATCTGAAGTGCATGTTTTGCAGGCAGCATATACATGGGTTTTCTTTTTTCTTTTCTTTTTCCTTTTCTTTGCTTATTTTTTTCTACTTTTTAAAAATTAGTTTCAGGAGTACAATGTAGCAATTCAACATTTCCATGCAATACCCAGTGCTCATCACAAGTGCACTCCTTATCCCCATCACCTATTTAATCCACTTACCCACCCATCTCCCCTCTGGTAGCTATCAGCTCATTTTCTATGGTTAAGATTCTGTTTCTTGGTGTACTGCTTTATCTATCTATCTATCTATCTATCTATCTATCTATCTATCTATCTATCATCTATCTATCTCTCATTTTCCCCCACATGCTCATTTGTTTTGTTTCTTAATTCCACATGAGTGAAATAATATAGTATTTATCTTTCTCTGACTGACTTATCTATCTGACATCTCCATCCATGTCATTGCAAATGGCAAGACTTCATTCTTTTTTTATGGTTGAGTAATATTCACACACACACACACACACACACACACACACACACACACACACACACTACATCTTCTTTAGCCATTCATCAGTCAATGGACACATGGGCTGTTTCCACAGTTTGGCTATTGTAGATAAAGCTGTAATGAACATTGGGGTGTGTACATCCCTTTGAATTAGTATTTTTGTATTCTTTGGGAAAACAACTAGTAGTGCAATTGTTGGATCACAAGGGTAGTTCAATTTTTAACTTTTTGAGGAACCTCCATAGTGTTTTCCAGAATGGCTGCATCAGTTTGCATTCCCACCAAAACTGCAAGAGGGTTCCTTTTTCTCCACATCCTTGCCAAAACCTATTGTTTCTTGTGCTGCTGATTTTAGTTATTCTGACAGGTGTGAGGTGATATATCTCATTGTAGTTTTGATTTGTTTTTCCCTGATGATCAGTGATATTGAATATCTTTTCATGGTTCTGTTGGCCATCTGTATATCTTCTTTGGAACAATGTTTATTCACATCTTCTGTCCATTTTTAATTGGATTATTTGTTTTTTCGGTGTTGAGTTTTATAAATTCCTTATATATTCTAGATACTAACCCTTTATCAGATATGTCACTTGCAAATATCTTCTCCCATTCCATAGGTTGCCCTTTAGTTTTGTGGATTGTTTCCTTTGCTGTGCAGAAGTTTTTTTTTATCTTGATGAAGTCCCAATAGTTTATTTTTGCTTTTATTTCCCTTGCCTCAGTTGACATATCTAGTAAGAGGCTGCTACAGCCAATGTCAAAGAGGTTACTACCTGTGTTCTCCTCTAGGATTTTGATGATTTCAGGTCTCACATTTAGCTCTTTCATCTATCTCGAATTTATGTTTGTGTATGGTATAAGAAAGTGGTCCAGTTTCATTCTTTTGCCTGGTGCTATTCAGTTTTCCCAACGCCATTTGTTGAAGAAATGTCTTTTTCCCGTTGGATATTCTTTCCTGCTTGGTTGAAGATTGGTTGACCATATAGTCATGGGTTCATTTCTGAGTTTTCTATTCTGTTCTATTGATCTTTGTGTCTGTTTTTGTACCAATACCATAGTGTTTTGTTCACTACATCTTTGTAATATAACTTAAAGTCCGTAATTGTGATGCCTCCAGCTTTGCTTTTTTTTTTTTTCCAAGGTTGCTTTGGTTATTCAAGGTCTTTTGTGGTTCCATGAAAACTTTAGAATTGTTTGTTCCAGGGCTGTGAAAAGTGCTGTTGGTACTTTGATAGGGATTGCATTAAATGTGTAGATTGCTTTGTGTAGTATAGATATTTAAACAATATTTATTCTTCGAATCCATGAGTATGGAATGTCATTCTATTTCTTTGAGTCACCTTCAATTTCTTTCTTCAAAATTTTATACTTTTCAGAGTACAGGTCTTTCACCTCTTTGGTTAGGTTTATTCCTAGGTATGTTATGGCTTTTTGTAAATGGGATTGATTCCTTGATTTCTCTTTCTGCTGCTTCATTATTGGTGTTTAGAAATGCAACAGGTTTCTGTACATTGATTTTATATCCTGTGACTTTATTGAATTCATATATCAGTTTTACCAAATTTTTGGTGGAGTCTTTCAGGTTTTCTATATAGAGTATTATGTCATCTGCAAATAGTGACAGTTTGACTTCTTCTTGCTGATTCTGATGCCTTTTACTTCTTTTTGTTGTCTGATTGCTGAGGCTAGGACTTCCAGTACTATGTTAAATAATGATGGTTAGAGTGGACATACCTATCTTGTTCCTGACCATAGAGGAAAAGCCTTGCTTTCCCCATTGAAGATATTAGATGTGTGTTTTTCATAGGTGGCTTTTGTTATGTTGAGGTATATTCCCTCTAAATCTGCTTTGTTTGAGGCTACTTGTCACGAACGGATGTTGTACTTTGTCTAATGCTTTTTCAGAATCAATGATAGGATCATATGGTTCTAATATTTTCTTTTATTAATGTGGTGTATCATGTTGATTGATTTGCAAATACTGAACCACATTTGCAACCCAGGAATAAATCCTATTTGATCCTGGTGAATGATTCTTTTACTGTATTGTTGGATTCCGTTTGCTAGTATTTCATTGAGAACATTTGCATCCATGTTCATCAAGGATATCAGTTGTAGTTCTCTTTTTTAGTGGAGTCTTTTTCTGTTTTCTTTCTTTCTTTTTCTTTCTCTCTCTCTCTCTTTTTTTTTTTTTTTGGTTATTTATTTTTTTTTAGTAATCTACACCCAACGTGGGGCTCAAACTCATGACCCTGAGATCAAGAGTCATATGCTCTTCGGAAGGAGTCAACTTTTTTATCTGGCTTTGGTATCAGGGAAATGCTGGCCTTATAGAATGAATTTGGAAGTTTTACTTCTTTTTCTATTCTTTGGAATAGTTTGAGAATAAGTACTAACTATTCTTTAAACATTTGGTAGAATTCACCTGTGAAGCTATCTGGCCCTGGACATTTGTTTGTTGGGAGATTTTTGATTACTGATTCAATTACTTTGCTGGTTATCAGTCTGTCCAAGTTTTCTCTTTCTTCCTCTTTCAGTTTAGGTATTTTATATGTTTCTAGGAATTTATCCATTTCTTCCAGGTTCTCCAATTTGTTGGTATATACTTTTTCATAATATTCTTTTATATTTTGTATTTTTTGTATTTCTGTGGTGTTGGTTTTCTTTCTCCTCTCTCATTTATGATTTTATTTATTTGGGTCCTTTCTCTTTTCTTTTTGATAAGTCTAGCTAGGGGTTTATCAAATTTTTAAAGGTTTTCAGTTTTATTAATTTTTTCTATGTACTAGTTCCTGGTTTCACTGATCTCTTCTATTGCCTTTAGTTTCTACATCATTTATTTCTGTTCTAATCTTTATTATTTCCTTCCTTCTGCTAGCTTTAGGTTTTGTTTGTTGTTCTTTTTCTAGCTCCTTTAGGTGTACGGTTAGGTTGTTTATTTGAGATTTTTCTTGTTTCTTGAGGTAGGCTTGTATTGCTATATACTTCCCTCTTAGGACTGCTTTTGCTCTATCACAAAGGTTTTGTACCACCGTGTTTTCAGTTTCATTTGTTCACACGTGCTTTTTTTTTAAATTACTTTTTTGATTTCCTGGTTGACTCATTCATTGTTTAGTAGCATGTTGTTTAACCACCACGTATTTCTGGGCGTTCCAATTTTTTTCTTCTGGTTGACTTCAAGTTTCATCATGTTGTGGTCAGAAAAGTTGCATGGTATGATCTTAATCTTTTTGTATTTGTGGAGGTCTGATTTCTGACCCAATATGTGATCTATTCTGGAGAATGTCCCATGTGCATTTAAAAGGAACGTGTATTCTGCTGTTTTAGGATGGAATGTTCTGAATATATTTGTTAAGTCCATCTGGTCCAGTGTGCCATTCAAAGCCATAATTTCCTGGCTGATTTTCTGTTTAGATGATCTGCCCATTGATGTTAGTAGGGTGTTAAAGTCCCCTACTATTATGGTATTATTATGAATGAGTTCCTTCATGTTTGTTATTAACTATTTTGTATACTTGAGTTTCCCATGTTGGGTGCATAAATATTTACAATTGTTAGATCTTCTTGTTGGATTGTCCCCTTTATTATGATATAGTGCCCTTTCTTTATCTCTTGTTACAGTCTTTGCTTTAAAGTCTAGTTTGTCTGATGTAAGTATTGCTACTCCGGCTTTCTTTTGACATCCTCTTGAGTAGTAAATGTTTCTCCATCCCCTCACTTTCAACTGGAAGCTGTCTTTAGGTCTAAAATCAGTCTCTTGTTGGCAGCATATGGATGGGTCTTGCTTTTTTTTTTTTTAATCCATTCTGACAACTTACATCTTTTGATTGCAACATTTATTCCAATTACATTCAGAGTAATTATTGATAAATATGAAGTTAGTGCCAGTGTATTAATTGTTATTTCATCATTTCTGGAGATTTTCTCTGATCCTTTCTTGTCTTTATTACTTTTGGTCTTTCTTTCTTACTCAAAGAGTCTCCTTTAATATTTCTTGCAGGGAAGGTTTAGTGTCATGAATTCTTTTATTTTTTGTTTCTCTGGGACTCTCCTTCTCCTTCTATTCTGAATGATAGTCTTGCCAGATAGAGTATACTTGGCCACAGATTTTCCCCATTCAGCACATTGAATATATCTTGCCACTTTCTTCCGGCTTGCGAAATTTCTGTTGCAAGATCCCCAGCTAGTCTTCTGGGTATTCCCTTGTAAATTAAGGATTTTTGTGTTGCTGCTTTTGAGATTTTTTCTTTATTGCTATATTTTGCAAATTTAGTTATAATATTTCTTGGTGTTGGCCTGCTTTTGTTCATTTTGATGGGCGTTCTCTGTGCCTCCTGAATCTGGATGTCTGTTTCCTTCCCAAGATTAGGGAAGTTTTCAGTTATGATTTCCTCAAATAAATTATTTGCCCCCATTTTTCTCTCTTCCTCTTCTGGGACTCCTATAATATGAACGTTATTATGTTTGATGGAGTCACTGAGTTCCCTAAGACTATTCTTATGTTCCATAACTCTTTCTCTCTTTTGTTCAGCTTCATTGATTTCAATTATTTTGTCTTCTTGGTCACTAATTCCTTCCTCTCCTTCTTCCAGCCTGCTGTTCATTGCATCCATTCAGTCTGTTTCCAATTTCATTTATTACATTCTTCATTTCTGACTGATTCTTTTTTAATTCTTTTTGTCTCTGTGGTGAGGGTCTCCCTAATGTTTTCCATTCTTTCTCAAGCCCAGTGAGCATCCTTATGCTTTAACTTCTCCATCAGCTATGGTACTTATATTTGTTTCACTTACTTCTCTGGCCATAGCCTTATCTTGTTCTTTCATTTGGAATGAATTCCTCCATCTTGGCATTTTGTCTAAGTGTCTGCCTTCTTCTCTGTGTTAGAAAAGCCAGTTTTGTTTTTTGCTCCTGAGAGTAATGGCTTTATGAAGAGGTCATGTAGTGTGCATGGCCTGGTGCTTCAAGGAGCATTTCTAGTGTGTGCTGTGTACACTCTGCTGTAGTATTTTGGCTGCTCTATCCTTCAGGCCAGTTGTCTGCAGAGGCTCTCCTTGCCTGCAGTGGGCCAGTGTTTGGTCCTTGGCCTGAATGTGGCAAGTTTTAACTAGGTGTGCTCTGGCCTGTTTGTTAAAGGAGACCTGATACTACTTCCACTAGAACAGGAGCCCTGCAGAACTCTCTGGTTGGGAGATGTGTTGTGGGCAGAGTCTCCTGGGGAAGGATCCCACCACACCTGGATTGAGGCAAGCTTGACTGAAAAGGGCAGTCCCATCGGAGCGCAGGGAGTGGGGCTTGGTGTAAACAAGTTAGGCAGCCAGTGTCAGCACTGCACTGCTTCCCACAGATGGCTCTGTGTTTATGCTGAGGAGTGGGGGAAGGAAATGGTGCCAGCCAGCTCCTTTGTGTCTGGAGAGGTGTCCCTGTAAACATTGCCTCTCAGGGATGCACTGGGAGAAGAGCAACTAATCTACCCCATGTACCCCAGGTGTTCTTCAGATAACTGTTTCCATGCTGTCTGCCCCCAGGTTGTTTGCCTGCCTTCTTTCCAGGAGCAGGGCAGTGCCCTCAGTGCTCTATCCTAGCCAAGCCTGCTGACCTTTAAAACTTAAGACTTGCTGGTTGCAAGAACTCAGTAAATCAGCCTCTCTCATTTTCCCAGCCAATGGCTTTGGGGAAATGTTCACCTATGTGTTCCCATGTGTGCTGTACTCTCTCTTGCCCTTCTCTTCAACAACAGCTCTCTCCCCTCCGCAGCACCCATGATCCATTTCTCCCCTAAACCAAGTCTCCACACTTCGTATGTTCTTCAATGTGGCCTCTTCTCTCCTTTTAGTCATGCAGCTTGTTCTATTAGTCTTCAGGTCAATTTATGGGGTAATTACAGTGATTTGATAGTTATCTAGTTGTGTTCATGGGACAAGATGAGTCCAGGGTTCTCCTACTCCACTGCCATCTTCACACAGTCTCTCTTTTTTAACCTATTCCATACTCTATGTCTTTTTTTTTTTTTAAAGATTTTATTTATTTATTTGACAGAGATAGAGACAGCCAGCGAGAGAGGGAACACAAGCGGGGGGGTGGGAGAGGAAGAAGCAGGCTCATAGCGGAGGAGCCTGATGTGGGGCTCGATCCCATAACGCCGGGATCACGCCCTGAGCCAAAGGCAGACGCTTAACCGCTGTGCCACCCAGGCGCCCCTCTATGTCTTTTGATTAAAGTATTTAGACATTAATTATTGATAGCTATGTACTTATTGCCATTTTGCTGTTTTCTCACTATTTTTATAGCTCTTCTCTCTTCTTTTCCTCTTTTCTTGATCTCTCTCCTTGTGGATGACACCTTTACTTAGTATTATACTTGGATTCCATTCTTTTTGTGTGTGTATTATAGTTTTTTGATTTGTGATTACCATTAGGCTCATATTAACATATTTATAGCAGTCTATATTAAGTTGATGGTTCCTTAAGTTTGAATACATTCTAAAAGCACTAAATTTTTATTCTCCTTTCCATGTTTACATATATGTCATATCTTACACCTTTTGTGCATCCCTTGACTGATTTTTGTAGATAATTATTTTAATACTTTTGTGTTTTTTCTCTGTAGTGCCTTTATAAATGACTTATCTTCTACCTTTAGGACATGTTTGCACTTACCTGTGAAATTCTTTCCTTTTATAATTTTCTTAATTTTAGTTATGGCCTTTTCTTTCCACTCCAAGAATTCCCTTTAATGTTTCTTGTAAGGCTGGTTTAGTGGTGATGAGCTCCCTTAAATTTGTTTTGTTTTTTCTAGGAAACTCTTTATCTCTCCTTCTATTTTGAATGTAAACCCTGCTGGATAGATTATTCTTTTTTATAATAATATTTATTATATTACGTTAGTCACCATACAGTACATCCCTGGTTTTTGATGTAAAGTTCGAGGATTCATTATTTGTGTATAACACACAATGCACCATGCAACATATGCCCTCCTTAATACCCATCACTGGCCTATCACAATTCCCCACCCACCTCCCCTCTGAAGCCCTCAGTTTGTTTCTCAGAGTCCATAGTCTCTCATGCTTGGATAGATTATTCTTGGTTGCAGGGTTTTTTCCTTTCAGTACTTTGAATATATCATGCCACTTTCTACTGGCCTGCAAAGTTTCTTCTGACAAATCAACTGAGAGCCCTATGGGATCTCTTGTATGTAACTGTTTTCTTTTGCTGTTCTTAAAATGTTCTCTTTATCGTTACTTTTTGCCATTTTAATTATTATGTGTCTTTGCATGGACCTCATTGGGTTAATCTTGTTAGGGGCTCTCAGTGCTTCCTGGATCTGATTAGGGATTATTTCCTCCAGATAAAGGATTTGTTGGTAAATTAAAATGGCACAATTTACTATTCTCATTGAGAATCAGCTAGTTTTTGGACTAAGCATTGCCCAGGTGGATTTAAGACTTTGGTTAATTTCCAGAGTTCAAAAAAATGTTGATTTTGACAATTTTTGTCCAATTGTTCTTTGATTTTGTGGAGGGACAAGATTATGAGTCTTTTACTCTGTCATGATTGCTGACATCTCTCCTATAATGGTTTAAAAATATGTCTATAGGGGCACCTACCTGGATGGCTCAGTTGGTTAAGCATCTGACTTTTGATTTCAGCTCAGGTCATGATCTCAGGGTTGTGAGATTGAGCCCTGCATCAGGCTCACACTGGGCGTGGAGCCTGCTTACCTTTGCTTGTGTGTGTCTCTCTAAAAAAAAAATGCCTACAATCTCTCTAGTATTCATTCTCTAACTGGTGGAATCTATCATTCTATAAATGGGGGTTGTATTTAGTGACTCAATCATAATAAATAGAAAAAACTGGAAGTGCTGGTACATGACTCAGAAGGACTGTCACAAAAAAGCATCTTTCTTGCTCTCTCGCTCTCTCTCTCTTGGATTATTCACTCTTGGGAAAGCCAACTGCTACATGCTGTGGCCTACAGAAGGGAGTATTTCTACCTAAAACAATGTGATTGAACAGTAAGTTAATCTTACAACCCAGTCAAACTTTCAAGATAATTGCAGTCTGAGCAGACTCCCTATCTCCAATAGCCCAAGAGATGTGCCAGAACTATCAACTAAGCTACACCCAAATTTCTAACTCCTACAAACTATGTAACTAATGTTTGTTGTTCTAAGCCACTACATTTAGGGAGAATATTTGTTACACCACAGTAGATAGCTCATAAACCCCCTTATAAAGAAAAAAAAAGATTAAACTTCTAAGAGCAGTCCTGAAAAATACACTAGATGATAATCATTTCCAGTGCTAATCAAATATTATTGGGTCAAGGCCTATTCAAATGGATTCTAGATATAGTTCTTGACAACTGTTATACTTCTGAGATGATGAGGAGAGAACGTTTTAAGCAGAGGATCAGTTTCTGTAGTGAGTTTGGAAGTTTCCGAGCCGATCTAAGAAAAATATGTGACCACAAGGTGGCAGCAGCATACCATGAGCTTTATTCAGGTAGTACTTCAATAGATTTCTATGAAGAATAGCAGACGGGTTAGTTCCTTATGGCATGGGACCTTCCAGAGTCTCACCACTCAGAAGATAAGGAAGCAAAGAAACTTCAAGCAAAGTAGGGAATCGGAAAGGGGTCTTACTGTCTAGGTAACACCACTTAGCTCTCTGACTCTTGGTCAGAGAGCTCCACAGGGCAGAAGTGGCTTGGAGTCATTTATAGCACCAGGGTTTACCTTATCTGTGGCCAGTAGATTTATAAGTGCAGTTTTACAAAGCATGCAAATCAGGCAAGCCCCAAAGGCTAAACATATGCTTATAAGGGCTACATTTAAAGCGACTGCATAAAATGTATACATTTGTAAAAACTGTACAAATTTTTTAATGTGTAAAAAACCGAGTTTGCCACTAGTAGGTGTTTAAGCTAATTGTCCTGGCCTGCTGTGAAGGAAATACAGGACTAATATACAGGGGCCTCATCTTTGGCTTATTTATATAACAGCTTCCCATGCCACTTAATATGAAGACAATCTTCAGTGATACAGGTCTTTGTAGGTATGTTTAACACCTAGAAAATGTCATTCAAGACAAAATAGCCTCTTCCCATTGTATGTCATGGGAATTCTTCATTTGGTTCCCTATAGGGTAAATTACAATTAAGTATTTACCTTGGGAAAGGATTTTTTTTTTGAAAGATTGGTTATTTACAGAGAACCAGCTAAGATTCACATTAAGCTTTGTATTTGTTTTCTATTCTTGCCTTAAAATTACCACAGATTTAACAGCTTTAAACACCACACATAACTGCATCATGTTTTCTGTGGGCCGTTTTGTGACAGCTTAGTTGCATCCTGTTTAGGGTCTCACAAGACAGTAATCAAGGTGTTAGCTGCACTGCATTCTCATCTGGAAAAATAACTGGGGAAGAATATACTTCCAAGTTCATTCAGATTGTTGGCAAAATTCATGTTCTTGTGGCCATGTAACCAAAGTTTTTGGCTGGCTGCTAGCAGGAGATGGTCCTCAGATCCTAAAGGATTCCCACAGTTCTTATTCCCATGTCCTTTCTAACATAACTGCTTACATTGTCAAACCAGCAATGAGAATCTTTTCCTCCACTCTAAGACAATCTTATACAACATGATGCAATTATAGGAGTGATTTTTGCCATGTAACATAACCTAATCCAGGGAGTGACATTCCATCAACTTTGCCATTGTTTATAATTTGCTATTTGGTTAGAAGTCACAAGTACTGTGTGCACACAAGGGGAAGGGAATAAACAAAGGTGTGAACATTAGTAGATAAGATCATTAAGGGTTACCTTATGGTCTGTTTGCTACAAACTTATTTTAAAAAGTGACAAGACCAAGTGGTGTTGTTACCTAGACATATTTCCCAGACTTAAGAAAATATCCAGGTACTATGAACTCTGTATGTACATAAAATAATTTACTTGCTTTCCAATGTTTTTATTAATGCCTACAATTGCAATTTATTCTTCAATTGGCATATTTAATATTGTTACAGTAAAAAACACAACAAAACAGGAGGAGGTTAAGATGGCGGAGGAGTAGGGGACCCCTTTTTCAGCCGGTCCCCTGAGTTGAGCTGGATAGATACCAGACCAGCAGGAACATCCACGGAATCAGCCTGAGACGCAGGAAGATACATCTGGATCTCTACAAATGAAAATCTCCAGCGCTGAGTATCGAGGTACGAAGTGGGGAGCCGTGAAACCACGCACAGATATCGGAAGCTAAACAGAAGGGGGAGGGAGCCGCCGTGTCAGGGCGCCGGGAAGCGGTAGCCACCTACAAGGGGGACCGGACAGACCGCGGACCCGCACTCTGGAAACAGCAGACTGAGTCCGTGAGCCGGGAGCGTGTGCCACCAAGCATCTCACGGAGCTCCGGAGCTCCGGTGTGCTCACTGGATCGAGGCTGAGACCGGGAGCTCCGGGAGCGTGAGTGGGGCGGCTGGCGGCTGGCGGCTGGAGGGCCACCTGCACGGGGGAGCAGGCGGACTCGCGGTCAGCACCCGTGAGGACACCAGACTGAGACGGGGAGCTCCGGGAGCCCGCGCGGGGCGGCTGGCGGCGGGCGGGGTTGGAAACACAAAGGACAGAGACGTGCCGGCCCTGGAAGTGAGGGCTGGGACGCCGGGTGTGGGGCGCACAGCCCGGGATGCTGCAGGGTTGAGCAGCACCAACAGAAACAGAGTTAAAGTGGCCAGAACATCAGTGGAGAACGATCCGCGATCCCTCTGTTCTGAGACAGAGGCTGAATTTCAGCCGCTGCTGCTCTCTCAGAAGAGGCATAGCAAACCGCCAGGGAAAGCCGCCAGAGAACAAAAGCCCGGAAATACCGGCTCACAGGGTGCCCATCCCCATCCCCCCTCGCAAGGGACACAGAGACTCTACCCAAACAGGGTTTTCTGAGTACCTGCAGGCAGGCCCCTCCCCCAGAAGGCAGGCTGAAAAATCAAGAAGCCCACAACCCGGAGCGCCTGAGTGGCGCAGTCACCAAGCACCTGTCTTCGGATTAGGGTGTGATCACAACGCTCCGTAAGGAGTCCTTCATCGGGCTTCTCCACCGGGAACCTGCTTCTTCCTCTCCCACTCCTCTGCTTGGGTTCCCTTTCTTGCTGACTGTCTCTCTCTCTCTCAAATAAATAAATAAACTCTTTAAGGAAGAAGCCCACATCCCTAAGATCTCTATAAAACAAGGGCGCACGGCCTGGGTCCCAGTCAACACTTGGGCTCTGGACAACCCTGCAATCTCTCTTCATCAGAATGACGAGAAGGAGAAGTCCCCCCCAGCAAAGAAAAGATAATGAGTCTGTGGCCTCTGCCACAGAATTGGCCTCGGCCACAGAATTAATACATATGGATGTATCCCAATTATCAGAAATGGAATTCAGAGCAACAATGGTCAAGATGATGAGTAAACTTGAAAAAAGCATCAGAGAAAGCGTTGCTGAGAATATAGAATCCCTAAGGGCAGAAATGAGAGCGAATCTGACAGAAATTAAAAATTCTATGAGCCAAATGCAGTCAAAACTAGAGGCTCTGACGGCCAGGGTCACCGAGGCAGAGGAACGCGTTAGCGAATTGGAGGATGGGTTAGTAGAAGAAAAAACGAAAATAGAAGCTGGTCTTAAAAAAATCCACGCCCACGAATGTAGATTACGGGAGATTACTGACTCTATGAAACGATCCAATGTCAGAATCATCGGCATCCCTGAAGGGGTGGAGAAAAACAGAGGTCTAGAAGAGATATTTGAACAAATTGTAGCTGAAAACTTCCCTAATCTAGCAAGGGAAACAAGCATTCGTGTCCAAGAGGCAGAGAGGACCCCATCCAAGCTCAACCAGGACAAACCTACGCCACGGCATGTCATAGTGCAATTCGCAAATATTAGATCCAAGGATACAGTATTGAAAGCGGCCAGGGCAAAGAAATTTCTCACGTACCAAGGCAAAGGTATCAGGATTACGTCAGACCTGTCTACAGAGACCTGGAATGAGAGAAAGGCTTGGGGGGGCATTTTTAAAGCTCTTTCAGAGAAAAACATGCAGCCAAGGATCCTTTATCCAGCAAAGCTGTCATTCAGAATTGATGGAGAAATAAAGACGTTCCAAAATCGCCAATCATTAACCAATTTCGTAACCACGAAACCAGCCCTACAGGAGATATTAAGGGGGGCTCTATAAAGGTAAAAAGGCCCCAAGAGTGATACAGAGCAGCAAGTCACAACCGATACAAAGACTTTAAAGAGAAATGGCATCATTAAAATCATATCTGTCAATAATCTCTATCAATCTAAATGGCTTAAACTCTCCCATAAAACGCCACAGGGTTGCAGATTGGATAAAAAGACATGACCCATCCATTTGCTGTCTACAAGAGACTCATTTTGAACCCAAAGATGCATTCAGACTTAGAGTAAGGGGATGGAGTACCATCTTCCACGCAAATGGACCTCAAAAGAAAGCTGGAGTAGCAATTCTCATATCAGATAGACTGGATTTTAAACTAGAGGCCATAGAGAGAGATACAGAAGGGCACTATATTATTCTTAAAGGAAGTATTCAACAAGTGGATATGACAATTATTAATATATATGCCCCCAACAGGGGAGCAGCAAGATACACAAGCCAACTCTTAACCAAAATAAAGAGACATATAGATAAGAACACAGTAATAGTAGGGGACCTCAACACCCCACTATCAGAAATAGACAGAACACCCTGGCAAAAACTAAGCAAAGAATCAAAGGCTTTGAATGCCATACTCGACGAGTTGGACCTCATAGATATATATAGAACACTACACCCCAGAACCAAAGAATACTCATTCTATTCAAATGCCCATGGAACATTCTCAAGAATAGATCATGCTCTGGGACACAAAACAGGTCTCAGCCAATACCAAAAGATTGAAATTATCCCCTGCATATTCTCAGACCACAACGCTCTGAAATTGGAACTCAACCACAAGGAAAAACCTGGAAGAAACTCAAACACTTGGAGGCTAAGAACCATCCTGCTCAAGAATGACTCGATAAACCAGGAAATCAAAAAACAAATTAAACAATTTATGGAGACCAACGAGAATGAATACACAACGGTCCAAAACCTATGGGATACTGCAAAGGCAGTCCTAAGGGGGAAATACATAGCCATCCAAGCCTCACTCAAAAGAATAGAAAAATCTAAAATGCAGTTTCTATATTCTCACCTCAAGAAACTGGAACAGCAACAGAGGGACAGGCCTAACCCACTGACAAGGAAGGAGTTGACCAAGATTAGAGCAGAAATCAATGAATTAGAGACCAGAACCACAGTAGAGCAGATCAACAGGACTAGAAGCTGGTTCTTTGAGAGAATCCATAAAATTGATAGACCACTGGCAAAACTTGTCCAAAAACAAAGAGAAAGGACTGAGATTATTAAAATTATGACTGAAAAGGGAGAGGTCACGACCAGCACCATTGAAATTGCAAGGATTATTAGAAACTTTTATCAACAGCTATATGCCAAAAAACTAAACAATCTGGAAGAGATGGAGGCCTTCCTGGAAACCTATAAACTACCAAGACTGAAACAGGAAGAAATAGATTTCTTAAATAGGCCAATTAACTATGAAGAAATTGAGTCAGTGATAAACAACCTTCCAAATAATAAAACTCCAGGCCCAGACGGTTTTCCTGGGGAATTCTACCAAACATTCAAAGAAGAAATAATACCTATTCTCCTAAAGCTATTTCAAAAAATAGAAACAGAAGGAAAGCTACCAAACTCATTCTATGAGGCTAATATTACCTTGATCCCCAAACCAGGCAAAGACCCCCTCAAAAAGGAGAATTACAGACCGATTTCTCTAATGAATATGGATGCCAAAATCCTCAACAAGATCCTTGCTAATAGAATCCAACAGTACATTAAAAGGATTATCCATCATGACCAAGTGGGATTCATACCTGGGATGCAAGCATGGTTCAACACTCGCAAATCAATCAATGTGATACATCATATCAACAAGAAAAGACTCAAGAACCATATGATCCTCTCAATTGATGCAGAAAAAGCATTTGACAAAATACAGCATCCTTTCCTGATTAAAACCCTTCAGAGTGTAGGAATAGAGGGTACATTTCTCAATCTCATAAAAGCCATCTATGAAAAGCCTACTGCAAGCATTATTCTCAATGGGGAAAAGCTGGAAGCCTTTCCCTTAAGATCAGGAACACGACAAGGATGCCCACTCTCGCCACTATTATTCAACATAGTACTAGAAGTCCTTGCAACAGCAATCAGAAGACAAAAAGGGATCAAAGGTATCCAAATCGGCAAAGAAGAAGTCAAACTGTCTCTCTTTGCAGATGACATGATACTCTATATGGAAAACCCAAAGGAATCCACTCCCAAACTATTAGAAGTTATAGAACAATTCAGTAAGGTGGCAGGATACAAAATCAATGCCCAGAAATCAGTTGCATTTCTATACACGAATAACGAGACTGAAGAAAGAGAAATTAGGGAATCCATCCCATTTACAATAACACCAAAAACCATGCGTTACCTTGGAATTAACTTAACCAGAGACGTAAAGGACCTATATGCTAGAAACTATAGATCACTTTTGAAAGATATTGAGGAAGACATAAAAAGATGGAAAAATATTCCATGCTCATGGATTGGAAGAATTAACATAGTTAAAATGTCCATACTACCCAGAGCAATCTACACTTTCAATGCTATCCCGATCAAAATACCGAGGACATTTTTCAAAGAACTGGAACAAATAGTCCTTAAATTTGTATGGAACCAGAAAAGGCCCCGAATCTCCAAGGAACTGTTGAAAAGGAAAAACAAAGCTGGGGGCATCACAATGCCGGATTTCGAGCTGTACTACAAAGCTGTGATCACAAAGACAGCATGGTACTGGCACAAAAACAGACACATCGACCAATGGAACAGAATAGAGAACCCAGAAATGGACCCTCGGCTCTTTGGGCAACTAATCTTTGATAAAGCAGGAAAAAACATCCGGTGGAAAAAAGACAGTCTCTTCAATAAATGGTGCTGGGAAAATTGGACAGCTACATGCAAAAGAATGAAACTTGACCACTCTCTCACACCATACACAAAAATAAACTCCAAATGGATGAAAGACCTCAATGTGAGACAGGAATCCATCAAAATTCTAGAGGAGAACATAGGCAACAACTTCTATGACATCGGCCAGAGCAACCTTTTTCACGACACATCTCCAAAGGCAAGAGAAATAAAAGATAAAATGAACTTATGGGACTTTATCAGGATAAAGAGCTTCTGCACAGCCAAGGAAACAGTCAAAAAAACTAAGAGACAGCCCACGGAATGGGAGAATATATTTGCAAAGGACACCACAGATAAAGGACTGGTATCCAAGATCTACAAAGAACTTCTCAAACTCAATACACGAGAAACAAATAAACAAATCATAAAATGGGCAGAAGATATGAACAGACACTTTTCCAATGAAGACATACAAATGGCTAACAGACACATGAAAAAATGTTCAAAATCATTAGCCATCAGGGAAATTCAAATCAAAACCACACTGAGATACCACCTTACGCCAGTTAGAATGGCAAAGATAGACAAGGCAAGAAACAACAATTGTTGGAGAGGATGTGGAGAAAGGGGATCCCTCCTACATTGTTGGTGGGAATGCAAGTTGGTACAGCCACTCTGGAAAACAGTGTGGAGGTCCCTTAAAAAGTTAAAAATTGAACTACCCTATGACCCAGCCATTGCACTACTGGGTGTTTACCCCAAAGATACAGACGTAGTAAAGAGAAGGGCCATATGCACCCCAATGTTCATAGCTGCATTGTCCACAATAGCCAAATCATGGAAGGAGCCGAGATGCCCTTCAACAGATGACTGGATTAAGAAGCTGTGGTCCATATATACAATGGAATATTACTCAGCTATCAGAAAGAACGAATTCTCAACATTTGCTGCAACATGGACGGCACTGGAGGAGATAATGCTAAGTGAAATAAGTCAAGCAGAGAAAGACAATTATCATATGATTTCTCTCATCTATGGAACATAAGAACTAGGATGATCGGTAGGGGAAGAAAGGGATAAAGAAAAGGGGGGTAATCAGAAGGGGGAATGAAACATGAGAGACTATGGACTATGAGAAACAAACTGAAGACTTCAGAGGGGAGGGGGTGGGGGAATGGGATAGACTGGTGATGGGTAGTAAGGAGGGCACGTATTGCATGGTGCACTGGGTGTTATACGCAACTAATGAAGCATCAAACTTTACATCGGAATCTGGGGATGTACTGTATGGTGATTAACATAATATAATTAAAAAAAAAACACAACAAAACAAACTTTATTTCTATTAGTCTACAAAAAAATCTTGACAGACACCTGTAAATATATTAGAAAAATATTTTATTTTTGGGATAAAGTATCATTAATATAGCCCAACTTAAGAACACTGGTAAGTAGTTATAATGGTTCTCAAATTAATTTGCCAGAGTGAGGTTTTCTTTTTCATTTGGGGGGGGCAAAGGGAGAGGGAGAGAATCTTAAGCAGGCTCCACGCCCAGCACAGAGCCCAACGTGGGGCTCAATCTTACAACACTGAGATCAAAACCTGAGCCAAAATCAAGAGTTAGACTCTTAAACGACTGAGCCACCCAGGCGCCCCATCTACTGGTAAATTTTTCTAATTATAATTGCTCTAATCTTTTAATGTTAACATTTGACAATATTAAGAAATAGAAATGAGAATTTTAATCCAATGGTTAAAAATCAGTCTTCCAAAATTAATTTGAGCATTCTAAGCCCTGAGATTTAAATTTCAAAGTGTTATTTCTTACTATTTCACATTATATACACATAAAGTTGTGTTAGGGTTCTCCAGAGCTCCAGAGAAAGAGTGTTCTGTTTCTGAATACACACACACCCATACATAAATATATAAATATACACATACACACATATATATACAAATGTATAAGAGTTTTATTACAGGATTTGGTTCACGTAGTCATGAAGGCTGAGAAGTCCTATGATCTGCTGTCTGTAAACTGGACAAATGGAAAATCTGGTGCTGTAATTCAGTCTGAGTCTGAAGTTCTGGAAACCAGGGGAAACAATGGTTTAATTCTTAGTCAAGATTGAAAGTCTAGGGGAGGGGGGAGATGTGCTGGTAGAAGTCCTGGAGCCTGAAGCCTGGGAAACAGGAGTGCCAACGTCTGAGAGCTGGAGAGAGAATTCCTTTGCCTTTTTGTTCTATTCAGGCCCTCAACAGATTGGATGGTGCCCACCCACATGCATGTAAGATATTATTTAG
This sequence comes from Ailuropoda melanoleuca, assembly GCF_002007445.2. Classification (NCBI taxonomy): domain Eukaryota; kingdom Metazoa; phylum Chordata; class Mammalia; order Carnivora; family Ursidae; genus Ailuropoda; species Ailuropoda melanoleuca. The sequence goes on along the minus strand of NC_048238.1, from coordinate 54,457,622 downwards.
TCTGATTCAAATATTAATCTCTTCTGGATACACCTTCACAGACACACCCAGAAAAAAAATGTTTTAACAGCTATCTGGACATCATTTAGCCCAGTCAAGCTGAAACCTGCTGTAACTTTGTTGTAATTAACATTTGTTAAGAGCTGCAGGTTGTCAAATGGTGATTCAGAGCTCAACAGAAGACCGCAAGGGAAAGTGAAATAGAGAACTTCGTTATTCACAGATCCTGGAGGAGGTACATAGCATCCTCAAGGGGCCACATGGGGGAGTTCAAGGCAGGGTGCAGGCAGAGAGAGCAGGGAAGGACCTGAGGCACATGCCTTTATTAGGGTCTGCAGGTAGAGGGCTTTGGGGTTCTCAGTCTACGGCCAGAATGGGCAATGCAAACCAAAAAGAGCAGGGTTTTGGTAAGTTTCTTGGGGGTCTTATATAAGAGGTTCACAGGGGGAAGGGTCTGGCACATGGGGAGAATGCTTATTACAAGGGCAGTTGCAGTAGTCATTATCAGGAACTTACATTTACTTCTAACTCTGTGGGCTGTTATCTAGGGCATGCATTCTTGGGAGGGCTAGGGTCAGTTCAAGGTTCCTGCAGGACTCTTGGCCATAAAAAATGGATGCCGAGGCAGTATTATGGAGTAGTTTAGCAAAACTCCCAAAACACATAAAGCTAACCCTCATGGTAGTCAATTACATATTACTTTTCATCCATCCTCCATTTAAAAAATACATCCACAACAGGAACATGGAGAAATACAAAACAATTCTGGTGAACCAAATAAGAAAATGTATACTAGAATGTATAAAAATTTAAAATGTATGTATGAAATCTGTATGGTGTTGGGTAATCATACTGAATACAATTAAATATATTTTATATCCATAGGATACCTTGCATTGAATTCTTTAAAAACTAAGATCTCACCATTGTTATATTAACTCAACAAATGGAAAACTGATGTACCGGGGAGCCTCAACCTTAAAAATGGGTTCTACATGTAAAATGTATTTCTAAAGTATTTTCATTTTGTCATTCATTACTCAATCATACAAAATATTTATTGAATACAATTTAGTAGGCAGGCACTGTACTAACTTCTGGGATTGTGTTTAGAATGCCATTAATTCTACTGATCAACTTGGGGAAAACTGGCTTCCTTACTACACTGAGTCTTCCAATCCATGAACACAGTATCTCTCACCTAATTTAGGTTGTTGACATCTTCCGCCAGAATTTTGAAGTTGAAACGTTATTTAACTATAAATTGAAGTTCTTTCATTAATGTGAATCTTTTTAGATTTTCTGTTCTTGGGAGAGTTGTAATAGTATTTTAATATTTTTTGATGTCTTTAGAGTCTTAGTAATATTTCCTTTTACTCCTAATTAGAACAGTTTTTTCTTGTCTTTTTCTTGCAGATTTTGGCTGGTAGCTTATCAAAAGTATTGACTTAAAAAACTTTTGCGTTTGCTAATTTCCCTTGTTTCCCACTTTCCAATTTATTGATTTTTGCCCTCATATTTATTATTTGTACCATTGCTTGCCTTCAATTTGTTTTTTCTAGCTTTTTCAAGGGAAAGTTTCAATTGATTAAAAACCTTTAATTCCAATATAAGCATTCAGTGTTAAAAAAATGTCCTAGTTCTGTGTTAGAAACATCCCAGTGTCGATGTTGTATTTCCTTTTTATTCAGTACAAAATATTTTCTAATTTGCACCAGAATTTCTTAGACCAATCAGCTTTTGGAGAGGTTGTTGCTTACTTTCCAAATATTGTGGTAATTACTAGATGTTTCCATTACTGATTTCTACTTTAATTCCATTACTGCCACAAATAATGCTTTTTGTGATTATATTACCTTTGATCAGATTTTCTTTTGGTCAGGTATATGGTGAATACTGCTGAATATTTCAAGTGAATTTGCAATCTACTGTTGTGGAATGGAGTGTTCCTTTATAAATGTCATTTAAGTCAAGTTGATAGTGTTCAGACTCCTACATCCATGGTGTTTTCTGTCTACATGTTTTAATAAATAAAAATGAGAGTGAATGAATAATAATAGTAAATTAATGAATAATGAGAGTATAGTCTCCAAGAATAATTTTTTATCTATTTCTTTTTTCATTTTTTTGTTTCTTGTATGTTGAAAACCTGCAGTTAGTTGCAACCAAATTTAGGAATAACTTACGTAATTTTCTGTTCTGAATCCACCCTTTTGATTTGTGTTCACAAGATTTATCATCTTTCTTCCTGTTACTTGTAACATAACTGTTATTCCATTTAAAGTGGGTATTCTTGGGACACCTGGGTGGCTCAGTTAAGTGTCTGCCTTCAGCTCAGGTCCTGATCCCAGACTCCTGGGATCAAGTCCCGCATCAGGCTCCTTACTCAGTGGGGAGCCTGTTTCTCCCTCTGCCTGCCACTCCCCCTGCTTGTGCTCTCTCTCGCTCTGACAAATAAATAAAATCTAAAAAAATAAATAAAGTGGGTTTTTTCTAGGTGATTTATATTTTTAACAAATTATATTTAAAAATTATGGAGATACAGAATATTACAAAGACAGTACTGAAAGTTACTCATACCTCTCATCTAGTTTTCCCCACAACTAACACTTTAGCATAACTGTAGTACAATTTCAAATCCAGAAAAGCAGTGTTGATACAAAGTGTGTGTATAATTCCATGCTATTTTATCTCATAGGTAGATTGGTGTAGCCACCACAGCAATCTAAACTCAGAACTATTTCATCGTTACGATTTCCCTTGTGCTACTCCTTTAAAATGACACCCACCAATACCATCTGTCATACTAACAGATGACAATAATCTGTTTCCAACTGAATAATTTTATTATGTTAAGTAATCATGCATCTGTGACCATTTTAAACCAGTTTTTCATTCACTATACTACCCTTGAGAAACACCCAAGTTTTTACGTATGTCAACAGTTCATTCTTTTTTGTTGCTGAGTAGTATTCCATGGTATGGATATACCACAAAATTTTAACCATTCATCTGTTGACAGAAATGTAGATTGATTTGTTTGTGACTATTCCAAATAAAACTGTTGTAAATATTTATTTATTTATAAAGATTTATTTATTTATTTGACAAAGAGAGAGACAGCCAGTGAGAGAGGGAACACAAGCAGGGGGAGTGGGAGAGGAAGAAGCAGGCTCCCAGCGGAGAAGCCTGATGTGGAGCTCGATCCCAGAACGCCAGGATCACGCCCTGAGCTGAAGGCAGACACTTAACGACTGAGCCACCCAGGCGCCCCTAAATATTTAAATATAAGCTTTTGGGTAAATACTTTTCATTTCTCTAAGATAAAAACCCATGACTGCAATTATTGATTCTTACCATGTGTTCAGTTTTAAAAGAAACTTCTAAAGTGGTTTTTAAAGAGTGGATATACAATTTGATGTACCCATCAAGAATGTATAAGAGGTCCAGGGGCGCCTGGGTGGCACAGCGGTTGGGCATCTGCCTTTGGCTCAGGGCGTGGTCCCGGCGATCTGGGATCGAGCCCCACATCAGGCTCCTCCGCTGTGAGCCTGCTTCTTCCTCTCCCACTCCCCCTGCTTGTGCTCCCTCTCTCGCTGGCTGTCTCTGTCTCTTTCAAATAAATAAATAAAACCTCTTAAAAAAAAAAAAAGAATGTATAAGAGGTCCAGTTTCTCCACATCTGCCTCAGAATTTTGTATGGTCAATGTTATATACTTTAACTCTTGTAACAAGTATGTACTTTTATGTCATCATGGTATTAGTTTGGATTTCCAACTGCTAATGATTTTCAGTATCTTTCCATGTCCTTAGTGACATTTCTCTAGCCTCATCAGTAAAATGCTTTTACATGCCTTGCCCAATTTCTAACTATATGGTTTGCATTTTTATTGTTGAGTTTAAAGGTTACGTATTTCAGACACAAATTCAATGACATATTAGTGTTTTGTGAATATCTTCTCTGAAAATGCAGATTGTCTTTCCATTTTCTTCATAGGAAACTATGCAGAGCAAAAGTATAAAAGTTTGGTGTAGTCCAACTTATCAATTACTTTTCTTTAATGGGTTGTGCTTTTGTTTTCATGATTAAGAACACCTTGCCAAACTCCAGATCCTATATATTCTCCTATCGTTAGGTCTAAATGTTTTATAGTTTTGCATTTACATTTAAGTTTATGATCCATTTTGAGTTAATCTGGGTAGATGATACATGAGGTTTAGGCCAAGGTTTATTTTTAAAATTTATAAATATTTAATTGACCCAGAATCTAGTATTGAAAATACCATCTTTCTTCTATTGAACTGGTTTTAGAAATTTTTCAAAAGCCCAAATAGGGGTGTGTGTGTGTGTATAGATCAGTTCTGGGTTCTCTATTATTTCATTGACCTGTCTCCTTCATCAAAACCATGCAGACCCAATAATGGTGGCAACTCAATGTCTTAAAATCACTATAGAAATCTTTTAATAAATTGTTTAAGCCATTCTAGTTATATTGTCTTTCCTACTGAGGGACATCTTAGTTCCTTCCATGTTTGGGCAATCATGAATACAGGCACTACAAATATACATGTGCAGGTGTTTGTGTAGACACAAAATTTCAACTCCAATGGGTAAATAACAAGCACAACTGGTGGGTCATATGGCAAGAGTATATTTACTTTCGTAAGAAGCTGCTGAAGTATCTTCTAAAGTGGCTGGTTGTACCACTATGTATTCCCACCAGCAATGTGTAAGAAGAGCTATTACTCCAGACCCTCAGCAGAATTTGGAGTTGTGTTCTGGATTTTGATTAATCTAATAGGTGTGTAGTGGTATCTCCTTGTTTTAATTTGCATTTCCCTGATAACATATAATGTGGATTGTCTTTCATGTGCATATTTCCCATCTGTATATCTTCTTTGGTGAGATGTAAGTTAAATTCCTTGGCTTATTTTAAAATCAGATGGCATTCTTATTGTTGATTTTTCAGAGATCTTTGTATATTTTGGCTAATAGTCTTTTATCAGATGTCAGTGCGTGCAAATGTTTTCAGTGTCTTTTATCGGTGTCTTGCAAAAATTTTCTACCAGTTTCTGGCTTGTTTCCTATTCTCTTGGCATTGTCTTTTGCAGCACACATGTTTTTAATTCTAATGAAATCTAGCTTTTCAATGATTTCTTTCATGGACTGTGCCTTTGGTGTTGTACCAAAAAAGTCACTGCCACATCCAAGATCATCTAGGTTTTCTCCTTAAGGTGTTTTCTTTGTTTACTGATCTGAAGTTTTTGTGTTTTCTAAGTATTCAGTGATATAAATTTTTCTCAGCACTGACTGGGTTGTGTCTTACATACTTTATATTTTAAATGTAATTTTCATGTTTTCCTATTGTTAAGACATCATCTTTGACTAACTGCTTATTTAAAAGTATGTTGGTGGGGCGCCCGGGTGGCACAGCGGTTAAGCGTCTGCCTTCGGCTCAGGGCGTGATCCCAGCGTTCTGGGATCGAGCCCCACGTCAGGCTCCTCCGCTATGAGCCTGCTTCTTCCTCTCCCACTCCCCCTGCTTGTGTTCCCACTCTCGCTGGCTGTCTCTATCGAATAAATAAATAAAATATTTAATAAATAAATAAAATAAAAGTATGTTGGTTAGTTTCCAAGTGTTTAAAAATTTTCCTGTTACTCGGGTGTGTGGGTGGCTCAGTCGGTTAAGCAGCCAACTCTTGGTTTCAGCTCAGGTCATGATCTCAGTGTCCTGGGATAGAGCCCCACGTCAGGGTCTGCACTCAGCAGGCAGTCTGCTTGTGGATTCTCTCTCCCTCTACCTCTGCCCCTCCCCATGCTCATGCATGCATGCACATTCACTCTCAAATAAATAAATCTTTTAAAAAATAATTTCCCATTACCTTTCAGTTATATATTTCTACTTTGATACTGTTGTGGTAAAAACACTCTGTGATTAAAAATCTTTTCAACATATTGAGGTTTTGTGACCCAAAATATGATTTATTTTCTACATAGCCTAGTGCATTTGTAAAAGAAAGTACTTTGGTATTACTGAATGGACTGTTCTACACATGTCAATTAAATCAAGGTAATTCACAGTTTTGATCAGGTCTCTATTAATTTTCTAATGCTATCCATTATTGTGAGAAATGTACTTATCAATTCTATTTGTTAATTTTATTATTTCTGTATCTGTTATTGCTTTATTCTGGAGCTCTGTTGTTTGATGCATAAAATTTAAAACTGTTATATAGTCTTAGTTGTTTTGTAATGCAACCTCTTTCTGGCCTCCAGTTTCTGATGACAAATCTGTCATTTGCATTTTTTTCCTACAAGTAATGCATTTGACCCCCTCTGGCCACTTTCACAATTATCTTTTGTTTTCAAAGCTTTGATTATTAATGTGCCTCAGACAGATTTCTTTGGCATTCTAAGTTTTAGGGTTCAGTAAGCTTTGTGAATCCATAGATTTATGTATTTGCAAACACTGGAGGAATTTTTGGCCATATTTTGTCAAACACATTTTGGACTTAATCGCTTTTTCCCACCTTTTACAACCCCAATAGCAACAATGTGGACTTTTTTATTTTTTTTTAATGGTCTCAAACACCATTGAGGCTTTCTCCATTTTTTTTAAGTCTGTTTGCTCTCTGTTGCTCAAGTCTGAATAATTTCAATTGTTTTATCTTTTAAGTTCACTAAGTCTCTTCTCTGCCATCTCATTCCGTTACCTATTATATTTTTCAGTTGTGAAATTAAACACTTGTTTCTTCATATCCTCTTTCCTGAGACTTTCTCGTGTTTTAAGTGTTTGTAATTGCTTGTTAAATCATTCCCATAAGGACTGCTTTAAAATTCTGATCATGTAATTACAACATCTGTGTCATCTCTATGATGGCAGCTATTTATTGTCTTTTCTCAAAGTTGAAATTTTCCTGGTTTGTCATAATAATGGGTGATTTTTCAATCCTATACTAGACATTTAGTGTATGTTAGACTCTGCAAGTCATCTGAATCCTCTCTTTTTACAGACCTCCTCTGAGATAACTCTGGTGAGGGAGGAAGATTCTGTCAGCTAAGTACCAGGTAGGGGTGAAAGTATAGGTTCTCCCCTTGGCATTCTTTAAACTCTAAGAGTGAGGAAAGGCTCATTACTGCTAGTCATATGTAGGTATGAAAGAACAGCATATTTTATTAATGCTCACCATATGTCCTTCCCAAATACCAACATGGTTGGATCTTAATGAGGGCTGGATGGTCAAAGTACCAGCTTACCACACGGCTTCATCTGAAAACCAACAGGGAGCGGGAAGGGCTCTTCATTTTGCTGGATGTGAATATAAATCCAAGATGTCCGCAAGGCCTCTGCTTATACCGTGATGGGATTAGTGTTGCCACTATGAAGTAAAGACTTTGCTGTGCAATGAGTTTTCTCTGATACCATCCTGACACTGGTTGAGGGGGGATGAGAGGCTCATTATAGCTTGGCATTGCTGAAGTCTATGATCTCCACTCAGCCTTTGCTGATGGGGGTGTGGATTGAGTGATTTTTATCCTGAAGTTTGAATGGAGTAGGGCAATATTATCTAAAAGTTCTTATTTGATGGGTTGCCACTGTCTAGGGAGAACCCTTTTCCTAGGGCTTTGTTCTGTTTTGATTTTTGGTCTCTGCCTGTAGATCTACTTGCCAAATTATCCAGCACTTAACCTGAGATATATTAGGGGGGAAATAAAAGGAACAGGCAACTCAACACCTAGTTTTTCCTTGGGTCCCATTTGTCTCTTGCTGATGTCCACTTATTTCTTCTTCTTCCTCTTATTATTTATGAACTTATTTATTTATATTTCTTATAAGTAGGCTCCACACCCAACATGGGGCTTGAACTCATGACCCTGAGATTATGAGTTGTGTCCTCTACTGACTGAGCTAGCCAGGCACCCCTCCATTCATTTCTTTATTTTTCAGTCTTTTTATGTCTTTTATATATAATGTCCAGGGTTTTTTCGCAAATATCATAATGCATTTATTCCACTAATCTTGAGCCAAAAGTTCTGGACCATGTAAAATGAATGTATTTATTTGGTTGCTATATGTCCATTCTTTTATTCTCTCTCCTCTTTCTAAAATTCCATTTTTCTTCTTTCCTCTATGCCTTTGGATTATTTGAAAATTTGTAGTATTCTACTTTAATGAATTTTTTAGTTATGTCTTCATATTTTTGAGAGTTTCTCTAAGGATTACAATACACACACCTGATATTTTCCCTGTCTACTAAACATTAATATATTACTACTTTAAATAAAACCTACAACTCTTAGAACCACATATGTCCCATTACCATCTGTGTCATAAACTGTGAACTGTGATTTTGTCATACATGCAAGCTAAAAGTAAGCTTGTTAAAGTTTTATGAATCCTGGCAGAAGAGCTAAGAATCATGAATTAGTGACAAAAGACTATTACTCATGACACGGTAAGAAGCATGAGCATCTTCACATTGATTTCATAAGGAGTCTACAATGGTTCTTCAAGCCTCCCAACACATTCCAAGAGGGCAATGAGAAGTGGTCTAGGTGGATTCTGCACAGGTAATAATTTGCATCAGGTGAGGAATCCCAAGTTTAGGAAACCTGAATATTTTGGTTTCTCCATATAGACTTTTCCAATAGGCCCAAGGGATGAATCCAGATGTATTAGTGATCACAGAGGCTCTGCCTTTGCCTGCAAGTTGGGACCCTGGGTCAATTCTATAATCCAAAACAATCCTGGCCAATGAGTTGAAGCGAACCTGACTGCCTTACAGGGACTAGATGAAGGAACCTTAGTGACTTAAGCACCCCATTGAGTCAGCTTTCCTTGAAGCTTTGTTTCAGGTGGGGGAGCAGGAAATAAAATTTCCCAGAGAGGGATAGCTGCAACATTTTTAAGCAAAGATGGATAACCCTGGGGCCAGGTTTTCTGCATTCTTAAAAATACTAATGTCATCTGACAAACAAGGCTTTAACGTCATCTGACAAAAAAGGTTTGTTGGACTGTTCTCCCAAAATGGGTAATCTATACGCTTTAAAAGGTTTCAAACATTCCAACCTCTGCCCCAAAAAGAAACATTATTATTTGGATACTTTAAAAAACAAAACAACTAAAAAACCTGCTCTCCGCTGAAGTTATCTCAGACCACCTATATTATGTGGTAATTTTTATACATTTTGCATATAAATATATTGAAATTCCCCCTCAGACATTATAATTTTGTTTCTAAGAGTCATGTACACATAAAAGGAATTAGTAGAAAAAGTTATCCTATTTGCCCAGATATTTACCACTACTGTTGCTCAAATTTTATCCCTGAAGTACCAAGTTTCTCTCTGGTATCATTATCTGAAGAATATTTATTATCATTTCTTTTAGAGCATTTCCATGATGAAAAAAATCTCCAGTTTTTCCTTCATCTGAGAGTAACTTATGTTGAACTCATTTTAAAAGATATTTTTGCTTGTTATGGAATTCTGGATTGATTCTTTACTTTCAGCACCTTAAGATGTTGTCCTGTCTTGTGGACTCTATAGTATCTGAAGAAATATAGTCATTCAAAATTAGTTATCCTACATGTAATACAGTGATTTTTGGTAGGAACTTTCCTCAAATATTTTTTCTATGCCAATCTCTTTCTCCTCTCCTTTTGGTACTCCAATCATACAAATATTGAACGTTTTGAAATTGTCACATAGATTCTTGAAACCCGAATTTTTTTCAAAATGTTTTTCAAATTTGATAGTTCCTAATTTTGAGGTTCACCGATCATCTGTCACCTTAAATCTGCTACTGAACTCATTCATTTTTTTTACAACAAATTTTAGACGTATTTTTCAGTTTAATAAAGTCCACCTGGTTCTTTTAAAGTTTTATTTTCTAAGCTAAGAACTTCTATTTTTTAATTCATCTTGAGAGAGCTGAAGTATCATGGAATATAGTAATAATGGTTGCTTTAAAATCTCTATAATTCCAAAATCTGTAATATCCTGTGCCTGGCATCTATTCATCATCACCTATTTCCCTGGTTCTTTGTATTTTTGGATTGTTGGGGATTTTGTGTATTATGGTTTAAGAATCTGACCTCTTTAAAAATCTGCTGGACAATGTATGTGTGAATGCCTTTTTAAAAAGGCAATCAGTTCAGTTAGGTTCAGACCACAACTTCTATCTCCCTTTTTATGAGAAGTGCTTCCAATATCTAGTTTTCAGTCTTTACCATGATGATTTGGGTCTACCTCACATATGATTCTCTGAGTTCCGTCTGTAACATGGGTGGGGCTTCATATTATAAATTCCAAAAGCTATCTCTGCTTTATTTTGGACTATCCCATACATGTTCACATTGAAAATGAGCTTAAAAAACCCTCAGTTCATATACAAAATAAGGAGATCCCCTTCTTCAGCTCTCTCATCTCTAAAATTACCCTATTCTCCAGCTCCAAAGGGCTTCTTTTTCTCACTCCAAAGTAGACTAGATGCATGCTTTCTCTGGTATTAAGCCACATTTGTTGCCATGGAGATCTGCACAAATGGAGTCACCCTTGGGAAAAGCAAAAAATAAAGAGAATTAATAGGAATTCTACGCACTCTTCAATTTACAAGGTCCCCTTTTGCATGTTGCCATCACCTGCCATCACCATCATGCAATTCCAGAACTGTAGCTGTCCTTAGGGAAAATCCAGGAAGGAGGCCAGAAAGAAGGGAAAGAGATGGGGATGGAGAATAAATATGAATAAAAATACTTCCTGTATACTTCAGCTTACAAGTACCCAATAGCCAGTCAACTGGCCAGAAAGATAAGGGTTCTCTGAGATTTTCTGTCTATGCTCATTTACAGTTCTGTACTAGTGATGCCCTCAGACCAAAGCCAGAAGTAATTTATACATTTTTCCTAGGTTATCCAATTTGTTGGCATATAATTGTTTATAGTAGCCACTTATGATCCTTGTACTTTTGTGGTATCGATTGTAATGACTCCTCTTTTATTTATTGAGTCTTCACCTCTCTTTTTTTCTTGGTTAGAGTATCTAGTTCGCCATTTTTTTCTTTTAAAAAAGCTCTTAGTTTCATTGATTTTTGTTACCTTTGTGGTCTCTATTTTATTTATATCTGCTCTTTATTATGTCCTCCCTTGTTTTTGTTTTTGTTTTTTAAGATTTTATTTATTTGACGGAGAGAGAGACAGCCAGCGAGAGAAGGAACACAGGCAGGGGGAGTGGGAGAGGAAGAAGCAGGCTCCCAGTGGAGGAGCCTGACACGGGGCTCTATCCCAGGACTCTGGGATCACGACCTGAGTCAAAGGCAGACACTTAACAACTGAGCCACCCAGGCGCCAGTCCTTCCTTCTTTGAACTCAAGTCTTAGTTTGTTCTTTGTCTAATTTTTTAAGGTATAGAGTTAGGTTATTTGAGATTTCTTTTTTTATTAATGTAGGAATTTATTGTTATAATCTTCTCCCTTGGAGTTGCATCCTATAATTTTTGGCATGTTGTTTTTGTTTACATTTGTCTCCAAATATTACTTCCTTTGGATGTTTAGGCTAATATTTTTCATAAAACATTGTAAGTTTTCAGACATTACTTCTTCAAATGTCATTTCCATCTTTCTCCCTCTATTTCTAGCACTGGCATTAAACATATGTCGGTATGCACAATGGCATCCCACATTTCTATGAAACTGCTTTCTTCCTTTTTCCTGTATTCTTTAAATTGTATGTCTGTCAATCTGTGTTCAAGCCCACTGATTGCTTATTCTGACAATTCATATTACTGTTGAAACACTCTAGTGATTTTTGTTTTCAACCTACCTATACTTTTCAACTCCAGATTGCTCCTACGGCTCTTTCTACAATTTCTACTTATTTATTGATACTATTTGATGAGACACTATCTTCATACCTGTACTTTTTAAAGCATGGTTTCCTCTAGATCTTTGAATATATCTATAATTGCTGATTTAAAATATTTATCTTCTAAGTCTGATATGTGGACCTTTAAATGTGGGTTCTGTTGCCAACCTCTTTTGCTATATGGTGACATTTTCTTCTTTCTTAGCAAGTCTCAAGATTTTTTCAGCTCAAAAGCAGGCATTATAAATGATATATGGTAGAAATGCTGGCTAGTTAACCACAAGATGAATCCAGGGCTGGTAGTCACTGTTCAAATTTTTAATATGTTAAGTGATTGACTGGACTTTTAGTGAAGTCTGTTTCTCCCATGATATGATGGGAGCCTATGATATTGCTCCTCAGAGGACACAGTCCTAGAAATGTCATTATCCTAGGATGGCAGTGCACAATTTCTCTCTATTCTTGAACACACTGAGCTGCTAGTGTACACTAATTTTAAGTTAATTTTCCTATCACCTATAACAATGCTCTGGAGGCATATCTTACTGTATATTCTAATCCAATTAAACTTGGTCCATTTGCAGGGGCAGTTTATCATGCCAGTCTTTGTTTTGTAGTCAGGAATGCTGTTCATAACTCTTTACCTGGTTTTCTGTGGCAAATTAGCTGGACTAGTTTAGCAAGTTGCTCTCATTAAACTACCAGCTAATCGCTTACCACTGAATTATCATTTTTTAAGATTGCCCATAGGCTTGAACGTCCCCCTGCTCTTTTAAATAAAATTTCATCAGGAAAGGCTTTAGAACTCTGTTGCTCATGTTCTGCCTGTTCTACTCAGCAACATTTATCATCCAGATCCACTGAGCTGTGTGTAGCAGGGCGGTGGTGGCGGTGACTACCTTTGCTCAAAGTAACAGCCCAAATTTATAGGGATTAGCCTGTTCTCAACTTGCCTCACCTGGTATGGTACATCAATGGTCCAAACAACTTGGGGCGAGGATAAGAACATTATCATGTCTGAGGAAGAGCTTCTGCTCTGTGTCTGGGTTGGGAGAACAGAAGTCCTCTCCTATCAGCTACAATTGCCTGCAAGTTAGGATCTACAAAACTGAGCTGTGAGGATAAGGAATTTAAGCATCACTCCATTCTGGACTATAGGCCTCAATTGTTAGCTAAAAGAGAGGGATCCCTGTATTCCTCACTGCAAATGCTTAGAGTGGTCATTGTCTTGCTGAATTGAGATGGGAGGACTGAGTGGTGGTTCAAATGCCATAAAGTCTTATTTTTATTCAGTTTTAGTACAATTCTCAAAATTTTTTTCATTTGCTGTAGGCTATTACAATTTCAAGAGGTGTTAAACTGTCGTAAATTTTGCTCATCTTCACCAGCTATATTTGTTTCCCTGAAGAGTAGATTCACAAAATCCTTACACTGCCATTTAACAAATGGAAATGCCTTGGGGCGCCTGAGTAGCTCAGTCGTTAAGCATCTGCCTTCGGCTCAAGGCGTGAGCGTGATCCCAGCGTTCTGGGAATAGAGGCCCGCGTCAGGCTCCTCCACTGGGAGCCTGCTTCTTCCTCTCCCACTCCCCCTGCTTGTGTACCCTCTCTAGCTGGCTGGCTCTCTCTGTCAAATAAATAAAATCTTTTTTAAAAAAATGGAAATGCCTCAATTTTATTATCATTGTCAATTCTTTGATACTTTATTCCTTCAAAGCTTTTATCTTTATCCAAGAAATTAATCAAATTCCCATTTTAAAGTTTAAGGAGGGGGGCATTAGATAGGTGTTTTAGATTCCCAAACTAGAAATGAATTCCTTCTTTAGTAAAGCAAACTTTTCTTTTGAACTTCTTTTTCTTTTTTTTTTTTAAAGGACTACATTACTTTTGTTTATTTTAATGTAAGTTCTATGCCCAACTTGGGGCTCAAATTCACAATCCCCAGATCAAGAGGTACACTAAGGTGTCTCAATAAGTAAAGGACAGAGCTTGCACTTTTTTTTTCCCCAACTTTTTGGAATAAATCTTTCATATTTCACTCTTGAAACTACTGCTGTCCAGTAACATTTATATACCACAGTACTTACTTATTGCAGCATACCTGACAATGCTTCATTTTCCTAATTATTCAATTCCATTATATCGTCAAATTTTACAATTTGTCCTATAACTTAAAAAACTGGCATTACTTAAAATTAACTTGAACTTGCTAATAAATTTCCTCCCTTACTAAAAAGACGGTAGATATAACTAAACTTCTAGATAACTTTAAAAATCTCACCACAGTGGGAAGAAAATAACCTAAGCAATCCAGATACTACAGAATTTTTAATAATTATATAAGCAATAGATAGAGAAGACTGCACATGTATCAACTGAAGTGAATATGGACCAAATACAATGCTATGTTAATGCTTTTTATCTTGCATGGTAATGAGTAATGAATGACTGGTAGGTGGTTTGCAAGACTCACTGTAATTTACATTACTTTTACAATTTGCAGTATTTTTCTATTTTCTTGTACTAATACTAGTGCCCACACTCAATATTTTCTCTGTTGTACACTTTCACATTCATATAAAACAGAGAACATCTGTTTTTTTACTTAAAATTTTTTAGTTAACACACAATGTTACATTGGTTTCAGGTGTAGAACAAAGTGATTCAACTCTGTACATTATGCTATGCTCACCATAAGTGTAGCTACCATCTGTCACTATACAATGCTATTACAATACTATTGACTATATTCCCTATGCTGTGACCATTTTAATAATTTTAAATAGTACAATTCCGCGGCTTTTAGTACATTTACAACTTGTGCACCATCACCATGGTTAAATCTATATTTTAATAAGGAGCAGAAAACCCAAGACTTAAGCAGTCATTCTCCATTCCCCATACCCATACTTGTTGACGACCACTAATCTGCTTTGCTTCTACGGATTTACCTCTTCATATTTCACGTAAAAGGAATTAGGGCCTTATATGTCTGTTTTCATTCACTTATCATAATGATTAATAGGAATATCATGTTATACTGTGTATCCATAATTCATTCAACTATAAAGTTGAATAATATTGCATTTTTTGGATATACCACTTTAATTAGACAACATATAGTACATCATTAGTTTTTGATGTAGTGTTCCATGATTCATCAGTTGCATATGACACCCGGTGCTCATCACAACACGTGTCCTCCTTAATGCCCATCACCGGTTACCCCATCCCCTGACCCACTTCTCCTTCTGCGACCCTGTTTGCTTCCCAGAGTCAAGAGTCTCTCAAGGTTTCTCTCCCTAATTACTTCCCATTCAGTTTTCCCTCCTTTCCCCTATGATCCCCAGCACTATTTCTTATATTCCACACATGAGTGAAACCATATAATTGTCTTTCTGACTGGCTTATTTCACTTAGCATAATACCCTCCAGTTCCATACACATTGATGTTAATGGTAATTATTCATCCTTTCTGATGGCTGAGTAATATTCCATTATATGTATGTACGTGTGTGTGTGTGTGTGTGTGTGTGTGTGTGTGTGTGTGTGTATACACACACCAAATCTTCTTTACCCATTCCTCTGTTGAATGACACCTTGGCTCCTTCTACAGTTTGGCTGTTGTGGACACTGCTGCTATGAACACTGGGGTGCAGGTGCCTCTTCTTTTCACTACATCTGTATCTTTGGGGGTAAATACCTAGTAGTGCAATTGCTGGATCATAGGCAGCTCTATTTTTAACTTCTTGAGGAACCTCCATACTGTTTTCCAGAGTGACTGTACCACCTTGCATTCCCACTGACAGTGTAAGTTGGATATACCACTTTCATCATCTCATGAATACTGGAGTAGTTTCCACCTTTCAACTATGGTGAATAGTGTGACTATACACAACTGCACACAAAAATTTTATTTAAAAATGGATATTCCTTTAACTTAGGGATATAACTTGGTGTGGAATTGCTGGGTCACTGAAATTTTATATTTAATTCTTTTTTTTACTTCTTAGTACCAAGTACTATATAAGGTTATTTATTTTTATTGACTATAACACTCACAGTATTAGTTTCAGGTATACAATTTTATACATTACTCAGCCATAAAAAAAAAAAGAGAGAGAGAGAGAGAGAGATCTTGCCATCTGCAACAACACTGATGGACCTAGGGAGTAAAATGCTAAGTGACCTTAGACAGACAAATACTATATGATTTCACTCATATGTGGAATTTAAGAAACAAAACAAATAAACAAAGAAAAAAAGAGACTCTTAAAGAGAACTGCTGTTTGCCAGAGGGAAGATGGGTGGAGGGATGAGTAAAATGGATAAAGGGGAGCAAGAACATACTTATTGTGAGGAACCCCGAATAATCTCTATATTGAGGAACCACCATCCTGTTCTCCACAGCAGCCTCACCATTTGACAGCTCCCCACAGCAAAGAACAAAAATGCCAATTTCTCCACATCCTTGCCAATATTTACTATTTCTCATTTTTCATGTAATACCCATAGTATTGAGAATGAAGTGTTAGCTCATCTATTCTCAACTGAATTTCTCAAATAAAAAGTAATGTTAAAGATTTTCATGTACTAATGGCTGCTGGTATATCAACTTTGAGAAATGTCTTATTTAAGCTCTCGGTGCATTAATAAATTGGGTTTTGTTTCTGATTTTTAATTGGAAATGTTCTTTCTATATTCTGCAAGCTACTATTTTCTCAAATATGTATTTTCCAAGTATTTTCTCCTACTTTGAGGGCTGTCTTTTCACTTTCCTGACAGTGTTCTATGGTGCACTATGGTTTGTAAGTTTGATAAAGTCCAATTAATCTATTTTATCTTTTCACGGTTTTATTTTCAGGGTTATACCTAAGAATCAACTACCAAATTACAGGTCAGGAAAATTTAACTATATTTTTTATTAATATTTTTAGAGTATTAGCTCTTATATTCTGATTTCAAGTTAATTTTTGTAAAGGGTATGAGGTAAAGGTCCAACAACATTGTTTACTAAGTTGCTCTCCAGTTGCTGAAGGACCATCTGCTGAAGACATTATTCTTTCATAACTGAATGCTCTTGGCAGTCTTCTAAAAATCAATTAGCCATAGATGTATGGGAGTATTTCTGGACTTTTATTTCTATTCCTTTGGCCTGTATGTCTATCCTTATACAAATACCACACTGTTCAGATTACTATACTTTTGTTGTAAGGTTTGAAAAAAAGGAAGTGTCAATCATCTAAATTTGTTGTAAGACCTTTTAGGCTATTCAGGGTTCTCTGCTATTCTGTAGCTATTTTAGGGTCAGCTTTTCCATTTCTGTAAAAGAGTTGAGATTTTGATGAGGATTGCATTACATCTGTATCACTTTAAGGACTTACATACACCATGCTAAATTACGCTTTCCAGTAAATGAACACAGGATATCTTTCCACTTAATTTTCTTTCAACAAAGTTTTTATAAATTTATAAGCCTCCACCTACTTGAATAAATGTACCCCACCTATTTCATTCTCTATGGTAATATTGCAAATGGAATTGTTCCCTTATTTTCCTTTTTGCATTGTACATTGCCAGTGTATAAAAATACAACCGATTTTTGTGTATCTTGCATATGCTCTGAAACTTTACTGAATTTCTTATAAGCTCTGTTTTTCATGCAGATTATTTAGGACTCTCTACATGTAAGATCAGGTCATCTGAGAATACAGAGTTTTACTTTCCCCATTCCAATTTTATTGTTTTTTCTTGCCTGACTCTTCTGGCTAGAACTTCTAGCACAAAGCTATTTACAAGTGGCATCCTAGTTTTATTTGTGGTAATCAAGGGACAACAGACTTTTCCCATTAAGTATGTTAGCTGTTTTTCATAAATGCATCTCAAATCTTATTGAGGAAATTCCATTCTATTCCTAGTTTGTACAGCTTTGTATATCATGAAAGGGTGTGGATTTTGTCTAATGGTTAATCTGAAACAAATTATAATGTGGTTATTTTCCTTCACTATTAATGTGGTGCATAAAATTAATTTACATATGTTGAACCATCTTTGAAATTCTGGAAAAAATCCCATTTTGTTCATGGGACATAATCCTTTTAACGCGTTGCTACATTTGGTTTACCTGTACTTTATTAAGGTTTTTGGCATTTACAGTCGTAAGGTACACTGACCTATAGGTTTTGTCTTTGTGTCCGTCTGACATTAGTATCACGGAAATGTCTCAAAATGAGTTAAAGTGTCTCTCAATTCTATTTTCTGAGAGAGGTTGAAGAGAGGTGTTAATTCTTCTTTAACATCTGAAAGAACTCACCAGTGAAACCATGTGGTACTAGGCTGTTCTTTTTGGCAGATTATACTTTAAAACATAATTTCCTAATGTGAAATCCATGTAACATTAAAGGAACAATTTTAAAGTAAACAACTTAGTAGCATTAAAGCACATTAACACAATCTAGTTGCAAAATGTTTACCCCACTCAAAAGTAAAACACTATAGTCATTAAACAGTTTCTCCACACTCCCTCTCCTCCCAGGTCCTGGCAGCCACCAATCAAAATTCTTTTTCAAAGGAATTGTCAATATGTATGGAATTATAAAACGTGACCTTTTGTGTCCAGTTTCATTCACTTAGCGTAATGTTTTTTAACTTCATCTACACTATAGCATGTATCACTAATTCATGACTTTTCACGACCAAATAATATTCCCTTTTATGCATATACGAAAATTTTGTTATTTTGGACATTTGCACTTGATTCTATAGCAGCTGAAACATTTTAAATAGCAGTTATGTAGACAGGTTTCGATTTATGCACATTTTGGCCAACACTTATTATTTTTCATGTTTTTAAAATTACAAACCAGTAGATGTGAAATGATCTCATTGTGGCTCTGATTTGCACTTCATTTACGTCTCATATGAAGAATCTTCCATGTATTTTTTGTCCATTTACTTTGAAAAAATGTCTTCTCAACATGTTGCCCGTTTTTATCTTTTTAAAGATTTGAGAGACAGACGGCACAAGTGGGGGGAGGGGCAGAGAGAGAGGGAGAGAGAGACACCCCACTGAGTAGGAAGCTCAACATGGGGCTGAATCCCAGGACCCCAGGATTATGACCTGAGCCAAAGGCTGAGAGTTAACGACCGAGTCACCCAGGTGCCCCCAAGTGTTGACCATTTTTTGAGTTGTCAATTTGTTGTTGAGATGTAAGCAGGTTTTTTAAAAATACGTAACACAGTTTTGATACAAGACCCTTATTTAGTATATGGTTTGTAAATATTTTCTCATCTTCTGCATATTGTCTTTTTACTTTCTTGGTAATGTCTCTTGATGCATTAAATTCTGATAAAATTGAATATATTATGTCTCTTTTTACTTCTGTTTTAGGAATCACAATTAAGATACCATCATCAAATCCAAGGTCATGAAGATTTATTCCTGTTTTCTACTAAAAGTTCTAGAGATTTAGCTCTTGTATTTGGAATGTTGATGCATTCTGAGTTTTGTAGAGGATGTAATGTAGGGGTCCAACTTCATTTCTTTGCATGCTGACATCAGGTTGTCTAAGCACTATTTGTTGAAGGGACTGTTCATTCCTGTAAATCATCTTGGGACCCTCATCAATAATGAACTGGATACAGATATATGGATTTATTTCTGGAACCTCAATTATAATCCAGCTCTATTCTACTAAGCTTTGAAATAAAAACTTGACTCCTCTGACTTTATTCCCTAGCAACTCTAAATGAATTTGTGGATTAGCTTTTTCACTTCTGCATAAAAGGCTGTTCAGATTTTGAAAGGTACTGAACTGAATCTGTAGATTTAACTATGGGTGGCACTGACATCTTAAGAACATTATATTACAATACATGAACCCAGGACGTTTTCCCGTTTATTTACATGTTCTCTAATTTATTCCAGTAAATTTTTTTTTTTTAAGGAGGCTCCACGACCACCAGAGCCCAACATTGGGCTCGAACTCACAACCGTGAGATCAAGACCTGAGCTGAGATCAAGAGTCAGACGCTCAACCGACTTGAGCCACCCAGGCACCCCTATTCCAGCAAGTTTTGCAGTTTTCACTGAACATGTATTTTACCTTCCAGGTTAAATTTATTCCTAGGTATTTTCTTTTGTATGCATGAAATTATTTCCTTAATTTTTTTTCAGGCTATGATTAGCTAAAAAAATGCAACTGATTTTATGTGTTGATTTTTTACTCTTTAACTCTGCTGATTCTGGCTTAAACTGTCTTTTTTTTTTTTTAAGATTTTATTTATTTATTTGACAGAAAGAGACAGAGAGAGAGGAAACACAAGCAAGGGGAGTGTGAGAGGGAGAAGCAGGCTTCCCGCCGAGCAGGGAGCCCGAAGCAGGGCTCAATCCCAGGACCCTGGGATCATAACCTGAGCCGAAGGCAGAAGGCAGACGCTTAGCACCTAAGCCACCCAGGCGCCCCTGTCTTAAACTGTCTTAACTCTACAGGTGTTAATGAGGCTGAAACTAGCAGAAAATTTTAAGTTTGTGTTTCAGAGAACTGTTTTCCTCTCATCAGTCATTGTGTCTTTTCAGACCCCAATAACAAATTCACTAGCTGTCTCTGCAGAAGCCTGGACTCAAAGTCAACTGATAACGGTTCCAGCCTGTGAACAAAGTCCTACATTCCTTACCTAAGATAAGGAGCCCAAGATTCCATCTAGTTTGTACGAGTTCTGAGTGCAGGCACAGAGTTCCTTTTTTCCTCGTCTCATGAGATAACCTCCTCACTATCAGGGGTTGAAGTTTGCCTTATTCTCATGGTAAATCTCCACCGCAAAGTGATCATGGAATGTATGTTCCATGTGCTTGCTCAATGAGCATGTTCCATCTTTCCTCATGAATAGTCACAAGTTTCCCCAACCATTTCATCAATATATACGTAATCTCAACCCTTATGATTATAAAAAACTTGTTCTCTCCCTCTTTGGGGAGGCAGATTTGAGGCTTGCGCCCATCTCCTCATTTGGCTGCCTCTCAAATAAATCCTTTCCTTACTGCATACTTTTATTATTTTAAAAATGCATCTAAACAGCACCAAGCAAAAACTTCCATAACCAACAAATAACTTCTTTGTCTACTCTCATTTCATACTTAACCTCAGGAAAACATCAATTTCTTCTGTGTTATTATACTTGGCTTTTACCAAAACATCATCTGTATGTATGTAGGCATTTTCAATATAGATTCCTTCACCTACCAAAATCCATTTGAAATTCAACTATACTGCTCATGTATCATAGTTCATTATGTATTATTGCTTAGTATTACATTATATGGAGGCAGCATATTTTATTCATTCAATACCCTGTTCAGGGTCATTCAAGTTCTTCCCAGTTTGGGCTGATGAAAAAAAGGTACTATGTTGTGATGGTACATGACACTACTAAGCAGTTCTATGTTAGAACACAGGTTATTATTTCAACTTGGATAAATACCTACAAAAGTAACTGCTTGGCCATACAATAGATGTAGGTTTAATTTTATAAGAAACTGACAAACTGCTTTTACGAAGTGCACCTTTTTTAAAGATTTATTTGACAGAGAGAGACAGCAACAGAGGGAACACAAGCAAGGGAAGCCAGAGAGGCAGAAGTAGGACCTGGGCGGAAGGCAGATGCTTAACCACTGTGCCATCCAGGAGCCCCATTTATTCTTTATCTTTAGCAGCACTTGGACATGTTGGTTTCTCTTACTCAACCATTCTAGATGTTTAGTGATATTACAGTAAATTTAACTGACATTCCCTTAATGACAAATGAATGCTAAGTATTTTTCTATTTGCTTATGCATTTTATCTTTAATAAAAAGCTATTTCTATCTTCTGTACATTTATTTTATTGTGACATTAATTCATATACCACAAAATTAACCCTTTTTACTACCCACTTATCACTCCTTCAAGTCCCTGAAAACTACTCCTTATGTGTTCTCTATCACATAATAAATGGCATTTTGTGTTTGGCTTCTGTCACTTGCATATTTTCAAATTCATCCATACCGTACCAAGTATCAGTACTTTACTCTTTTTATTATAATTTCACTTTCTTGACAGTGTCTCTTCAAGCATAAAGGTTACTGATTTTGATTAATTTTATGTATTTTGTCTTTGACTGCCTGTGCTTTATATACGTCATATCAAATCCAAGGTCATGAAGGTGTACAACTGTTTTTAAGAGTTTGGTAATTTCAGCTCTTAAATTTAGGTCTTTGATTCATGTTGTCATCATTTTTGCAATGTTAAGTCTCTGGACCAACTTCATTCATTTGGAATGGGGATATCCACTTGTCCCAACATTATTTGTTGAAAAGATTATTGTTCTCCACTGCACTGTATTGACACCCTTGTCAGGAATCAATTAATCATATATATATGAGTGTATTTGTCAACTCTCAATTCCATACTTCCATATGCCTATGTAACCTGTATGTCTATCCTCACAATATTGCTATTCTTAATTACTGGATTTTTGTACTAAATTTTAAGATTAAAAAAAATGTTCTCCATTGTAGTCCTTTTTCAAGATTGCTTTGTCTATTCTGTATCCGTATATCCATGGGAATTTTAGAATCAGCTTGCCAATTTCCACAAAAATGCCAGCTGAAACACTGACATGAGACTGCACTAAATCTCAGGATCAATTTGGGGAGCAGTGCCAATTGTATTCTTTTCCTAGAGCTGCCTAACAAACTACCAACTGGAAAGTTTAAAATAAGAAAAACTGGTTCTTCCACAGTTCTGGAGACTAGAAGTCTGAAATCAAAATATTCATAGCCTTGCTTCTTTTGAAGGCTTTAGGGGAGAAAACATTCCATATTTCTCTAAGCTTCTGGTGTAGCTAGCAATCCTTAGTGCTCCTAATCTTGTAGAAACTTTACTCCAATTTCTGCCTTTGTAATCACATGCCATTTTCCCTGTATCTCTGTGTCCTCTCCTCTTCTCATAGGGGCACAAGTCGCGTTGGATTAAAGCCCCAACCTACTCTAGTATGACCTCATATTAACTTAATGACATCTGCAAAGCCCCTATTTCCAACTAAGGTCAAATTCATAGGAAACAGAGGTTAGTTAATGTATCTTTTAGGGGTACATAATTAAACCCATGACACCACCTTAACATTACTAATTCTTCCAATTCATGAACAAGATGTCTGTCAATTTGTTTACTTCTCAAGTTTCTTGTAATGTGGTTTTCCTGGTTTTCAGTGTAAAAGCCTTACACGATTCTTTTGTTCAATTTATGCCTAAGTATTTTATTCTTCTGGATACTATTGTAAAGGGAATTTTCTCAGTTTCACTTTCAGATTCTTCATTGCTACTGTACAGAAATACAACTTATTTTCCCACATTTTTCTTATACCCTGCAAACTTTCTAAAATCATTTATTAGATCTAATTTTATATGGGTTACCTAGGATTTTCTACATACAAGATCATTTCATACGTGCATATAGTTCTTCTTCCTTTCCAGTCTAGTTGCAATGTTTTTCTTGCCATAAATAGACTGAATTTCTAGTATAATGTCAAAAAGTAGTAGTGAGAACAGACATTTTTGTCTTGTTCCTGATCTCAAGGGGAAAGTACTCAGTCACTTAACATTAAGTTTCTTAGCTTCAGGTTATTCCTAAATAGCCATTAACTGGGTGAGAAAATTACCTTCTACTCCTAGTTTGCGAAATGTTTGTAACATGAAGAGGAGTTGGATTCTGTCAAGTGCTTTATATGCATCTATTGTGCTTACGTGTGTTTTAAAAAGTGGGCTGGTGGGGCACCTGGGTGGCTCAGTCGGTTAAGCATCCGACTTGGTTTTGGCTCAGGTTACGATCTCAGGTCAGATCAAGTCTGAGTGGGCTCTGCACTCAGCAGGGAGTCTGCTTGAGATTCTCTCCCTCTCCCCACCCCCACTCGTGTTCTCCCTCTAAAATAAACAAATATTTTTTTAAATAACAAATAAGTGGGTTGCAGCTTTTAATGCTGTTGAGTTTTAGAAGTATTTCATATATTCTAGATAGATATTTATCAGATAAATGTATTGCAAATATACTCTCCGACTCTGTGGCTTATTATTTTTTCATTTTCATTTTGATGATAATGCTTTTGGGTGTCCTACTGAAGAATTCACTGCCTAACCTATGGAAAGAAAGATTTCCTGTTTTATTGTAAAAGCACCACAGATTTATTTACTTTTACATTTAGTAAAATGAGTTAATTTTTTATAATGTGCATTAATTTTTTCTAGGTTAATTTTGTCAAGGTTGACTTTCTACTATATAGATAGCCAGTCAATACCGGCATTATTTGTTGCAATAACAACTTTCATTACATCAACTTCAAACCTCTGTAAAATATCTATGGACCGTATCTGTACAAGTCAACTTGTGAATTGCCTTCTGTTCCATTAACTGACGGCTCTATATCCTTAGACAAAAAACACACTGATGTCATGACTTAGATCTGTATACTAAGATTTGAAATTATGAATTGTGTTTTCTTCTTTTTAAGATTTTATATATTCACTTGAGAGAGAGAGAAAGTACAAGGAAGGGGGATGGAGAAAGGGAGAAGGATAAGTAGACTCCCCACTGAGCAGGAACCCAACGTGGGGCTCCATCCCAGGACCCTGGGATCATGACCTGAGCTGAAGGCAGACGCTTAACCAACTGAGCCACCCAGGAGCCCCTAAATTGTGTTTTCTTCAACAGTTCTACTTTGAGATTTTGGCTCGTTCAGTGATGATGACTTTCCATATAAATTTTATAATCATTTTGTCAATATCTAGAAAAATACCTAATCTTAATTAGGATAGTATTAAATCCATATAAATCTATTTGGGAGAATAAACAATACTGAGCTTTCAACCCATGAATAATTTGTTGCTTCAGTTATTTGGGCAGTGCTTTGTACTTTTCAGCACACATACTCAGTATATCTTTCGCTATGTTTTTACTTTCCAAACAGTATTCTCTTTGCACAGTTCTAATATTCACAGATTTGTTACCATGCCTTAAATAATACGTTTGAAACTAACACCAAATTTCAGTTACAATGATGTAGAAACTGAGTAAATGGGTAAAGTAAAAAGATGCCCTGTTATGTTCCTTCCAAAAATTATGTAAATAACTAATGCATATCACGTTCACTGACTACTCCTGTCACTTATTAAAAATAAGATGTTTTTTTTCTGATTCAGGTTCACAGAAAAATTGAGGGGAAGGTACAGATATTTCTCATATACATGCTGTCCCCATGCATATCCTCCCCCATTATCAACATATCCCAACAGAGTGGTACATTTGTAACAACTGATAAACGCACCCTACCATAGAATCACCCCAAATCCCCAGGTTACTTAATGGTTCACACTTGGTGTTGTATATTCTATGGCTACATAAAATGTATAATAACATATCTATCATTAAGAGAGAGTATTTTCATTGCCCTAAAAAACCTGTGCTATACATATTCATCCCACTCCTTCTTAACCCCTGACAACCAGTGATCCTTCAGTTTTCTTCACAGTATTCCCCTTCTGTCATATAGTTGGAACTATTATGTAGCCTTTTCAGATTGGCTTCTTTTACTTTATAATATGTACTCAGAGCTCCTCCATGTCTTTTCATGCCTTCATAGATCATCTTTTTAGCACTGAATAATATTTCATGGTCTGGATGTACCACGACTTACTCATCCATTCACCTACTAAAGGACATCTTTGTTATTTCCATCTGGGCAGTCATGAATAAAGCTGCTATAAACATTCATGTGCAGACTGTAGACATAAGTTCTCAACTTTCTGGGTAAATACCAAAGAGCAGGATTGCTGGATTGTATGGTAAGAGTATGCGTGCTTTTGTAAGAACCATTTTGAATCTCTACCAGCAATGAAGGAGAGTTACTGATATTCCACATTCTTACCAGTGCATGATATTGTCAGTTTTTCAGAATGTGGCCATTTTGATAGGTGTGCAGAGGTAGCTCATTGATGTTTAAATTTACATTTCCCTTTTCTTATGTTTACATCGTATCTGTATATATTTTCTTTGGTGAGGTGTCTGTTAAGGTCTTTGGCCCACTTAAAAAACTGGATTATTTTCTTATTGTTAAGTTTTAAGAACTCTCTGTATATTCTGGATTGACAGTCCTTTACCAAATAGGTCTTCTGCAAATATGTTCTCCCAATCTGTGGCCTGTCTTCTCATTCTCTTGACATTGTATTTCACAAAGCAGAAATTTTTAATAAAGTCCAGCTTATCAAGTATTTCTTTCAAAGACCATGCCTTTGGTGTTTTATCTAAAAAGTTACTGGCATACCTAAGGTCATCTAGGTTTTCTCCTACATTATCTTCTAGAACTTCAGATTTGCCTTTTAAATTTACCATAAAATGCTTGGGATCCATTCAGAGTTAATTTTTCCAACTCTAAGAGTGGATTCCTTGGGGAGCCTGGGTGGCTCAGTCGGTTAAGTGTCTGCCTTCGGTTCAGGTCATGATCCTGGGGTCCTGGGTTCGAGCCCTGCATTGGGCTCCCTGCTAGGCAGGAAGCCTGCTTCTCCCTCTCCCACTCCCCGTGCTTGTATTCCCTCTCTTGCTGTCTCTGTCAAATAAATAAAAAATCTTTTTTAAAAATTGCTATTATGTCTTCCTTAAATATTTAGAAGCATCCATCAATGAAACAATTATGGTTAGGAAATTTTCTTTGTTAGAAGTATGTGCCTCAATTTAATTTCCTAAGAGTGATAAAAATACTCATTTTTATTTCTTGTAGAGTAAGTTCTGGTAGCTTCTGATATTTTTTTTAAAAGGGTTCAGGGACGCCTGGGTAGCTCAGTCAGTTAAGTGTCTGCCTTTGGCTCAGGTCATGATCATAGGTCCTGGGATCAAGTCCCACACGGGGCTCCTTACTCAGCGGGGAGCTGAGTTTAAGGGAGTTTTATGGTTTCAGGGCTCACATTTAGAGAACCTACAGAATGGGAGAAGATATTTGCAAATGCATTATCAGGTAAACGGCTAGTATCCAAGATCTATAAAGAACTTATCAAACTCAACACCTGTTAGAATGGCTAAAATCAAAGAGACAAAAAAGGATGTGGAGAAAAAGGAAACCTCGTGTATACTGGTAGGAATGTCAACTGGTACAGCCACTGTGGAAAATAGTATGGAGGTTCCTCAAAATTTTGAAGATAAAATACCATATGATCCAATAATCCCACTACTAAGTATTTACCCAAAGAAAATGAAAACACTAATTCAAAAAGATGTGTGCATCCCTGTGTTTACTGCAGCATTATTTACAATAGCCAAGATATGGAAGGAATTCAAGTATCCACTAATAGACGAGTGCATAAGGAAGATGAGATAGATAGATAGATAGATAGATAGATAGACAGACAGAATGGAATATTAATCAGCCATAAAAAAAAGGATGAGATCTTGCCATTTGCAACAATATGGATGGACCTTAAGGGTGTTATGCTAAGTAAAATAAGTCAGACTGAGAAAGACAAATACCATATGATTTCACTCATATGTGGAATCTGAAAAACAAATGAATAAACAAAAAACAGAATCGAACCTATAAATACAGAAAACAAACTGATGGTTGCCATAAGGTTGGGGAGTGCCAGAGGGGAGGGGGGATAGGCAAAATGGGTGAAGGGGAGTGGGAGATACAGGCTTCTAGTTATGGAATGAAAGTCATGAGAATAAAAGGCAGAGTAAAGGGAATATAGTCAATGACAGAAACAATAAAACTAAAAGGCAGCTACAGAATGGAAAAAGATATTTGCAAATGACATGTCTGATAAGGGGTTAATATGCAAAATATATAAAGAGCTTATCAAGCTCAACACCCCCCAAAAAATAGTAATAATAATCCAGTTAAGAAATGGACAGAAGACATGAATAGATACTTTTCCAAAGAAGACATCCAGATGGCTAACAAGACACACGAAAATATGTTCAACATTACTCATCATCAGGGAAGTACAAATCAAAACCACAATGACATACCACCTGACACCTGTCAGAATGGCTAAAATTAACACACGAAACAACAGGTATTGGTGAGGATGTAGAGAAAGGGGAACCCTCCTGCACTGTTGGAGGGAATGCAAACTGGTGCAGCCACTCTGGAAACCAGTATGAGGGGTTCCTCAAAAATTTTAAAATAGAACTACCCAGGCACCTGGGTGGCTCAGTCAGTTAAGCCTCTGCCTTCAGCTCCATTCATGATCCTAAGGTCCTGGAATCAATCCCACATCGGCTCCCTGCTCAGCGGGGAGGAGTCTGCTTCTCCCTCTCCCTCTCCCCCCGTGCTTCTGCGCTCTCTCTCTCTCATTCTCTTTCTCAAATAAATAAATAAAATCTTTAAGAAAAAAATAGAATTACCCACAATCCAGCAATTGAGCTACTAGGTATTTACCCAAAGGATACAAAAATACTGATTCAAAGGGGTAATGCACCCGGATGTTTATAACAGCATTATCTACAATAGCAAAACTATGGAAAGAGCCCAAATGTCAACAGACTGATGAATGGATAGAAAAGATGTGATGTATATATAAAATGGAATATTACTTAGCCATCAAAAAGTATGAAAAGTTACCATTTGCAACAATGTGGATGGAGCTAGACTGTATTATGCTAAGCGAAGTAAGACAGAGAAAGACAAATACCATATGATTTCATGCACTGTGGAATTTAAGAAACAAAACAGATGAACATATAGGAGGCGGAAAAAAGGGGGAAACAAACCCTAAGAATCTCTTAACAATAGAGAACAAACTGAGGGGTAACGGAGGGAGGTGGGTGGGGGAGGGGCTAGATGAGTGATGGGTATCGAGAAGGGCACTTGTTATGATGAGCACTGGGTGGCGTACTTAAGTGATGAATCAATGGATTCTACTCCTGAAACCAATACTGCACTGCATGTTAACTAACAAGAATTCAAATAAAAATTAAATAAAAATTAAAAAATAAAAAATAAAGGAACATAGTCAAAGACATTATAATAGCATTGTATAGAGACAGATGGCACCTATACTTGGTAGTGAGCACAGCAAAATGTTTAGAGTTGTTCAATCACTATGTTGTACACCTGAAACTAATGTAACATTGTGGGTCAACTATATTCAAATAAAAAAATTAAAAATAAATTTAAAAATGTAAAAGCCCCAAAATCAATTTTATTTCTTTACTAGCAATAAAATATCCAAAAATGGAATTAAGAGAACTCCATTCTGAATAGCATCAAAAAGAATAAAACATGTAAGAATAAATTTCACAGGGGCGCCTGGGTAGCGCAGTGGTTAAGCATCTGCCTTCAACTCAGGGTGTGATCCCAGTGTTCTGGGTTTGAGCCCCACGTCAGGCTCTTCCACTGGGGGCCTGCTTCTTCCTCTCCCACTCCCCCTGCTTGTGTTCCCTCTCTTGCTGGCCCTCTCTCTCTGTCAAATAAAAATAAAATAAAATAAAATAAATTTCACAAAATAAAAAACAAAACAATTTACATATTAAACACTACAAAACACTGCTTGGAGAAATACAAAAAAAAATATATGGAAATCTATGTTCATGGACTGGAAGATGCAATATTATTATACAGACAACACTCACCAAACTGATCTTTAAAGTCAATGAAATCCACACTGAAATTCCAGCAGGCTTTTTTTGTATTGAAAAACAAAAACAAAAACAAAAAACGGGGGGCACCTGGGTGGCTCAGTCAGTTGGGTGTCTGCCTTCGGCTCAGGTCATGATCCCAGGGTCCTGGGATTGAGCCCTGTATGAGGTTCCCTGTGCAGCGTGGAGTCTGCTTCTCCCTCTCTTTCTGCCCCTCCCCCTGCTCATGCTCTCTCTCAATAAATAAATAAAATCTTTAAAAAAAAAAAAAAAGGAAGCTGATCACAAGTTCAAGGCATACAGAATACTCAAAATACTTTTTTTTTTTTAAGATTTTATTTATTTATTTGACAGAGATAGAGAGAGCCAGCAAGAGAGGGAACACAAGCAGGGGGAGTGGGAGAGGAAGAAGCAGGCTCATAGCAGAGGAGCCTGATGTGGGGCTCGATCCCATAACGCCAGGATCACGCCCTGAGCCGAAGGCAGACGCTTAACCGCTGTGCCACCCAGGCGCCCCCCCAAAATACTTTTGAAAAACAATGTAGTAGGTCTTTTGTTATCAGATTTTAAAACTTACTTTAAAGCTACAATAATCAAGGTAATATAAAATTGATGAAAGAGTAGATACAGAAAATAACTTTTAGGGGCGCCTGGGTGGCTCAGGCATTAAGCCTCTGCCTTTGGCTCAGGGCATGATCCCGGCGTTCTGGGATCGAGCCCCACATCAGGCTCCTCCGCTGGGAGCCTGCTTCTTCCTCTCCCACTCCCCCTGCTTGTGTTCCCTCTCTTGCTGGCTGTCTCTCTCTCTGTCAAATAAATAAATAAAATCTTTAAAAAAAAAAAAAAAAGAACTGATAACTGATAAACTGGACCTCAACAAAATATAAAAATTTAGTGTTTCAGACAGACACTACAGAAAATGAAAAGACAAGTTACATAGTGAAGAAAATATTTGTACATCATTAATTTTGATATAGGATTTGTGTTCAAAATACATATATGTATATATAAAGAACTCTTATAATGCAAAAAGAAAAAATTAGAAATGGAGAAAAGATTTAAATGATATTCCACCAAATCATATGAATGAGCAATAAGTAAATGAAAAAATGCCTAATCTCATTAGATCTTAATTAAGGAAATATAAAATAAAGCCATAATGAAATACCACTTCACACTAACTAAATTGGCTATAATCAAAAATACAATAACAAATGATGAAGATGTAGAGAAATGTTAACCTTCATATATTGCTGGTGGCAATGTAAAATAGTATAGCCACTTTGGAAAACCATATGGCAGTTTCTTTAAGAACTAAATAAATATTTACCCTATGACCCAGCTATTCCATTCAAGAGAAATGGAAACACACAAGGACATGCACATCAATTTTCATAGCAACATTTATTAATAACTGCCAAAGGAAATAAAAGGAATATAAGTCAACTTTCTGTCAAGTGCTGAATTGTGAAACAAAAATGTGGTGTATCTAAAATACTGAATAATATTCAGCTCTAAAAAAAATATACAAATACATGCTACCACCAGGATAAACCTGGAGGTCAAACTATCATGAATATTCTATAATTTCGTTTATATGAAATATCAAAGAAAGGCTAATTTTACATAGAGGTCAGTAGTAACATACAACAGAGGATGGGAATAGGACTGACTATAAAAAAATTCACTTGAGGGGGCACCTGGATGGCTCAGTTGGTTGAGCGTCTACTCTTGGTTTCAGCTCAGGTCACAAATCTCATGGGTCGTGGGATTGAGCCCCATGTGGGCTCCCTGCTCGGCAGGGAGTCGACTTAAAGATTCTCTCCCTCTGCCCCTCTCCCCCAACTTGTGCACTCATGCTCTCTCTCAAATAAATAAATCTTTATTTTTTAAAAAGATTATTTATTTATTTATTTGACAGCAAGCAAGCACACAAGCAGAGGGGAACAGCAGGCAGAGGGAAAGGGAGAAGCAGGTTCCCACTGAGCGAGGAGCCCAGTGCAGGATTCGATCCCATGGGATCATGACCTGAGTAGAAGGCAGTTGCTTAACCGACTGAGCCACCCAGGAACGCTTAAAATAAACAAACAAATCTTTTTAAAAAATTCACCTGAGATCTCAATAGCAGAATGGAGACAAGAAAAAAGAAGTCATCTGAAAAAGAAATTTGAAGACAGATCAATAGAAATTACCCAATCTAAGCAACAGAACAACAACAAAAAGGTTGAAACAAAACAGTCTCAGAACCTATGAAGCAATATTAAAATGTCTAGCATACAAGTCATCAGAGTACCAGAAGGAGAAAAAAGTTGTACAGAAAAAATGTTTGTAGGAATATTACTGGAAAACTTCCCAAATTTGATGAAAGATAAATCCACATATTCAACTACCTCAACAAATCTAAACAAGATAAACTGAAAGAAAAACACACCCAGAAATATCACTTTCAGCAAACTGCTAAAAACCAAAAATAAAAAAATTTGAGAGCAGCTACAAAAAGCAACACAGTTCAGATGGATTATCAATGATTCAAACTACTGCAAACTTCTCATCAGAAACCATGGAGAACAGAAATGGTAGAAAAACATCTTTAGAGAGCTAAAAGAAGAGGGGCACCTGGGTGCCTCACTGGGTTAAGCGTCTGACTTTTGATTTTGGCTCAGATCATGGTCTCAGGGTTGTGGGATCCAGTCCCATGTCAGGCTCCAGACTCAGCAGGGAGTCTGCTGGAGATTCTCTCTCTCCCTCTCCCTGTGTCCCTCCCCACACACTTTCTCTCTCTAAAATAAATAAATACTTTTAAAAAAAATTTAAAAATTAAAAGAATAAAGGGCTGAAAGAAGAAAAAACATCATCTGACACTTTTTTACCCAGCAAAAAAGTCCTTCAGGAATGAAGGTGAAATGAACACATTCTTAGATGAAAGAAAATGAAGAGAATTCATTTTAAACGGAGTTGAGATGAAATAATAGAGTTCTTGACTCTGAAGGTGAATGATACCCAGGGGAAGCTAATATCCTTAGAAATGAAGGAAGAGCAGAACTAGTAAATGACTGAGTAAATATAAAAGCTCATTTTTCTCCTCTTAAGTTCTTTAATATATACAGGACTCTTAAAAGCAGAAATCATAACACAGTCTGATGGGCTTTCAAAATACATAAATGTAAAACACATGGCAACTATTTAAAAAATCATTTTAAAATGTATGGCTTTTGTTTTACTTGAAGTGGTAAAACATTAAATCCATACAAACTGTTAGGTGATTATGAGGTATGTTTATTGTAATCCCTATAGCAACAACAGAACAAATTTAAGTGTTATAACCAAAAAATTTAGAAGAACATTAAAATGGAATACTAAAAGTAGTCAAATAATGCCAAAGAAAAAAATGAAAAAGAGAAACAAACAGTAACAAAGATGACAAAGCTCAGGCTTGTAGAAATCTAGAAACAGCATCACATCCTTTAAGAGAAGAAACAGGCTTGACAACTGCAAATTAGTGATTTTATTAACCACAGAAGTGAAGTCATAGAGTAAAAAATTATATAGAAATTTAGAAGAAGGTAGGCACCTGCAGAGAAAAGCAGAATCTGAACATTTAATCATTGGAACAAATGCCACAAAAAGTGGCAAGAAAGGACGATATAACTAAAAATTAAAATATACTGCTAAAAGCTAAGTGTGGGCTATCTTTGGGGGGAGGGGCGTTTCAAAAAACAGGAAGCGGGTTGTACCCACCTGCAGATTTTACAAACAGGTGGCCACAGGGAAGATCACAGAGAAAGATTCCCTTGGTGCTATTTGGGGGAGGGGAGCAGCAAGTATGGCTGAAATTCTGCCCATATGTATTCCTCCTCTCTCTCATACAAAAATAATAATAATAATAATAATAATAAGTTCTTGAACTAAAAGGAAGATCATTAAAACTTATACTCTGAAGCACTGGGTAGAGGAATAGAGGGCAATCCAAAGTTAACACCAGGCCCATCTTCCCTAAGGAACAAAAGCCTAAGAAGCACAATGTGGGGACACAGTGGTGAAAATCAACTATATCTGGGTAAGGGGTGAAAAAACAACTAAAGCTTTAGCCCTGGGGGAGGAACTGAAATACACGCTGGCAACAGCATTATACCTGAAGGTGCAAGAAGACTTGTGAAGGCCATACCCCAAAACCCAGGTTCAATGCCTAGTTAAGACTGAGTCTCAATCCAAACGTTAGAGAATACTCCCTTTTTCTACCCCCAAACAAATGCTCATAAGCACTGAGTGAGATTAGAAGACGACACAGAGGAAACCTGAAGAAGACAGACCCTCTCTGGAGAGCAGTGCAAACGGACAAAAACCACACAGGGACACAACAACAAAGTATCATTACTTGACTCCAAGTCTCTGGTGCAGAGAGAAACCATAGTAACAAACTCTAAAACCAGCCCAATTCTGACTAATTTGACACAAAATTCTACACGAATAGCCTAAAAAAGGGAAGGTGTGTTTTTCTCAAACAAAAAATATTTACTTCAGGAGGAGGGGGAAGATGGCAGAGTAGGAGGACCCTGAGCTCACCCTTCCCCATGTTTACAGCTAGATAATCATCCACATCCAAGCCAATAAATCGGAGAACAATCTGAAGACTGACAAAACAAACTCCACAAGTAGATACAAAGAAGCAGCTGCATTTGAAAGGTTAGGTAGGTCAGAAAGGCATATAGAGGCTGTCCACAGGAGGGAGGGAGCTGCGTGCATGCAGGGAGGGCAAAGAAACAGGCCCTAACACCAGGGAGCTCACACAGAGAAGAAAAAGTTTGGCTTTAAAAAACGAGACAGGCTGGTGCAGATGAATCAGGAGAGGTTATCAAAGTTGATAGTTGGGGGCGCCTGGGTGGCGCAGTCGTTAAGCGTCTGCCTTCGGCTCAGGGCGTGATCCCGGCGTTCTGGGATTGAGCCCCACATCAGGCTCCTCTGCTAGGAGCCTGCCTCTTCCACTCCCACTCCCCTTACCTGTGTTCCCTCTCTCGCTGGCTGTCTCTGTCAAATAAATAAATAAATAAAATCTTAAAAAAAAAAAAAAAAAAAATGATAGTGCGCCAAATCCATTACAGTACTACTTGGTTCCAGATATGGATGAGGAAGGGGAAGGGGGGGAGAGAAGGAGACTGGGGAGGGGGGGGAGGGGGAGGAGGGGGCGGAGAAAATGATGAAGAAGGAGGAGGAGGACTGGAAGATACTGATGAAGGGGCACCTGGTGATGCAGTCAGTTGAGCGTCAACTCTTGATTTCAGCTTGGGTCCAGGAATCTTGAGATGAAGCCCCTCGTCGGGCTCCACATTTGGCCAGGAGTCTGCTTGAGGATTTCCCTCCCTCTCCTTCTCCCCCTGCTCACTTACTCTCTCTCTCAAATGAATAAATAAATCTTAAAAAAAAAAACAGAAAAAAAAAGATATTGATGAAGAAGGAGATGACAATGAAGGTGAAGAGGATGAGGGGGAGAAGGAAGGACAGGAGGATGAATGAGAAGATGACTAATGGAACACTGATGGATTCCAATCTACCTTTTTAAAATCTCCTCCAGTCCCTGGGAGCAAGTTGCAGTCTTTTCTTCCCTCCTCTTGTGCTCATTCACCCTGTTTTTTGAAGTCATTTTTCTCTCCCTTTATAACATGGTTCTCAATGTATGTTGGGGGGAAATACCTTGAGCAGAATACAATGGGAAAAGAATCTCTACCACTTTCCTTTCCAAACTTATTTTTATCCCTTCCTGTCTCAACAAAAACATTATGAAATCCTTGGGGTGCCTGAGTGGCGCAGTTGTTACGCGTCTGCCTTCGGCTCAAGGCGTGATCCCAGCATTCTGGGATCGAGCCCCACATCAGGCTTCTCCACTAGGAGCCTGCTTCTTCCTCTCCCACTCCCCCTGCTTGTGTTCCCTCTCTCGCAGGCTGTCTCTCTCTGTCAAATAAATAAATAAAATCTTTAAAAAAAAATTATGAAATCCATACCACTGTGCTCTGTGGGGAAAAAAGGAAAACTTGATGCTCCCTTAACTGCTGGGAGCTGGAGAATGTTAGGCCCCTGTATAATACTGTACAGAATTCCAACTTTAATGGACACCCTTGCAGTTTAAGATGACACTTTTAAAATTATATTTTCTACTTATGATGCCACTCAGTAGGTGATCAGCAGAACCTATATATAGATCTTACTTGGAACTGACTACCTTATTACAATTTTGCTCCTATTTTTAAATTTTCTTTGTTTCACTGGAAAGGAAAGATGATGCTCAGTTTTAAACATTAAAAGTGTACAAGTTGCTTTGTTACAATAAAACTACCTACCTACCTAACTACGTACAGACATACATACCAAAGGGGCTGAATTCTGTCAGTTTGTAAAACCACTAGGACTTGGAGCCTAGAGCTTTAGAGTCGCCTGACTTGGCACTGGGTAAACCACGAGGGCTAGTTATAGCTGGTCACTGGCCTTAAAAGAGACAGCAGCCTGTGTGGAGAGGCAACATAAAAACAGCAGTTTACACAACACCAGGGGCAAACGGAAGACAGATCTGTTCATACTGATTTCAGAGTGTGTTGGGGGACTTCTCCAAAGAAAGGGAGCTAGCAGGCGCCATTTTCCTCCCCTGCCCCCTACCATAAACACAAGAGCCCTCTGTGGGAGGCAGGGCTACACAGACACTTGTTACCTAACCTGTTAGCAGTGTGCCCTGCCCAAGAGGTCTCCTGAAGACTCCCCGACTCCAAGTCTGCTAGCATCAGCCCTGGCCTCAGGGCAAATTTTCTTAAACCCCTGGGTTCACCCCACCCAGCCACACAGGGTGCACAGCTGCTGTTTAGAGCCACCATCACGTACTACGCCCATCTGCATGCCTCCCCCCCGCCAAATCACTGCATTCAGCCCCTAGCTGCCACAGAGTTTCAGGAGATCGGGCACAGAACTAGTGGCCCAGTACAAACATTGCTAACACCACTACCTGGCCCCCAAGTTCCCTGGTGGGCACGCCCCCTCAAAGCTGGCCTGCCTGGGTCCCACTAATATCACAAAGAGCAATTACAGCCCACAATAGGCAGACAGAGAGTTAGTGCAAACAACTGCACTAAAAGGAAAAATGACTCAGACACAATAACAGGGCCTATGTAACACACATAGGATACTCTCCTGAAGTGCCAGGCTCTTAGGAACAGGGAACACTGCACTGCAGGACACTCCAGGACCTCTTCTTCATAAAGTCACTACTTTCAAGAGCAGAAGACACAGATGATTTCCTTAACACACAGAAACAGAGAAAAGCAGAAAAAACGAGGAGACAGAGAAATTTATCCCAAAGGAAAGAACTGGACAAGACCACAACCAGATATCTAAGCAAAACAGATATAAGTAAAATGACAGACAACTTAAAGCAATATTCACAGGATTGAAAAGAGTGGAAGACAAGAATGAGACACTTAGGAGAGATAAGGAATAACACAGCAGAGATAAAGGGCTTGATATGAAATGAGAAACATCTTTGTTGGAATGAACAGCAGTATGGAAGAAGCAGAGGAATGAATTAGTGATCTAGAAGACAGAGAAATGGAAAATAAGGTGAACAAAAGACAGAAAAAAAGTATGCAAAATGAGAACTTACGGAACTCAGTGACTCCATTAAATGTAATAGTGTTCCTATTATAAGAGTACCACAAGAGGAAGAGAGAGAAAAGGGGACAGAAAATTTATATGAAGAAATAATAGTTGAAAACTTCCCTAATCTGGAAGGGAACAGATATCGGAGATCCAGGAGGCACAAAGAACACCTATCAAAATCAACAAAAGCAGACCCACACCAAGACATATAATATATAACAAAACATAATTAAATTTGCAAAATACAGAGATAAAAAAAATTTAAAGCATTAAGACAAAAGAAGTCATTAACTTACAAGGGAAAACCTTTGTAGGAGATTTTCAACAGAAACCTGCAAACCAGAAGGGAGTGGCATGATATATTCAAAGTGCTGAATGGGAAAAATCTACAGCCAAGAACATTCTTTTTTTTTTTTTTATTTAAACAGTATATTTATTGAACAGGACAGAAAAATAAGTGGAACATAATAGGACTCAAAAAATATATCAAAGTATATTCATGCCATTTTTTAATGATTTTTTAATGATTTTTTTATTATATTATGTTAATCACCATTCAGTACATCCCCAGATTCCGATGTAAAGTTCGATGCTTCATTAGTTGCATATAACACCCAGTGCACCATGCAATACGTGCCCTCCTTAACACCCATCACCAGTCAGCCAAGAACATTCTTGCCAGCAAGGTTATCATACACAATAGAGGGAGACACAGAGTTTCGTAGACAAACAAAAACTAAAGGAATTGATGACCAAAGAACCAGCCCTGCAAGAAATATTAAACAGGACTCCTTGATGGAAAGGAAAGATGAAAAAGGACAGTACAAAGTAAGCAATATAAAAGTAGTAATAATGAATATTTCTGTAAAAAAATCAGTCAAGGAACCAACCAATAAAAAGGGATATGAAAATAATAACACATACGTAAAACATGGGGAGGAGAGGAGTAAAGAATGGGTTCATATTTAAATGACCATAAACTTAATATAGACTACTATTGGCAGAAGGTA
This sequence comes from Ailuropoda melanoleuca, assembly GCF_002007445.2. Classification (NCBI taxonomy): domain Eukaryota; kingdom Metazoa; phylum Chordata; class Mammalia; order Carnivora; family Ursidae; genus Ailuropoda; species Ailuropoda melanoleuca. Next base: position 54,419,453 of record NC_048238.1, on the reverse strand, counting down.
TACAAACCTACTGGTCATGATATATCTAAAACCACTAATATATACAAAGAATAAAGAAAAATGTATCCAAATGTATCACTAAAGAAAATCAGCAAAACATGAAAGACAAAAAAAGCATCAGAGAAAATGTTCAGAAACAACCACAGAACAAGTAACAAAAATGGCAATAAATATTTATCAATAATTACTCTGAATGTAAATGGATAAAAGACACAGGATGACAGAATGGATAAAAAAACAAAACCCATCTATATGCTGCCTACAAGAGACTCATTTTAGACGTAAAGACACCCGCAGATCGAAAGTGAGAGGATGGAGAAGCAACTACCATGCAAATGGACATCAATGAAAGCCAGAGTAGCAAGACTAATATTGGACAAAACAGACTTTTAAAAAAGACTGTAACAAGAGACAACACTATATAATCATAAAGGGGAAAATACAACAATAAGATATAACAATTGTAAATATATATGCACCCAACATAGGAGCACCCAAATACATAATGAAGTTAATAACAAACATAAAGGAAATAATCTATAAAATTATAATGATAGTAGGGGACTTTAACATTTCACTTACATCAATAGACAGATATCTAAACAACATCAAGGAAACAAGAGCTTTGAATAACACATAGGAGCAGATAGGTTTAACAGATTTAGGCAGCAGCTCTTTCTGTCCGTGGGTGCTGTCCCCATGCTTTATTAAAATCAACTTTTTTGCACCCCCCCCCAAAAAAAAGATTTAACAGATATATTCAGAACATTCCATCCTAATCAAGTACACATGGAACATTTTCCAAAACAGATCAAATATTAGTGCATTAAAAAAAAACTCAACAAATTCAAGAAGATCAAAATCATACCATGCATATTTTCTGACCATAATGCTATGAAAAGAGAAATCAACAACAAGAAAAAATGTGGAAAGACCACAATACATGGAGGTTAAATAACGTACTACTGAACAACAAATGGGTCAACCAGGAAATCAAAGAAGAAATAAAAAATACATGGAAACAAATTAAAACACAATAATCCAAAACCTGTGGGATGTGGCAGGAGGTTATAAGAAGGAAGATTACAGCAATACAGACCTACCTCAAGAAGCAAAAAAATCTCAAACAACCTAACCTTGCACTTAAAGGAGCTAGAAAAAGAACAACAAAACTAAAACCGGAAGAAAGAAGGAAATAATTAGGGCAGAAATAAATGATATAGATTTAAAAAAACACAATAGAACAGATCAATGAAACCAGGAGCTGGTTCTTTGGGGAAAAAGATCAATAAAACTAATAAACCTCTAGCCAGAATTATCAAGGAAAAAAAGAGAAAACACTCAAAATCACAAATGAGAGAGAAGAAATCAGAACCAACACCACAGGAATACAATCATAAGAGAATATTATGAGACTCCATAGGCCAACAAACTGGACAACCTGGAAGAAACAGATAAATTCCTAGAAACATATGAACTACCAAAACTGAAACAGGAAGAAATAAAAAATTTGAACAGACCCAACAGATAATCAGCAAAGAAACTGAATCAATAATCTAAAAACTCCCAAAAAACAAAAGTCCAGGAGACAGCTTCACAGGTGAATTCCACAAAACATTTAAGGAAGAGTTAATATATATTGTTCTCAAACTATTTCAAAAATTACAAAAGGAAGGAAAACTTCCAAAATGATTTAATGAGGCCAGCGCTACCCAGATACCGAAACCAAACAAAGACACCACAAAAAAAAGAAGTATAGGCCCATACCCCTGATGAACATGGATGCAAAATCCTCAACAAAATACTAGCAAACCAACTTCAACAATACATTTTTAAAAATTATTTTTAGATTTTATTTATTAGAGAGAGAGAAAACAAGCAGACGGAGCAACAGAGGGAGAGGGAGAAGTAGACTCTCTGCTGAGCAGAGAGAGCCCTATGCGGCACTCGATCCCAAGACCCAGGGATCATGACCTAAGTTGAAGGCAGACACTTAACTGACTGAGCCACTCAGGCACCCCTCAAGAACACATTTTAAAAAAAAATCATTGACCAAGATCAATTGATTTATTCCTGGGTTGCAAGGGTGGTTTAAACTCACAAATCATTCAACATGATAGATACATCACAAAGAGAAAGAAATAAGAACCATATGATGTTTTCAATAGATACAGAAAAAGCATCTGACAAAACACTGCACCCATTTTTGATAAAAACCCTCAACAAAGTAGGTTTAGAGGCAAAATAACTCAACATAGTAAGGGCCATCTATGAAACAAAACAAACCAAAACAAACAAAACAAAACAGCTAACATCATCCTTAAATGGGGGAAAAGCTGAGAGCTTTTTCCACTCTCACCACTTTTATTCAACACAGCACTGGAAGTCCTAGCCACAGCAATTAGACAACAAAAAGAAATAAAGGAAATCCAAATCAGCAAGGAAGAAATAAAACTTTCACTATTTGCAGAGGACATGATATAGACTCTATATAGAAAACCCAAAAGACTCCAACAAAAACCTGCTAGAACTCATCAACAAATTCAGTAAAGTTGCAGGATATGAAATTAATGTGCAGGAATCTGTTGCATTTCTATATACCAATAACAAAGCAGCAGAAAGAGAAATCAAAGAATCAATTCCATTTATAACTGCAGCAAAAACCAAAAGACACCTACAAATAGACCTCACTAGAGGTGAAAGAGCTGTGCACTGAAAACTATAAAACACTGATGAAAGAAACTGAAGATGACACAAGGAAATGGAAAAGCATTCCATTCTCATGGATTGGAAGAACAGATATTATTAAAATGCCTATACTACCCAAAGCAGTCTACACATTTAATGCAATCCCTATCAAAATACCAGCAGCATGTTTCACAGAGCTAGAACAAACAATCCTAAAATTTGCATAGAACCAACAAAGACGCCAAAACAGCCAAGGCAATCTTGAAAAAGAAAAGCAAAGCTGGAGGCATCACAATTCCGGACTTCAAGTTATATTACAAACGTGTCATGATCAAAACAGTATGGTACTGGCACAAAAATAGACACATAGATCAACAGAACAGCAAGTCCTGAGGTAAACCCACAATTATACCGTCAATTAATCTTTGACAAAGCAGGAAAGCATATCCAATGGGAAAAAGACAGCCTTTTCAACAAATGGTACTGGGAAAACTGGACAGCTACATGCAAAAAATGAGACTGGACCACTTACTTATACCACATACAAAAATAAATTCAAAATGGATTAAAGACCTACATGTGAGATCTGCCACCATAAAAGTCCTAGAACAGAACACAGGCAGTAACTTCTTTGACACATCGGTTGTACCAATTTCTTTCTAGAGAGGTTTCCTGAGGCAAGGGAAAACAAAAGCAAAAATAAGCTATTGGGACTACATTGAAATAAAAAGCTCTGAACAGTGAAGGAAACAATCAACAAAACTAAAAGGCAGGGGCGCCTGGGTGGCTCAGTCATTAAGCGTCTGCCTTCGGCTCAGGGCGTGATCTCACTAGTCCTGGGATCAAGCCCCACATCAGGCTCTCCCACTCCCCCTGCCTGTGTTCCCTCTCTCGCTGGCTGTCTCTCTGTCAAATAAATAAATAAAATCTTTAAAAATAAAACAAAAAGACTAAAAGGCAACCTACAGAATGGAAGAAGACATCTGCAAATGACATATCTGATAGGGTTTTAGTATACAAAATATATGAAGAACTTATACAAATCAACACCCAAAAAACAAATAATCCAACTAAAAAATAGGCAGAAAGACATTAACAGGTATTTTTTAAAGACCTACAAATGGCCAACAGACACATGAAAAGATGTTCATCATCTCTTATCGCCAAGGAAATGCAAGAGTACAATGAGATATCACGTCACACCTGTCAGAATGGCTAAAACCAACCACAGAACAACAGGTGTTGGTGAAGATGTGGAGAAAAAGGAACACTCGTGCACTGTTGATGGGAATGCCAACTGGTACAGCTACTCTGGAAAACAGTATGGAGGTTCCTCAAAAAGTTACAAAATAGAACTACCTTATGATCCAGTGATTGTACTACTGGGCATTTACCCCCAAGAATACAAAAACACGAATTCAAAGGGATACATGCACCCCTATTGTTACAGCAGCTTTATTTACAACAGCCAAGATATGGAAGCAGCCCAAGTGTCCATCGATGACAAATGGATAAAGATGAGGTGGTATATGCATACAGTGGAATATTATTCAGCCATAAAATGAATGAAATCTTGTCATTCCAACAATATGGATGGAGCTAGAGCATATAATGCTATGTGAAATAAGTCAGTCAGAGAAGGACAAAAGTCGTATGATTTCACTCATCCACTCAAACTATATGATTTCACTCAGAATTTAAGAAACAAAACAAGCAAAGGGAAAAATAAGAGAGACAAATCAAGAAACAGATTCTTAATTACAGAGAACTGATGGTTACCAAAGGGGAGGTGGGTGGGGGGAAGGGTCAAATAGGTGATGGGGATTAGGAGTGCACTTGTGATGAGCACACGGGAATGTGATGTATGGGAAACACTGAATCAGTATATTGAACACCTGAAACTAATATAACACTGTATGTTAAATGAAATTTAAATAAAAACTTAAAAAAATACTTCAGTATCTACTGTCTTACATAATATGTCTTCCAGCAAAATTATATGTATATAAAAACAAAGGGACAAAAAAAAATAGCATGAAGAAAATGCAATCTTCAAAACCAGATTCAGATATGAGATGTAGAAACTAATGGAGAATTTAAAATCACTAGGATATGTTACAAATATAGACAACAAGCCACATCATGTAGGTAATATTGAAGAGTTGGAAACTATAAAAAAGAATCAAATGAAAATGGTAGACATTGAAAACACATTAACAGAAATGAATATGCCTGCCTTTAAGGGAGCTTATAAGTAGACTCAACACAAATGAAGAATCAGGGAACTTGAACACAAGTCAACAGCAATTACCCCATCTAAGATGCAAGCAGAAAGTAGAGGGGGGAAAAATCATTCAAAACAGAACTATGGGGGCACCTGGGTGGCTCAGTCGGTTAAGCATCTGCCTTCAGCTCAGGTCATGATCCCGGGGTCCTGGGATCGAGTCCCGCACTAGGCTCCCTGCTCCACGAAGAGCCTGTTTCTCCCTCTCCCTCTGCCTGCTGTTTCCCCGGCTTGTGCTCTCTCACTGCCAAATAAATAAATACAATATTAAAAAAAAAAAAAAAAACAGAACTATGGAGGCAGTAAGATCAATGGTTGCCATTAGTTGGGGGCTGGAGGAAGGGAAAAATAGATGAAGGACAGAGGATGATACTTCAGTGATGGATACATATCATAATACATTTGTCCAAACTATGAGTCTTAATATAAACTAATGACCTTAGATGGTGATGTGTAAATAATGTAGGTCGATCAGTTCTAACAAATGTACCACTCTGGTGGAGGATGTAGATAATGGGAGAGGTGATGCATGCATGGGGGGGAGGGAGTATATGGGAAATTTCTCTACACCCTCTCGATTTTGCTGTGAACCTAAAACTGCCCTAAAAAGAAACTCCGTTTAAAAAAAAAGTTACCCATACTTTTTTAAGAAATAAATTTATCAATTAGCATTAGTATTGTGCCTTCAGTGATCTAAAACTGTAGAGGTTTTCCTGTTTTCTTCTAGATGTCATGTAATTTCTCTATGATTCATTTTCATTAATGTTTGTATAATGAGTGAAATATGTGTTCACACTTTCTTTTGGCATGTGGTCCTTCAATTGTTTCGGCAGCTTTTGTTAAGGAGATTATCCTTTCAACATCGATCTTTGCATCTGTGTTGAAAATAATTAACTAGATTTCTGTGAATCTATTTCTATCTCTGTTTCACTGATCTTTGTCTTTCTCCTTTCACCAATACCAAACACTACTGATTACCATCTTTATCATAAGTCTATAAATAAGGTATACTGTGTGCTTTCAAACTTTTTTTTTAAAGATTTTATTTATTTATTTGAGAGAGGGAGGGAGAACAGAGAGGGAGAGGGAGATGCAGACTCCCTGCTGAGCAGGGAACCCGATGTGTGGGATGTGCAACTCGATCCCAGGACCCTGAGATCATGACCTGAGCAGAAGTCAGACCCTTAACCGACTTAGCCACCCAGGCACCCCTCCTTTCAAACTTTTTATTCTTACTTTTTTAGAACTGTTTTGGTTATTCTAGTTTCTTTGTATTTTCATATAAATTTTAGAATAAGCTAGCAATATCTACAAAAACAACTTGCTGAGATTTTGACTGAGACAATGACTGAATCTACAGATGAAATTCAGAAGATTTGATATCTTACCAAATCTTCTGATTCAGGGATGTAGTATTAATCCCTATTCATCTAGATCGTCTTTGATTTATTTCATGAATATTTTGTTGTTTTCTGCAAAAAATTATAAAAGCAGCAACAGAAAAAAACACACAAGTGACCCAAAGTATCTTTACTGGTGATTTCTCATGAGAAACAATGAGGATCAGAGGCAGCACTTGGTATACCCAAAGCGCTAAAAGAAAACAAAAACAAAAAAACAAAAAACGACAAGCAAGAAGCTTATATCCATAAAACTATCTTTCAATAATGAGGAAAAATTAAGACTAACAAAAAAGGACTAAGTGAACTCACTGTTAGTCAACCTGACTTAGAAGAAAAAAACAAATTCCTTCAAGCTGAAAAGAAATGACTAATTCAAATCCATATAAAGAAATAAAAAAAGCCCATATGAAGAAATAAACAGGCTCAGAAAAGCTAATTACATAGATAAATGTAAATGACAGAATAAATATAATTTGCTCTTTTCTTCTAAAATAATTTAAGAGAACTGCATAAAAGATACAAGTATTGTGCACATTATAATCTCTTGAGCAACAATTTTAAAATGAACTAAAAAAAAAAACACTAGAACTGAGAGTTTCCTATTACTGTACATCCTAGCCAGCAATTGGTATTTTCAGGTTTTTAAAAATTTTAATCATTCTAATAAGAGTATGAGGATTTCTCTTTTTAAATGAATTTCTCTAATTTCAAATGAGCATCTTTTTATTTGCTCATTGGCCATCTCTTTATCTTCTTTGGTGAGGTGTATATTCAGATCTTTTGCCCAATTTCTAACTGGGTTGTTTTCTTATTATTGAAGTTTAAGAGTTCTTTGTATATTAAAGTCCTTTATCAGATATGGGTTTTGCAAAATTTTTTCTAGTCTGTCGTTTGCCTTTTCATTCTCTTGACACTTTTTTCTGAGCAAACATTTTTAATTTTAATAAAGTCCTGGTTATCAATTTCTTCTTTCATGAATTATACTTTTGATGTTGGATCTAAAACTCATCACCAAACCCGAGTTCACATATTCTTTTGTATTTGCTTTTAGAAGTCTTACAGTTTTTCATTTTATATTTAAGGTCTGTGATCCATTTTGAGAGAATTTTTGTTTAAAGTGAAAAGTCTCTAAGTTCGATTTTTAAACTGTGAACATACAATTGGTTCCAACACTATTTGAAAAGACTACCCTTTCACCAAGTACTCTTTCTTTCTCAAAGACCAGTTTGCAATCTGCGTTGAGTCTGAGTTCTCTATTCTATTGATCTATATGTCTGTCCCTTTACCAGTGGCATGCTATCTTCGTAACTGTAGTTTTATAATAAGTCTTGAAACCAAATGGTGTGAGTCCTTCAACTTTGTGCTTCTTCCACACTGTATTACTTGTTACAGTGTTTGCCTTTCCATATAAAGCTTAGAATCAGTGTCACAAATAATGCCAAAGACATTAACAGGAAAATGAAGAAATACTACAAACAACTATATGCTCGTGAATTTGATAAATTAGATGAAATGGAACAATTATTTGAAAGATCACCAAAGCTCACTCAAGAAAACTTGAATAGCCCTATACCTAGTAAATAAATTGGACTGCAAGTTACTAAGCAAAATATGAAAACTTGAGGCTTAGACAGTTTCACTGGTAAATTCTACCAATCAAGTAATAAATAATGCCAATTCTACACAATCAATTCCATTAAAAAGAAAAGGAAAGAACATGTCCCATTTATGAAGCCAGTATTATCCTGTTCACAAATCCAGAAAGAAATATTGCCAGAAAATTACAAATCAGTATTTCTAATGAACATAGATGTAAAAATTGCCAGAGAATGTTAGCAAATAAAATGCAGTAATATGAAAAAATATATATCACAATCACATGGGTTTCATCCAAGAAATATAAGATTAGTTCAACACTGAAAAATCAATGAAATTCAGGGTACCTGGGTGGCTCAGTCAGTCAAGCCTTCAACTCTTGATTTCGGCTCAGGTCATGATCTCAGGGTCCTGAGATCAAGCTCCATGAGTTGGGCTCTGAGCTGGGGGCATGGAGCCTGCTTAAGTTTCTCTCTCTGCCTCTCCCTCTGCTCCTTCCCCCCCCTCTCTAAAACAAAGCAAAACAAAACAAAAAAACAATGAAATTCCATATCAACAATTTGAAGACGACCATACAATCAACAGATTCAAAAAAGGACATCTGAAAAATTCAACATACTTTCATGATAAAAGCTCTCAGAACACTGGGGTGCATGGGTGGCGAAGCTGGTTAAGCACCTGATTCTTGGTTTCGGCATAGGTCGTGATCTCCGGGTCGAGAGATTGAGCCCTAAGCCAGCTCCTCATTCAGCACACAGTCTGCTTCAGATTCTTACTCTCTATCCCGCTCTGACCCTCCTGTTCATGCTTTCTCTCTCAAATAAATAAATAAATCTTAAAAAAAAAACACACACACAACTCTCAGAACACTAAAAATAAGAGTGGGAAGTGCTTAACCTACTAAAGGGCATCTATGAAAGACCTATAGCTAACAAAGATTGGAAAGAAGGAAAGTATGCCCTCCCTCTCTACCCCATTCCACACTGTATTGGAAGGCCTACCAGCTCAATAAAGCAAGAAAAACTATTATAAGGCAAACATATTAGAAAGGAAAAAATTAGTTTGCAGGAAATACTACTGTCTGTCCAAAAAAATCTCAAATAATCTACCAAAAAAAAAAAAAAAAAACACAAGCAAACCCTCTTAGAATTAAAGTGAGTTTAGCAAGGTAGGAGAATATAAAGTCAACAGACAAGTCAATCATATTCCTATATATGGCTATAACTGGAATTTGAAATGAAAAAAATAAAATTTATAATAGCACCCCCCAAAATAAAGTTCTTACATATAAATCTAACAAAATAGGTGCAAGAACTGTATGTGAAACAACAAAATATTAATTAAAAACATCAAAACAGATCTAGATAAATAGGGAGAAATACTATGCCCATGAATTGGAAGACTCAGTAAGATTACAAATCTCCCCAATTCATCTACAGATTCAATGCCATCCCAATCAAAATCTCAGCAACTTCTTTTCATAGATTCTTTAAAGATATTTTTGTAGATGAGAGGAACACTAATGTGGAAAGAGACCTTCTCTGACACACAGCACAAAGGAATAACTTAACCTGAAGCTGAAATAGTCATTAAGGAAAACTAGAGGTTACTACCCTAGCCAAACAACTCTGCTCCCTAAGTGGGGATGTCACACCGAGAAAAACAAGCCATTTCCCCTCCTCTCAGCTCCAGAGCAGCAGTGCAGAGGTTTTGCCAAGGCGCAGAGACAGGTTGTAACAAAAGAGAGCGCAGAAGGTATCCCCAAGGGAACGGACTTAATTTGGAATACACTGGGGGGAAAAAAAATCAATCCTAAGAGTACTCCCAAAAACAATAGAAATTTTGGTGGTAAGCAATTAAATAGAGACTGGTAACTACATGAGAACAACAAGCTAAAAAACACCAGTTAGACGTTTACCAGAGAGAACCAGGGAAAGAGACAGATAACAGCATCCCTCTATAAGTGAATGAATAAACGGGTATACTGAGATAATGGAATATTCAGCGCTAAAAAGAAATGAGCTATCAAGTCATGAAAAGACAAGCAGGAACCTTAGATGCATATTACTAAGTGAAAGAAGTCAATTTGAAAAGACTACATAATGTACGATTCCAACTATCTGACATTCTGGAAAAGAAAAAAACCATTAAGACTGTAATCAGTGGTTGCCTGAGGCTAAGAGAGAGAGCAGCACAGACTGGCAGAGCACCAGGGATATTTAGGGCAGTTATGGGAAAACCAAGAAACTAGAACAGCCAAAGCAGTTGTGGGGGGGGGGGGCGGGGACGGGACACACGACTACAATCTACAATCGGAGCACTCACGCCACCTGCTTTCAAGACCTATTTCAAAACTTACTATGCAGTATTAGCAAAATGATAGACACAAGAGATCAGTGGAACAAAACAGCATATCTAGAAACAGACCCACACATATACGGTCAATTAGTGGCACTGATGTAAAAAGAGTTCAAGGGAAAAAACACAGGATTTTCAACAAACAGCCCTGGAATTATTAGAGAATGAGGGGAAAGGGCTAACTACAAAGGAGCAGGAGAAAAATTTTTTAGGCTATGAAAGAATTTTATATCTTGACTACAGTGATAGTTACACTGTGAAGTCCTTTTGTGAAAACTCAGAAGTCTAAAACTAAGGAGGGTGAATTTTACATTATTTAAATTACACTTCAGCAAACCTAAAGAAATATTTAAAAGCTAGATACTACATAGTGAAAAAGTAAAAATTGTGATATAAATATATTAAGATAATGGAAAGGACCAGCAGTTGAGTATGTACATAATATAGCTGAATTCAGGGTGGGGTTAGAAGGGTATGTGTATGAAGGAGAGTTAACTATCATCCACGATGGGCAGTCAATAGATAATGGCTAAAAATTAAAAATTAAAAAAAAAAGCTACACTAGCATATTATTTAGATACACAGATCTAACTAACAGAAAAACTGAAATTTCAGCATGATTTGGTTTGCTTCTGAGAATGGAAAATTAAGGGGTGGGGGAAATCAGACAACTGTTTTTCTTTAAATAACCTTATAAAACTATACAACTCTACTATATGGTAGATCTTTTATTTTTAAATTTAAATCAAAAGAAGTACATCTACACCTTGAATATGTGCCATTAGCTCCCTGGTACATTAAACTATTGTTTAGTTAACTTATAAACTGCATTTTTATATAAAGTCTAGAATCACCTAAAAGAAGCACAAGAAGATGTGGATCCAGAGACTTCTAAATATGAAGGAACAGCATATTCCCCAACTCCAAACATTACTTAAATAAACAGCAAGGTAGCCACCTAGTATAAAATTGCAACTTAATCAGCTGGAGTCTCTGGGGCTGGGCATTGACTAGAGGAGTAATTCCAGAGCTCCACCCCCTACCAATTGGTGAGACTGAAACTACTTCACTATATGTAGTATGACAGGGGTGGGTCCTGATCACCTATGCTTTCACCAAACCGGAGCTTTCCTCTAACCTATTCTCAGTCTGTATGACTAGCCTTCATGCCTGTTAGGAGTCTTGCCGGGTACCTCAATATTTTGGTTTAGGTCCTGCACCAATCTAAACCAACCATCAGGCGACGACAATGTGCTAGTTTCTGTCTGCCTGAGTAACCTGACTACCTAGAAGCTTCCAGATGAAATGTTCTACCTACTAATCTAGATCCCATCCCTCTGAACGCCAGGCCAGATCAAACATACATTTGCCATGTCCCCCTACCCTCAAACACGCACTTTAGACCAGTGGTGTTAAAAGCTTTTAGAAGAGTTTACACTCTCAAAACTACTGAGAAAACAAAGAGCTTTAGTCGATTTATTTACTACAAGAGAAAGTAAACTAAAAAAAGCCTTTTAAATATTTAAAATACCTATTAATAATCAATTTAATGATAAACTTGATTAGTTAACTTAAATGGTTGTTCTATTTACTTATAATCCTGACCCTAACCCTAATACATCACATACATAATAAATTTAACATAATGAATTTTTGTGCAAAATGACTGTACTTTCAAAACCAAATAACCCTAGTGATGAATAGTATTGTCTTACATATATTTCTATATGTTTGTAATTCTCCTTAATGCTTGGTTTAATAGAAGACAGCTGAAGCCTCATATCTGCTTCTCCATTCAAGCTATTATGAGATGTTTTGCTTGGGTGGAAATATATGAAGAAAGTCCTACCGGATATGAAGTTGAAAAAAAATAAGTATATTAATATCCTTTCAGATAATTATGAAAATTCTTCAATGGTACTATACCAAAACTCAACAAGTGGTAGCTTCTCAAAAATCAGCTGAAACGCGGGAATCTAAAAACATAACTCTGTAACCTTAAAATCCACTAGTCTGTCTTGCCCTTTCAATGCATATTTGACCCATGCATGATTATGGAACAACATCCTACAAGGGTCATTTGGAAAATATTAGTTTACTGAGTCATACAGATTTTGATATTCCATTAGATAGTATTTTAAAAATCATATTCATTAAAATCTCTCATGTCATCAGAAAAATCTTAATTTAAGTATTGGTGAAACCATAAAGCTCACACAGATGGACATTAAGTCTATAAAACTCCTAAATTTTGTTTGAAAGCTAAAATTTTATTTATTTTTTTTTTAAGATTTTATTTCTCTGACAGAGAGAGAGAATTCAAGCAGCGGGGCAGGAGATGGAGAACCAGGCTCCCCGCTGAGCAGGGAGCCAGATGCGGAGCTCGATCACAGGATCCTTCGACCATGACCTGAGCCAAAGGCAGATGCTTTAACCGACTGAGCCACCCAGGAGCCCCTGAAAGCTAAAATTTTAAATGGGCAACAAATAACTATCAGTTGTTTTCCTTGAAAGGATAAGTTCACTTATTTACTCAGAAAAAAATATATGCCTAATACCCAAATACGAAAAACCATAGTTTGTCTGTTATTCTTCTAAGTACTGTTACAAGTAAAAAAAAGTGAGTAGCACTTTTCTATGATGTCACAGGTGATTTTCCAAGGCAATCACCATAACTCAGTTTGCAGAAGTGATTCATGCTTACTTCCCTTTTTATCACACAATATTAAGACATGTACTCATGGGTCTATATTTAATATAATTAGTAACGTTTATTGTGCAAAAACATTTTTTAAGAAAAATTGACTTTTTAAATTTTTTTAGTACAAGTGCATGGTGAAGAATTCAATGACCACTGGTACAGTTTGGTACCACTACCTTCGTACTCAGGCAGAAGCAGATTTATTTTCCGCTGCTTTGACACCATCAGTGCAGATGTCAAAACAGGTAAAATTAAACAACTAAGTACTATTCTGAAACTATCATCCACTTTGCAGTTCCCTTGAAAAGCCCACACACTGAAAACTGTAATATACTGTTGGCCACCACCTCAGGTGTTATGTCCCCTTAGATGTGCCAACTACCCTATTATGGCTTATTGCCCTTTCCCAACAGTACTACTGATGCCTGCACCAATCTAAGCAATGATAACTTCACTATTATTTAACCTGTTTTGTAGAAAACAAGGGATAAAAAAACAAAACATCACACTTCATTTCCAAATCAATAAGGGTTTCTCACTCCTCCCAGGAACTACTAAAGCTGTGTCTTCTGAATAGCTGAGTTTTCTCAATTAGCTGAGGGTTTACACCATATGCAAACTTTTTTTTTTAACTTTAGAAGAGAATCCTAAAATGTGTAACATACATTTCTGCCTAACAAAACAAAAGATGTAACTATACTGTAACCTTTTCTGGATGCCCTCTACCTTAAATTGTCCCAGACTACTCTATTTTATATATACTTGTCTCTTTACCTGCAGTCAGGCTATGAGCTGCACTTATAGTAATGATCAACGTATCATGCTATCACTCCTCTCCTACTTTCTAAATCTGTCATGGTCTTGGAAACCAGATTTATTAGAATTATGAATTAAAGGTTCCAAGTGAGAGACTCACTGAAATGAATTTAATGTGAGCTCTAGTGCAAACACTACTGAACCTCTTCTAGCTATTCAAAAATACTTTTCATTCTGCTTTTGACCTGTGTTCAAAGCACAAAAACTGGGAGTTAAGATGGCGGAGGAGTAGGGGTCCCAATTCTCAGCTGGTCCCTTGAGTCGAGCTGGATAGGTACCAGACCATCCTGAACACCCACGGAATCAGCCTGAGATACAGGAAGATACATCTGGGTCTCTACAAATGAACATCTCCAGCGCTGAGTATTGAGGTATGAAGCGGAGAGCCCTGAATCCACCCACAGATACCGGAAGATAAACCGAAGTGGGAGAGAGCCGCCCCATTCTGGTGCCAGGAAACAGTAGCCACCTGCACTGGGGAGCGGGCTGACTCGCAGACCGGCACCCGCGAGAGAGAGCAGACTGAGACCGTGAGCCAGGGAACCCGTGCGAACAGTCTGAAAACCGGAGCTCTGGAGTGCGCGAACAACACTAAAATGGAGCTCCAGAGCGCGCAGGGGCGGCTGGCAGCTGGCGGTGTTAGAAACACAAAGGACAGAGATGTGCCAGCCCTGGAAGTGAGGGCTGGGACACTGGCGTGGGGCACACATCCTGGGACGCTGCAGGGTTGAGCAGCACCAACAGAAACAGAGTTAAAGTGGCCAGAACATCAGTGGAGAACAGTCTGCGATCCCTCTGTTCTGAGACAGAGGCTGGGATTCGGCTACTGCTGCTCTGACTCTCAGAAGAGGCACAGCAAACCGCCAGGGAAAGCCACCAGAGAACAAAAGCCTGGAAAGACCGGACCACAGTGTGCCCATCCCCATCCCCCCTCGTAGGGGACAGAGAGAATCTGCCCAAACAGGGTTGCCTGAGTCTCAGCGTGGCAGGCCCCTCCCCCAGAAGGTAGGTTGAAAAATCAAGAAGCCCACATCACTAAGGTCCCTATAAAACAAGTGCACACTGCCTGGGTCCTGGGCAATTTGGGCTCTGGGCATCCCCGCAACCTCTCCTCATCAGAATGGCGAGAAGCAGAAATCCCCCCCCCCGGCAAAGAAAAGACAATGAGTCTGTGGCCTCTGCCACAGAACTAATGGATATGGATATAAACAAATTATTAGAAATGGAGTTCAGAGTAACAATTGTCAAGAGGATGTGTAGACTTGAAAAAAATATTAACGAAAATATTAAGGAGAATATAGAATCTCTAAGGGCGGAAATGAGTGCGAATCTGGCAGAAATTAAACATGCTATGAATCAAATGCAGTCTAAACTAGATGCTCTGACGGCCAGGGTAAATGAGGCAGAAGAACCAGTCAGTGAGTTGGAGGATGGTTTAGTAGAAGAGAAAGCTAAGACAGAAACTTGGCTCAAAAAAATCCAATCTCAAGAATGTAGGATATGGGAGATTACTGACTCAATGAAACGTTCCAATGTCAGAATCATCAGCATCCCCGAGGGGATGGAGAAAAACAGAGGTCTAGAAGAGATATTTGAACAAATTGTAGCTGAAAACTTCCCTAATATAGCAAAGAAAAACAAGCATTTATGTCCAAGAGGCAGAGAGGACCCCCCCCCGAGCTCAAACACGACAAACCTATGCCACGTCACGTCATAGTGCAATTCGCAAATATTAGATCCAAGGATACAGTATTGAAAGTGGCCAGGGCAAAGAAATTTCTCACGTACCAAGGCAAAGTTATCAGAATTACGTCAGACCTGTCTACAAGACCTGGAATGAGAGAAAGGGTGGGGGGGGGCATTTGTAAAGCTCTTTCAGAGAAAAACATGCAGCCAAGGATCCTTTATTCAGCAAGGCTGTCATTCAGAATTGATGGAGAGATAAAGACCTTCCAAAATTGCCAGTCACTGACCAATTTCATAACCATGAAACCAGCCATACAGGAGATATTAAGGGGAGTTCTATAAAAGTAAAAAGGCCCCAAGAGTGATACAGAACAGAAAGTCACAAACGATAGAAACAAAGACTTTACTGGCAATATGGCATCATTAAAATCATATCTCTCAATAATCACTCTCAATGTAAATGGCCTAAATGCTCCCATAAAAGGCCACAGGGTTGCAGATTGGATAAAAAGACATGACCCATCCATTTGATGTCTACAAGAGACTCATTTTGAACCTAAAGATACATCCAGACTGAAAGTAAAGGGATGGAATAACATCTTTCGTGCCAATAGACCTCAAAAGAGAGCTGGGGTAGCAATTCCAATATCAGACAGATTGGATTTTAAACTAGAGACTATAGTTAGAGATACAGAAAGGCACTGTATTATTCTTAAAGGATGTATCCAACAAGTGGATATGACAATTATAAATATATATGCCCCCAACAGGGGAGCAGCAAGTATACAAGCCAACTCTTACCAGAATAAAGAGACATATAGACAATAATACGTTAATAGTAGGGGACCTCAACACTCCACTATCAGCAATAGACAGATCACCTAAGCAGAAAATCAACAAAGAAACAAGAGCTTTGAATCCCATACTCGACGAGTTGGACCTCATAAATATAGATAGAACACTACACCCCAGAACCAAAGAATACTCATTCTATTCTAATGCCCATGGAACATTCTCAAGAATAGACCATGCTCTGCATCACAAAACAGGTCTCAACCGATACCAAAAGATTGAAATTATTCCCTGCATATTCTCAGACCACAAGCCCTTGAAATTGGAACTCAACCACAAGGAAAAATTTGGAAGAAACTCAAACACTTGGAGACTAAGAACCATCCTGCTCAAGTATGACTCGATAAACCAGGAAATCAAAAATCAATTTAAACAATTTATGCAGACCAACGAGAATAAAAACACAGCGGTCCAAAACCTATGAGACACTGCAAAGGCAGTTCTAAGGGGAAAATACATAGCCATCCAAGCCTCACTCAAAAGAATAGAAAAATCAAAAATGCAGTTTTTATATT
The DNA here is from genome assembly GCF_002007445.2 of Ailuropoda melanoleuca. Lineage (NCBI taxonomy): Eukaryota > Metazoa > Chordata > Mammalia > Carnivora > Ursidae > Ailuropoda > Ailuropoda melanoleuca. The sequence continues at coordinate 54,402,554 of NC_048238.1, read as the reverse complement.
CTCACCTCAAGAAGCTGGAACATCAACAGAGGGACAGGCCTAATCAATGCATGAGGAAGCAGTTGATCAAGATTAGAGCAGAGATCAATGAATTAGAAACCAGGAGCACAGTAGTGCAGATCAACAGAACTAGAAGCTGGTGCTTTGAAAGAATTAATAAAATAGATAAACCACTGCCAAGACTTATCCAAAAGAATAGAGAAAGGACCCAAATTAATAAAATTATGAATGAAAAGGGAGAGGTCACAACTAACACCAATGAAATAGGAAGGATTATTAGAAACTTTTATCAACAGCTTTATGCCAATAAATTAAGCAATCTGGAAGAGATGGAGGCCTTCCTGGAAACCTATAAACTACCAAGACTGAAACAGGAAGAAATTGATTTTTTAAACAGACCAATTAATTATGAAGAGACTGAAACAGTGATTAAAAACCTTCCAAAAAACAAAACGCCAGGGCCTGATGGATTCCCCGGGGAATTCTACCAAACATTCAAAGAAAAAAAAAATACCTATTCTCCAAAAGCTATTTCAAAAAATAGAAACAGAAGGAAAGCTACCAAACTCATTCTATGAGGCCAATATTACCTTGATCCCCAAACCAGGCAAAGACCCCATCAAAAAGGAGAAATACAGGCCGATTTCCCTGATAAATATGGACGCCAAAATTCTAAACAAAATCCATAATAATAGAATCCAACAGTATACTAAAAGGATTATCCATCATGATCAAGTGGGATTCATCCCTGGGATGCAAGGGTGGTTCAACATTAGCAAATCTATCAGTGTGATAGATCATATCAACAAGAAAAAAGCCAAAAAATCATATGATTCTCTCAATAGACGCAGAGAAAGCATTTGACAAAATACAGCATCCTTTCCTGATTAAAACCCTTCAGAGTACAGGGATAGAGGGCACATTCCTCAATTTCATAAAAACCATCTATGAGGGGCACCTGGGTAGCTCAGTCGTTAAGCATCTGCCTTCGGCCCAGGGCGTGATCCCAGCGTTATGGGATCGAGCCCCACGTCAGGCTCCTCCACTATGAGCCTGCTTCTTCCACTCCCACTCCCCCTGCTTGTGTTCCCTCTCTCGCTGGCTGTCTCTATCTCTGTCAAATAAATAAATATAATCTTTAAAAAAAAAAACCATCTACGAAAAGCCTACAGCAAATATCATTCTCAATGGGGAAAAGCTGGAAGCCTTTCTCTTACGACCAGGAACACGACAAGGATGTCCACTCTCGCCACTATTATTCAACATAGTACTAGAAGTCCTTGCAACAGCAATCAGACAACAAAAAGGGATAAAAGGTATCCAAATTGGTAAAGAAGATGTCAAACTGTCTCTCTTCACAGATGACATGATACTCTATATGGAAAACCCTAAAGAATCCACCCCCAAACTACTAGAAGTTATAGAGCAATTCAGTAATGTGGCAGGATACAAAATCAATACTCAAAAATCAGTTGCATTTCTATACACTAACAATGAGACTGAAGAAAGAGAAATTAGGGAATCCATCCCTTTTCCAATAGCACCCAAAATCATACGTTATCTTGGAATTAACTTACGCAGAGACATAAAGGATCTATGTTCTAGAAACTACAAATCACTCTTGAAAGACGTTGAGGAAGACACAAAAAGATGGAAAAATATTCCATNACTCAAAAATCAGTTGCATTTCTATACACTAACAATGAGACTGAAGAAAGAGAAATTAGGGAATCCATCCCTTTTCCAATAGCACCCAAAATCATACGTTATCTTGGAATTAACTTACGCAGAGACATAAAGGATCTATGTTCTAGAAACTACAAATCACTCTTGAAAGACGTTGAGGAAGACACAAAAAGATGGAAAAATATTCCATGCTCATGGATTGGAAGAATTAACATAGTTAAAATGTCCATACTACCCAGAGCAATCTACACTTTCAATGCTATCCCGATCAAAATACCGAGGACATTTTTCAAAGAACTGGAACAAACAGCCCTTAAATTTGTGTGGAACCAGAAAAGGCCACGAATCTCCAAGGAACTGTTGAAAAGGAAAAACAAAGCTGGGGGCATCACAATGCCGGATTTCGAGCTGTACTACAAAGCTGTGATCACAAAGACAGCATGGTACTGGCACAAAAACAGACACATCGACCAATGGAACAGAATAGAGAACCCAGAAATGGACCCTCGGCTCTTTGGGCAACTAATCTTTGATAAAGCAGGAAAAAACATCCGGTGGAAAAAAGACAGTCTCTTCAATAAATGGTGCTGGGAAAATTGGACAGCTACATGCAAAAGAATGAAACTTGACCACTCTCTCACACCATACACAAAAANGGACAGCATAGTACTGGCACAAAAACAGACACAGAGACCAACGGAACAGCATAGAGAACCCAGAAATGGGCCCTCGGCTCTTTGGGCAACTAATCTTTGATAAAGCAGGAAAAAACATCCAGTGGAAAAAAGACAGTCTCTTCAATAAATGGTGCTGGGAAAATTGGACAGCTACATGCAAAAGAATGAAACTTGACCACTCTCTCACACCATACACAAAAATAAACTCCAAATGGATGAAAGACCTCAATGTGAGACAGGAATCCATCAAAATTCTAGAGGAGAACATAGGCAACAACTTCTATGACATCGGCCAGAGCAACCTTTTTCACGACACATCTCCAAAGGCAAGAGAAATAAAAGATAAAATGAACTTATGGGACTTTATCAGGATAAAGAGCTTCTGCACAGCCAAGGAAACAGTCAAAAAAACTAAGAGACAGCCCACGGAATGGGAGAATATATTTGCAAAGGACACCACAGATAAAGGACTGGTATCCAAGATCTACAAAGAACTTCTCAAACTCAATACACGAGAAACAAATAAACAAATCATAAAATGGGCAGAAGATATGAACAGACACTTTTCCAATGAAGACATACAAATGGCTAACAGACACATGAAAAAATGTTCANGATAAACTCCAAATGGATGATAGACCTCGATGTGAGACAGGAATCCATCAAAATCCTAGAGGAGAACATAGGAAGCAAGCTCTATGACATCGGCCACAGCAACTTTTTTCATGACACATCTCCAAAGGCAAGAGAAACAAAAGATAAAATGAACTTGTGGGACTTCATNCTTATGGGACTTTATCAGGATAAAGAGCTTCTGCACAGCCAAGGAAACAGTCAAAAAAACTAAGAGACAGCCCACGGAATGGGAGAATATATTTGCAAAGGACACCACAGATAAAGGACTGGTATCCAAGATCTACAAAGAACTTCTCAAACTCAATACACGAGAAACAAATAAACAAATCATAAAATGGGCAGAAGATATGAACAGACACTTTTCCAATGAAGACATACAAATGGCTAACAGACACATGAAAAAATGTTCTAAATTATTAGCCATCAGGGAAATTCAAATCAAAACCACACTAAGATACCACCTTATGCCAGTTAAAATGGCAAAAATAGACAAGGCAAGAAACAACAATTGTTGGAGAGGATGTGGAGAAAGGGGATCCCTCCTACATTGTTCTTGGGAATGCAAGTTGGTACAGCCACTTTGGAAAACAGTGTGGAGGTCCCTTTAAGAGTTAAAAATTGAGCTACCCTATGATCCAGGAATTGCACTACGGGGTATTTACCCCAGTGATACAGACGTATGGAAGAGAAGGGCCATATGCACCCCAATGTTCATAGCAGCATTGTCCACAATAGCTAAATCATGGAAGGAGCCGAGATGCCCTTCAACAGATGACTGGATTAAGAAGCTGTGGTCCATATATACAATGGAATATTACTCAGCTATCAGAAAGAACGAATTCTCAACATTTGCTGCAACATGGACGGCACTGGAGGAGATAATGCTAAGTGAAATAAGTCAAGCAGAGAAAGACAATTATCATATGGTTTCTCTCATCTATGGAACATAAGAACTTGGAAGATTGGTAGGAGAAGAAAAGGATAAAGAAAGGGGAGGTAATCCAGAAGGCGGAATGAAGGATGAGAGACTATGGACTCTGAGAAACAAACTAAGGGCTCCAGAGGGGAGGGGGGTGGGGGAATGGGATAGGCTGGTGATGGGTAGTAAGGAGGGCATGTATTGCACGGCACGCTGGGTGTTATACGCAACTAATGAATCATCAAACTTTACATCAAAAACCAGGGATGGGGGCGCCTGGGTGGCACAGCGGTTAAGCGCCTGCCTTCGGCTCAGGGCGTGATCCCGGCGTTATGGGATCGAGCCCCACATCAGGCTCCTC
>NC_048238.1:54396126-54398141 GCF_002007445.2 Ailuropoda melanoleuca | reverse complement strand
AAAAAAAAACCAGGGATGTACTGTATGGTGACTAACGTAATATAATAAAAAAATATTATTATAAAAAAACAAAACAAAACAAAAAACAAAACACAATAACTGGCTGAGCAGTTAAGTTCCAGATATTAAGATGATATTGTACTTGTATTTAAAATGAAGCCTTGTCCGGATAACTTGAAATTCACACAAAAAGAAGTTTGATAAATCAGTAATTCAAGACCAGAGTGTTTTTTTTTTTTTTTAAAGATTTTATTTATTTATTCGACAGAGATAGAGACAGCCAGCGAGAGAGGGAACACAAGCAGGGGGAGTGGGAGAGGAAGAAGCAGGCTCATAGCAGAGGAGCCTGATGTGGGGCTCGATCCCATAACGCCGGGATCACGCCCNCCTGAGCCGAAGGCAGACGCTTAACCGCTGTGCCACCCAGGCGCCCCGTGGACCAGAGTGTTTTTTAATTAAACTTGTAATTTTAAGAGAAATGTACATTCATATGCAGTTCTTAGAAATAATACAAAGAGAACCCTTTGACTGTTAACCCACATTACTCCAACAGTAACAGCTTATAAAACCATACTACAACATCACCACCAGGATACTGTTTTTGACAGTCAAGATGCAGAACATTTTTGTAAAATTTTATTTATTTGAGAGAAAGAGTGAGAGAGCACACATGTGCACATGAGAGCGTGGGAGGGGCAGAGGGAGAGGGAGTAGTAGACTCCCTGCTGAGCAGGGAGCCTAAGGCGGGGCTTGGATCCCAGGATCCAGGAATCCCGACCCGAGCGGAAGGCAGAGGCTTAACCAACCTAGCCACCCAGGTGCCCCCAGAACATTTTCATTAATGCAAAGATATTTCATGTGATCTTTTATAACCCATCACCCTCCTGAACCCAACCCCATCCTTGAAACTTAACAACCGCTACTCTATTCTTCATTTCAATGATTCTGTCATTTTCAGAATACTATACAAATGGTACCTTCCGAAACTGGATGCTTTTACTTGGCATTAATTCTCTGGGGATTCACCCAAGTTGTTGTATCAACTTCATTCTTTTTTATTCCTAAGTGGTATTACACATATCAAGAGTTTAGCTAAGCTTCTCCATGGTATTGGTGCCTCGGCATCCATTTTGTTTGGCTAACAGGCCTGAAGAGGCCTTAAACTGACATTTGGTCTTCATGCAAACACATGCCCTGGATAATAGCCTGCAGAGTCATAACTATGTTAAGTCCTGATACAATTTCCCCAGTGCCCCTTGTGATAAAGTCTCCATTGCCTCCCAGGGCTTTTCCCTTGTGGACCCCTTATATTAGACCCCTGAGAAGCTTACCAAAACCTTGCTTTTCTTGGTTTGAATTGACCAATCCAGTCTTAGCCCAGAAACCCAAAGCACTACCTACAGACCCTAACAAAGCCATGTGCCCCAGGTACTGACCTGCTGTCTACCTGTACCCTGCCTTGATTTCTTCATGTGGCTCCTCAAGATGTGTGGTATACTGACCACCAAGGACCTGTGAGTAAAGAACCTCTCTATTTCAATTTTCCATGTGGTCTCTTATAGCACCTGGGCTTACCATCAAACACCCCAAGGGGCTCTACTTAACAAATGTTAATCTGGGGTGCCTGGATGACTCAGTTGGTTAGGCATCCCCTCCTGGTTTTTGTTCAGGTCATGATCTCATGGGTTGTGGGAGATGGAGCCTCACGTCTGGTTCCGTGCTTGGCAGGGAGTCTGCTTGTGGATTCTCTCTTTCTACTCCCACCCTGATCTCTCTCTCAAATGATTAAACAAATCTTTTGGTTGGAGGTTAAGATGGCAGAGGAATAGGGGACACCTTTTTCAGCCGGTCCCCTGAGTTCAGCTGGATAGGTACCAGACCAGCAGGAATATCCACGGAATCAGCCTGAGACGCAGGAAGATACATCTGGATCTCTACAANAAAATGAACATCTCCAGCACTGAGTATCGAGGTACGAAGCGGGGAGCCGTGAAACCGCGCACAGATATCGGAAG
>NC_048238.1:54379722-54396026 GCF_002007445.2 Ailuropoda melanoleuca | reverse complement strand
GTCTGGGGATGTACTGTATGGTGATTAACACAATATAATAAAATAAAATTAAAAAAAAAAAAAACAAATCTTTTAAAAAAAAACACACACAATTGTTAATTTAACAATTTGCAATGAACATACCGGAATTTGTTTAGGCATCCAACCATTAGAGGACATCAGGGAAGGGAGGCCTGGGTGGCTCAGGTAGCTGAACATCTGCCTTCGGCTCAGGTCATGATCTCAGGGTTCTGGGATCCAGCCTCGCATCGGGCTCCCTGTTTAGCAGGGAGTCTACTTCTCTCTCCTCCTCTGCCTGCCCCCCTCCGCTCATGCTCTAAATCTAAAAAATAAAAGAAAAAATAAATTAAAAAAATAAAAGACATCTGGAATTTCTACATTGTTACAATTATGAATAAGATGCTATGAACATTTATACATAGGTTTTTGTGTGAACATAAATTTTCATTTCTCTGGGATTTATTTTTTACACTCAAGACTGTAACTACTGGGTTATACAGTAGTTGCATGTTTAATATAATAACTGCTAAACTTTTCTAGAATGGCTATAGCATTTTACACTCCCATCAAAAACATGAGTAATCCAGACTCTCTGCATCCTAACCAACACTTGATGCTACCTCTATTTTTCATTTTATTATTTTAATACGTAGATATATTTCCTTGTGGTTTTAATTTGTATTTCAAAAATGGTTAATGATGTTGAACAGCTCTTCCTTTTCTAATGTGCCATCTGCATATCTCCTTCCTTGAAACATCTCTTCATGTCTTTTGTTCGTGTTCTCACTGGATTAACGGTCTGGTTTTTTACTTTTTCGTTTCTAGTTTTTTTATGTATTTATTACTAAATGTACTAGTATTTACATGCAAGACACACAGTTTACAAATAAACTGCTGCCACTCTATAGCTTCTCTTTACGTGCTCTTAACAGAGTATTTAGCAGAATAAGAGTTTTTGGTGTTCATGAGGTTTTATTCATCAATTTTTCCTTTTACAGGTCATGCTTTTGAAGTTAAGTATATGAACTCCTTGTCTACCCCAAGATTCTGATTTTCTCTGTTTTCTTCTAGAAGTTTTATAGTTTTAAGTTTTACTTTTTACACTGAAGTCTAGAATTTGTTTTCAGTTCATTTTTGTACAAGGTGTGAATTTCACACCAAGAGTCTTTTTTTCCCCCATGGATGTCCAGTTGCACAAGCACCATTGTTGAAAAGGCTCTTTCCCTACTGAACTGTTTTTCTGCTTTTGTCAAAATCAGGAAGGCATAACTGTGTCTATTTCTCAGTTCTTGATTTTGTCAAATTGATATGTCTATCCCTCTACCAGTTTAACGCTGTCTTGATTATTCTAAATATACAGTAGACATTAGTAACAGAATGATTACACCAATTCAGTCTTTTTCAAGATTGTTTTAGCTATTCTAGGGCCTTTGCTTTTTCATATAAATTTTATTTATTTAAGGATATTTATTTATTTATTTATTTATTTGACAGAGAGAAAGCACAAGCAGGAGGAGCAGGAGAGGGAGAAGCAGACTCCCTGCTGAGCAGGGAGCCTGAAGCAGGGCTCCAACCAGGACTCCAGAATCATGACCTGAGCTGAAGGCAGATGCTTAACCAACTGACCCTTTCATATAAATTTTAGAATAAGCTTCTCTATATCTACAAAAACACCCTAGGATTTATATAGGAATTCCATTAAAACTGTATCACCTTGGGGACAACTGACATCTTCAATATATTGTCTTCCAATTCATGAACATGGTAAATATCTTCAATTATTTAGGTCTTCCTTAGTTTCTTTCATCAGCATTCAGTAATTTCTAGAATACAGATCCTATATGTTTCATTAAGTTTATATCTAAGTATTATATTTCCTTGGAGTAGCTGTAAATTGTATTATAAATTCTGGTTTTCACACATTCATTAATAATATACAGAAATATGACTGATATTTGTATATTGATGTTGTAGCCTATAACATTGCTGAAATCACTAATTCTAGGAATTTGGGGAGCTTTTGTGTAGATTCCTTTAAATTTTTACATATACAAACGTGTTACCTGCAAATAGGGACAAATTTCTTTTTAATTAGGACACTTTTTATTTCATTTTCTTGCCTTACTATGGTGGCTTGACTTTTTGGCACTATGTTGAATAATACAGGTAGGAGTAATATTCTTGCCATTTTTTCTGACCCTAGGGATATGTATGCAATCTTTCACCATTATATATGATGTTATCTGTGGGGTTTTTGTAGATGCTGTTTATCAAGTCAAGGGAGTTACCCTATATTCCTCATTCTCTGAGAGTTATCATAAACAGGCATCTGATATTGTCGTATACCTTTTGGGGATCAATTTAATACAATCACATGATTTTTCTTCTCTATCCTGTTGATACTGTGCATTATATTGATTGATTTTCAAATGCTGAACCAGCCTTGCATACCAGGGAAAATTCCATTTGGTCATGGTGTATAATTCTCAAACATGACTACATTCAATTTGCTAGTATGTTAAAAGTAGTTTGGGTCTAAGATGGTGAAATATATTGGTCTGTAGTTTTAGGGGGGTTCTGTATGAATTTTGCATAGTTTTCATATCAGGGTAATACTGTCACAATAAGTTCTGCTTTTTGCATGAGATTATGTAAAGTTGGTTTTAATTATTCCTTAATTTATAGTATATAAAAGTGAAATCATCTAGGTCTTAAGATTTCTATTTAGCACCTTTCAAATTACACTTTCAATTTCCTTAATGGTTGTGGGACTATTCAAGTTCTAATCAATTTCACCTTGATTTAGATTTGGCAGTTTGTCGATTTTGAAGAAATCGTTCTTTTACTTCTAAGTTGATTAATTTATGGGTATAAAGTTGTCCATATTATGCCCTTATTATCTTTTCAAGGGCTGTAGGATCTTTCCTGATACTAATGACTTGAATTCTCTCTGTTTACCAATGTTTATTGGTAGTTTACCAATGTTATTTTTTGTTTCACTGATTTCTCTATTGTTTTCCTACTCTCAAATTCATTAATTTTTTTTAAAGATTTTATTTATTTTATAGTGAGAGAAAACACGATCAAGGGGAAGGGCAGAGAGAGAAGGAGAAACAGGCTCCCCACTGAGCAGGGACTCCAACGAGGGGCTCAATCCCAGGACCCTGAGATCATGACCTGAGCTGAAGGTAGAAACTTAACCAACTGAGCCACCCAGCTGCAACAAATTCATTAATTTCTTACCTTATTATTTCCTTCCTTTAGCTGGTTTGGGGTTAATTATGCTCTTTTTTTTTTTCTTTTTTTAGTTTCATGAAGTGGGAAGTAGATTATGGAATTGACGCCTTTCCTTATTTCTAACGAAAATATTTACTGGTGGGCTGCCTGGCTGGCTCAGTCAGTTAAGTGTCTGCATTCAGCTCAAGTCATGATCACAGGGTCCTGGAATCCAGTCCTCCATTGGGCCCTCTGCTCCGCGGGAAGCCCGCTTCTCCCTCTGCCTCCCACTCCCCTTGTTTTTGCTCTCTTCCTCTCTCTCTGACAAATAAATAAAATCTTTAAAAAAAAAAAAAAAAAGAAAGAATTTAGTGCTATAAATTCTTCTCCACACAATGCCTTAATACTTTGTCTCACATATTTTGATAGCTATGCTTACATGTTCTTTCAGATACATAAACATATATATGCATATATATAAAATTTCCCCCCTTGAGACTTTAACTTTGACCCATAGATTACTTAAGCGTGCTGTTTAATATCCAGCTGGTTAGAATTCCTTATTTTTGTTTTTAATTTTTAGTTTGAGTCTATTATATAGTCAGAACATACTCTGTATTATTTCAGTTATTTTAAATTTGTTGAGGTTTGTTTCACTGCTGAAGTTTGGTCTATCCTGGTAAATCTCTTTTTTAATTTGAGAGAGAGAGAGAGAGAGCACAAGCCCATGTGAGGCGGGGAGGGGCAGAGGGGAGCAAGAAACTCAAGCAGACTCCACACTGAGCATGGAGCCCGATGAGAGCTCGATCTCATGATCTGAGATCATAACCTGAGATGAAACCAAGAGTCAGACACTTAACAGACTGAGCCTCCCAGGCGCCCCTGTATCTTCTAAATAGCACAGAAAACACTATAAAATAGTATGTATTTATTACTCAGCAACAAAAAGAAATGAGCTATCAACCCAGGAAGACACAGAGGAACTTTAATACATATTGCTATGTGAAAGAAATAAAGCGAAAAGGCTACATAATGTATGATTTGCATGACACTCTGGTAAAGGCAAAACAATGAAGACAGTAAAAAATATCAGTAGTTGTCAGGGGTTTCAAGGGTGGCATGGATGAAAAGGTGGGAGTACAGGGGATTTTTATGGCAGTGTAACTACTCTGTATGAAACTGTAATAGTGAATGCATGTAATTTTAAATTTATCAAATATACTATATAATGCAGAGTGAACCCTAATGTAAACTATAGATCTTAGTTAATATTTATCAGTATTGGCTCAATTGTAATACATGTACCATACGAATACAAGATAGTAATAAAGGAAACTGGTTTTCTCAATTTTTCTGTAAACTTAAAACTCTAAAAAATAAACGCTGTTAAAAAAAATAATGTATATTCTTCAGTTGTATGAAATGTTCTATAAATGCCAATTAAATCTTGTTGGTTTACAGTACTGTTCTTTTTTTTTTTTTTTAAAGATTTTATTTATTTATTTGACAGAGAGAGAACACAAGCAGGAGGAGCAGCAGGCAGAGGGAGAAGCAGGCTCCCCCACTGAGCAGGGAGCCTGATGCAGGGCTCCATCCCGGGACTCTGGGATCATGACCTGAGCCGAAGGCAGACGCTTAACCAACTGACCCACCCAGGTGCCCCACTGCTGAGTTCTTCTATATACATACTGATACTCTGTCTCATTGCTCTGCCAATTGTGAAAAGACTGCTGAAGTCTTATAATTCTATTGTTTGGTACATGCACTTTAGAACTGCCATATCCTTTTTTTTTTTTTTTTTTTTTGAGAGAGAGAGAGAGAGTGGTCATGTGAGAGAGTTGGGGGGAGGGGGCAGAGGGAGAGAATCTTAAGCAGACTCTGCACTGAGGGAAAAGCCCGATGTGGGGCTCAATCTCATGACTCTGAGATGGTGACCTGAGTCGGGGGCAGAGGGAGAGGGAGAGAATCTTAAGCAGACTTTGCACTGAGGGAAAAGCCTGATGTGGGACTCTATCTCATGACTCTGAGATGGTGACCTGAGTCGAAATCAAGAGTCAGACACATAACCAACTAAGCCACCCAGGTGCCCCAGGACTGCCATATCTTATAAGCGAATTTTATCATTACAAAGTGTCCTCCCCTTATATAGATTATATATATTTTTATTATATATATAGATTATATATAATCTCCATTATATATATATATATATGTGTATATATAAATATATATATTTTTTTGGCCTAAAGCCTACTTTATCTGTATTAAAATAGTCACTATTGGGGTGCCTGAATGGATCAGTCAGCTAGAGCATGTGACTCTTGATCTTGGGGCTGTAAGTTCAAGCCCCGTACTGGCTGTAGAGATTATTTAAAAATAAAATTAAAAAAAAAAAAAGGTCACTACGGCTTTCCTTTGATTGAGGTTTGCATGGCATATCTCTGCCTACAATTCTACCTTCAATCTGCCTATAAAATCGAAGTGAGTTTCTTATTAACACATATAATTGGGTCATGACTACTACTTTACTCTGACAGTCTCTTGTCTTTTAAGTGACAGTCTCTTGTCTTTAAGTGTCTTAAGTGCATTTAAACCATTTAAATCTAATGTAATTGTCAATATATTAGAGCCAACCTCTGCCATTTTATTTTTCCTTTGTTCTCTTAGTTTTCTATTTTTTTACATACATATATACATATATACACACACACGTTAACACAGTCTACTACTATCAACATTTTACTAGTTAAAATCAAGCATAGAAAATACCCCTCCTGGGGCGCCTGGGTGGCACAGCGGTTAAGCGTCTGCCTTCGGCTCAGGGCGTGATCCCGGCGTTATGGGTTCGAGCCCCACATCAGGCTCCTCTGCTATGAGCCTGCTTCTTCCTCTCCCACTCCCCCTGCTTGTGTTCCCTCTCTCGCTAGCTGTCTCTATCTCTGTCAAATAAATAAAATCTTTAAAAAAAAAAAAAAAAAATACCCCTCCTTTATGACCCTTGACCCTCCCCCAATCATACCACAGTTGTCTTAAATATTTCCTTTAAGCACAATTTACATACAACACCAAAACCATGATCCACAAAAGAAATAACTGATAAGTTAAACTTAACTAAAATAAGTCGTACTGCTTTATACAAGACAGTACAAAGAAAATGAAAAGACAAACCAGAGTCTAAGAGAAGATCTTGCAAAACACTATCAGATAAAGGATGTGTACCCAAAATATACAAAGAACTCTTTTTTTTTTAAGATTGTATTTATTTATTCGAGAGAGAGATAGCATGGGGAGAGAGAGAGAGAGCATGAATGGGGGGAGGGGCAGAGGGAGAAGCAAACTCCTTGCTGAGCAGAGAGCCCAACGCGGGGCTCGACCCCAGGACCCTGGGATCATGACCTGAGCTGAAGGCAGATGCTTAACCTACTGAGCCACCCAGGCGCCCCAATAGAAAGAACTCTCAAAACTCAACAATAAGGAAACAAGAAACCTAGTCAAAAAAATAAGCAGGGGCGCCTGGGTGGCACAGCGGTTAAGCGTCTGCCTTCGGCTCAGGGCGTGATCCCGGCGTTATGGGATCGAGCCCCACATCAGGCTCCTCTGCTATGAGCCTGCTTCTTCCTCTCCCACTCCCCCTGCTTGTGTTCCCTCTCTTGCTGGCTGTCTCTATCTCTGTCGAATAAATAAATTAAAAAATCTTTAAAAAAAAAAAAAAAATAAGCAAAACAACTAACAGTGACTCAAAGAAAATAAGGAGATGAAAAGACGTACAATGTATGTCATAAGAGAACTGCAAATTAAAACAACAATGAAATACCACTACACACCTTTCAGAATAGCTAAAAAGCAAAAACAAAACAAAACAAAACAAAACAAAATTGGTAATACCAAATGCCAGCAAGGAAAAAAGCAACAGAAACTATCATTCATTGCTAGTGAAAATGCAAAATACCACAGCCACTGTAGAAGACAGTTTGGCAGTTATTACAAAACTAAACATACTCTTACCATACAATTCAGCAATCATGCTTCTTGGTATTTACCCAAAAGAACTGAAAATTTATGTCCACACAACAACCTATACAAGAATGTTTAGGGAGCTTGATTTATAAAGATATGGGTTTACTTAATAATACATCAATTGTCAAAAATAAGAAGCAACTAAGATATTCTTCAGTAGGTGAATGGTAAGTAAACTATGGTACATCCAGACACTGAATTATTATTCTCCGCTAAAAAGAAATGAACTATCAAACCATGAAAAGACATGGAGGGATCTTAAAAGCACATCGCTAAGTAAAAGAAGCCAGTCTAAAAAGGTTACACACTGTATTAATTCAGACTACATAACATGGAAAAGGAAAAACTATAGAGAAAGTAAATGGATCACTGGTTGCCAGGGACTCCAGGGAAGCAGGAGAAAGGAAGGGATGAGCAGATGGTGCACAGGGGAAACTATTCTGTGTAATACTGTAATGTTATACACAAGACATCATGCATATGTCAACACTCTTAGAACTGTAGGACACAAAGAGTGAACCTTAATATAAACTCTAGATGATACTTAACAGTAATATGACTTTAAGTTCATTTATTATAATAAATGAACCACACTAATGTAAGACGAACAAACTGTATGATGGGGAGGGAGTAGTATGGGAACTCTCTTTACTAGCTGCTCAACTTTTCTTTAAGTCTAAAACTATTCTATAAATAAAATTAATTAAAGTAAATTAAATTAACTTTAATTAATAGATTTAAAGACCTAAATGTAAGAAGTGAAATGATAAAACAAGAAAACAGAATATATTTTCTACTTTGGCATAGGAAAATATTAATTAGATAAAAAACATGGACCCATAACTACATGGTCAACTAACCTTCAACAAAGCAAGAAAAGGTATCCATTGGGAAAAACACTCTTTTCAACAAATGGTGTGGGGAAAACTGGACAGCAACATGCAGAAGAATGAAAATGGAACACTTTCTAACACCGTAAACAGAAATAAATTCAAAATGGATGAAAGACCTAAACATGAGACAAGGAACCATTAAAATCCTAGCAAACAGAGGCAGCAACCTCTTTGACATTGGTCTTAGCAAATTCTTACAAGACACGTCTCTGGAAACAGGGATAAAAAAAGCAAAAATGAACTACTGGGTCTTCAAAAAAAAAAAAAAACTTCTACACAGCAAAGGAAACAATCAACAAAACTAAAAGGCAACATACAGAATGGGAGAAGATACTTGAAAATAACGTATCTGATAAAGGGTTTAGTATCTAAAATCTATAAAGAACTTATAAAATCCAAACCCAAAAGACAAATAATCCAGTTAAGAAATGGACAGAAGACATGGATAGACATTTTTCCAAAGAAGACATCCAGATGGCTAACAAGACACATGAAAAGATGCTCTACATCACTATCAGGGAAATACAAATAAAAACTACAATGAGATACCACCTCACAGCAGGTGTCGGCAAGGATGTGGAGAAAGGGAAACCCTCTTACACTGTTGTTGGGAATACAAATTGGCACAGACACTCTGGAAAATAGTACGGAGGTGCCTCAGAAAGTTAAAAATAGAACTACCCTACAATCCAGCAATTGCACTACTAGGTATCTACTCAAGGAATACAAGCATACTGATTGGAAGGGATACATGCACCCTGATGTTTATAGCAGCATTATCAACAAGAACTGAATTATGAAAAGAGCCCAAATATCCATCAACCGACGAATGGATAAGGAAGATGTAATAAATATATAAAATGGAATATTACCGAACCAAAAGGTTCAAAAGGAATGAAATCTTGCCATTTGCAATGACATAAAGGAGCTAGAGAGTAAGCAAAATAAGTCAGTCAGGGAAAGGCAAATACCATGATTTCACTCATATGTGGAATTTAAGAAACAAAACAGATAAATATAGGGGAAGGAAGAAAAAAAGATAGGGAGGCAAACCATAAGGGACTCCTGACTACAGAGAACAAACTAGAGTTCCTGGAGGGGAGGTAGGCAAGGGATGGGCTAAATGGGTGATGGGTATTAAGGACGGCACTTGTGATTAGCACTGGGTGTTATATATAAGTGAAGAATCACTAAATTCTACTCCTGAAGCCAATATTACACTATATGTTAACTAACTAGAATTTAAATAAAAACTTGAAACAAACAAAAAAAAACCATAAAGTACATACCATATAAGAAAAAAACTTTATGAAATGGATTTCATCAAAAAACTTCTGATCTTTGGGATGCCTGGGTGGCTCAGCTGGTTAAGCATCTGCCTTTGGCTCAGGTCATGATCCCAGGGTCTTGGGAGCAAGTCCCGCATGGGGCTCCTTGCTCAGCAAGGAGCCTGCTTCTCCCTCTGCCTGCCACTCCCCCTGCTTGTGCTCTCTCTCTCTGACAAATAAATGGATGAAATCTTTAAAAACAAAAACAGAAACAAAGTTAAAAAAACAAAAAACAAAAAAACTTCTGATTTTTTTAATGACATCCTTAAGAAAACCAAAAGGCACCCTAAGGAATGGGAGAAAATATTCAAAATGCATATTATCTGACAAAGGACTTATACCTAGGAAATATGAAGAAACATTCTATGTCAATGCTAAGACAAGCAACAAAAAATTTGACCAGACATTTCACGAAAGATATAAAAGTCAAATAACACATTAAAAGATATTCAACATCATAATTACTGGGGAAATACAAATTAAAATGACAAAATACTACTAAACACTTATTAGAATGGCTTTTTTAAAACACTATAACGTGCTGGTGAGGGTGTAAAACATCTGGAAACGCACACATTTCAGGTGGGAATGTAAAACAGTAAAGCTTTTTTGGAAAACTATTTGGCAGTCTCTTGTAAGGTTAGATATACTCTTACAATGTGACCCAGTAATCCTATTCCTAGGTATTTACCCAAAACAAAACTAAAAATACATATCCATACCAAAACTGGTATGAAATATTCAGAGGCTTTATTCACCATCAAAACCTGGAGACAACCAAAAAGTCCTTCAACAAGTGAACAAATAAACTAAGGTACAGTCAATTTTAATTTATTTATAAATTGTATCTTGATATGGGAAACAAAGGCAGAAGAAAAATTATTAAATTTCCTTATTTCCTACAGCCCAGTGGCAAGTCCTTGACACAGGCAGAGTGACATTCCGCTAGGGACTCAACTGCCTCGAGGTTAATACTTTGCTAAGGGCAAAAGACAATCCTAGCCTACCCTGCCCCCAATCCTGTAAGTCTACTTTAACGTATAAAAATTCCTTTGAAACTTCTTTTATCTCTAAGATACCGTGTTGGCAATCATCCTCCAAGCACTGGCCCACCGATATAAACCTGAAGGGTCTCATGACTAAGGTTTTATTAGATGGTAATAAATGACCTTTTCCCAACAATAGCTAGCCCCCATCAAGGTCCTGGAAACCTTGCTTCCAAATTCCTTAGAGACTTATGCTATCCCTAACCCCTCCCAACTTGAAAGTATGTAATGGGTCACTCCTTATGACCCCAGCGCAGCTCTTTTGCCCACGGGTCCTGTCCCCATGTTTTAATAAAATCACCTTTTTGCACCAAAGACGTCTCAAGAATTCTTTCTTGTCCATCGGCTTCTAACCCTAACGTCTTTCTTACATCATCTAAGTTAGGGGACAAAAAAAGGAAGAAAGATAGCTAACAAACTCAAGGAAAATATTTGCAATTTATCTCCACATAGGGCTATATTCCATTAAACATACAGAATTCTTTAAAATTGCGGAAAAATTATCAAAAATCTAACAAATAGGGGGAAAAGGAATTAACTACTTGCAAAAAAAAGCCTATAAAAATGATACTTAAAAATGAGAAAAACGTTAAACTCAAAGTTTTTAAAAATACAAATTTAAAAAACACTGGGATGCCATTCTTCACCAAACTGGCAATATTTTTTAAATATGAAAATTGGGAAAAAATAAAAAGAGCTAAGATGGTGGTATAGTAGGAGGACCCTAGGCTTGCCTCATCCCTCGAACACAACCAGTAACTATCAAATCATTCTAAATACCGAAGAAATCAACCCGAGCACTCTCAGAACAAACTGCACAACTAGAGGGAGAGAAGAGGCCACATCAAGGAACTTAGGAAGTACTGAGAGGTGCTTTGGGGGAGAAATGGACTGCGGGTGCTGTGGCGGGGAGGGAGCCCTGGTCTCAGAGAAAGGCAAGAGAGAGAGTACCATGCACAGGGATTCACACAAGAATACTTCTCCAAAGCCATTGGCTGGGAAAACCAGAGAGGCTGATTTTCATGAGTTTTTGTAACCAGCGGGGGCTTAAAGGCTTGAGTTTTAGAGGTTCACAGGCTTGGCTGGGATAGAAACCTGGGGGCACTGCCTTACTCCTTAAGAGAAGGCCGGCAAGCAACGTGGGGCAGACGGCACCATCTGAGGACTGCCTATGGCACATGGGGACAGACTGTCACTCTTCCTGGAGCGTTATCTGTAAGAGCTGGCTTTGCCTCTCTGGGGACAAAAGAGCCACGGCTGCCATTTCCCTCCCGCGTCCCTCAGCATAGGCATAAAGACACGGGCTGAGGGGGGATAAATCAGACACTGGCTATTTAGCCTGCTTTGCTCCAAATCTCACGCCCCTGCACTCTGGTGTAACTGCCCTTCTTGATCAAGACTGCATTAGTTCCAGTGGAGTGAGAGACCCTACCCCAGAAGACCATCGCAGGTCCCCAGCACACCTGGTCCCTACTGAAGTTTGGAGTTTTAAAACTCAGCGGGCTTGGCTGAGATACAGCCCAAAGTGCAATGAACTGCCGCTCCAGGAAGGCAAGCAACCTGGAGACAGTATGAAAACATGGGACACACCAGGGGAAATTATTCACTCTTCTAGGAGTGCTTCCTGAGAGCAACAAGTACAGACTCCCCTCTCGGGTGGGGGTGGGGGGGCTGGCTGACGCCATTTTCCTCCACCGCCTCTCAGTACAAACCAACTTCAATAAACAGCACAGCACCAACACTGGCTGCCTGGCTGACTAACCGGCTTACCGGCTTTCACCAAGTCCCTCCTCCCCAGCCCCGTGCACTCTGCTAACGCTTGACTCCAGCACGTGTGCATAAGGAAAAGCACAGCAGTCCCCTTCCCCAGAAGACCAGCAGGAAGCCCTGCATGCACCATGTCTACCGATGGTAGAGTTTTTCGGGTTTTTTTTTTTTAAGATTTATTTGAGAGAGAGCGGAAGAGAGCAAGCATGGGAGTGGGGGCAGAGGGAGAGGGAGAACTAGGCTCCCTGATGAGCAGGGGGCCTGCTGTGGGGCTTGATCCCAGGACCCTGAGATCAAGACCTGAGCCAAAGGCAGACACTTAAGTGACTGAGCCACCCAGGTGCCTCCCCCCACCACAGAGTTCTGCAAGGCTTCAGTTGTAATGGAAGTAACATCAGGTCTTATGTAACAAGCAGACCAGAGCACACCTAGTTAAAACTCGCCACATTCTGGCCAAGATCCAAACACTGCCCACTGCAGGCAAGGAGGACCTCTGCAGATGACTGACCCAAGGGACAGAGCAGCCTTGCACTGCCTACTGTGGGCAAGGACGACCTCTACAGATGACTGACCCAAGGGATATAGGAGCAGAGTGCTGCTCCAAGAGGGAGAGAAGAGGGAGAGTGCTGCATGAGGGAGAGCAGAGTGCATGCAGCACACACCAGAGACACTCAATGAAGTACCAGGCCCTGTACACTACCTGACCTTTTCTTCCTAAAGCCATTACTCTCAGGAGCAGGAAATATAACAGGCTTTTCTAACACTCAGAAGACAGAGCCATAGCCAAAGTGCCGAGAAGGAGGAATTCATCCCAAAAGAAAATAAGAAAAGGTCACAGAGATCTAATCGAAACAGATATAAATAATAGGCCTGATGGAGAATTTAAAACAACAATTGTCAGGATACTCTCCGGGCTTGGGGAAAGCATGAAAGACATCAGGGAGATCCTTACCACAGAGAGGAGAGTTAAAAAAAAAAAAAATCAGGCAGAAAAGAGAAATGCAATAACTGAGATTTGAAACTGGATGTAATAATGACAAGGATGGAAGAAGCAGAGAAATGAGTAAGTTATACAGAAGACAGAATTATGGAAAATAATGAAGGTGAACAAAAGAGAGAAAGAAGAATGATGGATCACAACAGTAGACTTAGGGAACTCAGTGATTCCATCAAACGTAATAATATTCGTATCATAGGTCTCCCAGAAGAAGAGAGGAAAAGGGACAGAAGGCTTGAGTTTAAATGATAGCTCAAAGCTTCCCTAATCTGAGGAGGGAAATAGACATCCAAATCCAGGAGGCTCTGAGAACTCCCATCAAAATCAACAAAAGCAGGCTAATAACAAGACATATTGTAGTTAAATTTGCAAAATATAGTGATAAAGGAAAAATCCTAAAAGCAGCAAGAAAAAAGAAGTCCCTAACTTACAAAGAAAGACCCATAAAGTTAACTGCAGATCTCTCCATAGAAACCCGACAAGCCAGAAAATGGTGACATGATATATTCAACAAGCTGAATGGGAAATATCTGCAGCCAAGAATACTCTATCCAGCAAGGCTATCATTCAGAATAGAAGGAGAAAGTTTCCCAAACAAAAACAAAGGAGGTCATGACCACTAAACCATCCCTGCAAAAATATTAAAGGGGACTCTTTGGGTGGGAAAGAAAGACCAAAAGTGACAAAGACTAGAAAGGAACAGAGAAAACCTCCAGAAACAATGACAAAACAAGTAATAAAATGGCACTAAATTCATATCTATCAATAATCACTTTGAATGTAAATGGACTAAATGATCCCATCAAAAGACACAGGGTATCAGAAAGGATAAAAGAAACAAGACGCATCTGTATGCTGCCTACAAGAGACTCATTTTAGACCTAAACACACCTGCACATTGAAAGTGAGAGAATGGAGAAACATTTACCATGCAATGGATGTCAAAAGCAACCTGGAGCAGCAATACTTAAACCAGAAAAACTAGATTTTAAACCAAACAGTATAACAGAAGATGAAGAAGGACACTATATCATAATAAAGGGAACCATTCATACAAGAAGATCTAACAATTGTAAATATTTCTGCCCCCAATTTGGGAACACCCAAATATATATAACAATTAATAACCAACATAAAAGAACTCATGGATAAAAATAGGGTACTTTAATACCCCACTTACATCAATGGACAGATCATCTAAGCAGAAAATCAGCAAGGAAACAATGGTTTTGAATGACAAACTGGACCAGATGGATTTAACAGATGTATTCAGAACATTTTATCCCAAAGCAGAATACACATTCTTTTCAAGTACACAGGAAACATTCTCCAGAATAAATCACATATTAGGTCACAAATCAGGCCTCAATAAGTACAAAAAGACTGAGATCATACAGTGCATCTTTTCTGACCACAACACTATGAAACCTGAAGTCAAGCACAAGAAAAAATTTGTAAAGATCACAAATACATGGAGGTTAAACACCATAAGTTGGTCAACTAGGAAATTAAAGAAGAAATAAAAAAATACACAGAAACAAAACACAATGATCCAAAGCCTTTGGAATGTAGCAAAAGCCTCAGAAGAGGGAAGTATACAGCAACATAGGCCTATCCCAAGAACCAAGAAAAATCCCAAATACATAACCTAACCTTATGCCTAAAGGAGCTAGAAAAAGAACAACGAAGAAAGCCTATAGTCCTCAGAAGAAGGGAAATAAAAATTCGAGAAGAAATAAATGATACTGAAAAGAAAGAAACAGATGAATGAAACCAGAAGCTGTTTCTTTGAAAATATTAATAAAATTGATAAACCCCTAGCGAGACTTACCAAAAAAAAAGAAAGAACCCAAATAAATAAAATAACAAGTGAAAGAGAAGAAAGAACAACCAACACCACAGAAATCCAAACAATTATAAGAGAATATTATGAAAAATTAAATGTCAACAATTTGGACAAGAAAGAAATGGGTAAATTCCTAGAAACATATAAGCGAACAAAACTGAAACAGGAATAGAAAACTTCAACAGATCAATAACCAGTAATCAAAAATCTCCCAACAAACAAAAGTCCAGGGTCAGATGGCTTCACAAGGGAATTCTACCAAGTGTTTAAAGAATTAATTCCTATTCTTGTGAAACTGTTCCAAAAAAACAGAAATGGAAGGAAAACTTTCAAACTCATCCTATGAGGCCAGTATTATCTTGATTCCAAAACCAAAGACTCCACTAAAAAAGAGAAATATAAACCAATATTCCTGATGAACATAGATGTAAAAATTCTCAACAAAATACCAGCAAATCAAATCCAACAGTACATGAAAGGAATGATTCACCATGATCAAGTAGGATTTACTTTTGGGCTGCAACAACAGTCATTCAACATGATATACTACATTAATAAAAGAAAAAAGGACGAGACCAAATAGTCCTCTCAATAGATGCAGAAAAAGCATTTGACAAAGTACAAGATCATGAATAGATATGATAAAAACTCTCAAGAAAGTAGGGAGAGAGGGAACATACCTCAACATAATAAAGGCCATATACAAAAAACCCACATCTTCAATGGGCAAAAACTGAGAGCTTTTCCTCTATGGTCAGGAACAAGACACTGATGTCCACTCTCATCACTGTTATTTAACACAGTATTGGAAGTCCTAGCCACAGCAATCATACAACAAAAAGAAAAGGCATCCAGAGATCGGGTTAAGATGGCGGAGGAGTAGGGGACCCCCTTTTTCAGCCGGTCCCCTGAGTTGAGCTGGATAGGTACCAGACCAGCAGGACTATCCACGGAATCAGCCTGAGACGCAGGAAGATACATCTGGATCTCTACAAATGAACATCTCCAGCGCTGAGTATCGAGGTACGAAGCGGGGAGCCGTGAAACCGCGCACAGATATCGGAAGCTAAACAGAAGGGGGAGGGAGCCGCCGTGTCAGGGCGCCGGGAAGCGGTAGCCACCTGCAAGGGGGAGCGGACAGACCGCGGACCCGCACGCTTGAGACAGCAGGCTGAGAAGGGAGCTCCGGGAGCG
>NC_048238.1:54259298-54378977 GCF_002007445.2 Ailuropoda melanoleuca | reverse complement strand
CAGTCAAAACTAGAGGCTCTGACGGCCAGGGTCACCGAGGCAGAGGAACGCGTTAGCGAATTGGAGGATGGGTTAGTAGAAGAAAAAACGAAAATAGAAGCTGGTCTTAAAAAAATCCACGCCCACGAATGTAGATTACGGGAGATTACTGACTCTATGAAACGATCCAATGTCAGAATCATCGGCATCCCTGAAGGGGTGGAGAAAAACAGAGGTCTAGAAGAGATATTTGAACAAATTGTAGCTGAAAACTTCCCTAATCTAGCAAGGGAAACAAGCATTCGTGTCCAAGAGGCAGAGAGGACCCCATCCAAGCTCAACCAGGACAAACCTACGCCACGGCATGTCATAGTGCAATTCGCAAATATTAGATCCAAGGATACAGTATTGAAAGCGGCCAGGGCAAAGAAATTTCTCACGTACCAAGGCAAAGGTATCAGGATTACGTCAGACCTGTCTACAGAGACCTGGAATGAGAGAAAGGCTTGGGGGGGCATTTTTAAAGCTCTTTCAGAGAAAAACATGCAGCCAAGGATCCTTTATCCAGCAAAGCTGTCATTCAGAATTGATGGAGAAATAAAGACGTTCCAAAATCGCCAATCATTAACCAATTTCGTAACCACGAAACCAGCCCTACAGGAGATATTAAGGGGGGCTCTATAAAGGTAAAAAGGCCCCAAGAGTGATACAGAGCAGCAAGTCACAACCGATACAAAGACTTTAAAGAGAAATGGCATCATTAAAATCATATCTGTCAATAATCTCTATCAATCTAAATGGCTTAAACTCTCCCATAAAACGCCACAGGGTTGCAGATTGGATAAAAAGACATGACCCATCCATTTGCTGTCTACAAGAGACTCATTTTGAACCCAAAGATGCATTCAGACTTAGAGTAAGGGGATGGAGTACCATCTTCCACGCAAATGGACCTCAAAAGAAAGCTGGAGTAGCAATTCTCATATCAGATAGACTGGATTTTAAACTAGAGGCCATAGAGAGAGATACAGAAGGGCACTATATTATTCTTAAAGGAAGTATTCAACAAGTGGATATGACAATTATTAATATATATGCCCCCAACAGGGGAGCAGCAAGATACACAAGCCAACTCTTAACCAAAATAAAGAGACATATAGATAAGAACACAGTAATAGTAGGGGACCTCAACACCCCACTATCAGAAATAGACAGAACACCCTGGCAAAAACTAAGCAAAGAATCAAAGGCTTTGAATGCCATACTCGACGAGTTGGACCTCATAGATATATATAGAACACTACACCCCAGAACCAAAGAATACTCATTCTATTCAAATGCCCATGGAACATTCTCAAGAATAGATCATGCTCTGGGACACAAAACAGGTCTCAGCCAATACCAAAAGATTGAAATTATCCCCTGCATATTCTCAGACCACAACGCTCTGAAATTGGAACTCAACCACAAGGAAAAACCTGGAAGAAACTCAAACACTTGGAGGCTAAGAACCATCCTGCTCAAGAATGACTCGATAAACCAGGAAATCAAAAAACAAATTAAACAATTTATGGAGACCAACGAGAATGAATACACAACGGTCCAAAACCTATGGGATACTGCAAAGGCAGTCCTAAGGGGGAAATACATAGCCATCCAAGCCTCACTCAAAAGAATAGAAAAATCTAAAATGCAGTTTCTATATTCTCACCTCAAGAAACTGGAACAGCAACAGAGGGACAGGCCTAACCCACTGACAAGGAAGGAGTTGACCAAGATTAGAGCAGAAATCAATGAATTAGAGACCAGAACCACAGTAGAGCAGATCAACAGGACTAGAAGCTGGTTCTTTGAGAGAATCCATAAAATTGATAGACCACTGGCAAAACTTGTCCAAAAACAAAGAGAAAGGACTGAGATTATTAAAATTATGACTGAAAAGGGAGAGGTCACGACCAGCACCATTGAAATTGCAAGGATTATTAGAAACTTTTATCAACAGCTATATGCCAAAAAACTAAACAATCTGGAAGAGATGGAGGCCTTCCTGGAAACCTATAAACTACCAAGACTGAAACAGGAAGAAATAGATTTCTTAAATAGGCCAATTAACTATGAAGAAATTGAGTCAGTGATAAACAACCTTCCAAATAATAAAACTCCAGGCCCAGACGGTTTTCCTGGGGAATTC
Source organism: Ailuropoda melanoleuca (assembly GCF_002007445.2). Taxonomy (NCBI): domain Eukaryota; kingdom Metazoa; phylum Chordata; class Mammalia; order Carnivora; family Ursidae; genus Ailuropoda; species Ailuropoda melanoleuca. The sequence continues at coordinate 54,376,807 of NC_048238.1, read as the reverse complement.
TACCAAACATTCAAAGAAGAAATAATACCTATTCTCCTAAAGCTATTTCAAAAAATAGAAACAGAAGGAAAGCTACCAAACTCATTCTATGAGGCTAATATTACCTTGATCCCCAAACCAGGCAAAGACCCCCTCAAAAAGGAGAATTACAGACCGATTTCTCTAATGAATATGGATGCCAAAATCCTCAACAAGATCCTTGCTAATAGAATCCAACAGTACATTAAAAGGATTATCCATCATGACCAAGTGGGATTCATACCTGGGATGCAAGCATGGTTCAACACTCGCAAATCAATCAATGTGATACATCATATCAACAAGAAAAGACTCAAGAACCATATGATCCTCTCAATTGATGCAGAAAAAGCATTTGACAAAATACAGCATCCTTTCCTGATTAAAACCCTTCAGAGTGTAGGAATAGAGGGTACATTTCTCAATCTCATAAAAGCCATCTATGAAAAGCCTACTGCAAGCATTATTCTCAATGGGGAAAAGCTGGAAGCCTTTCCCTTAAGATCAGGAACACGACAAGGATGCCCACTCTCGCCACTATTATTCAACATAGTACTAGAAGTCCTTGCAACAGCAATCAGAAGACAAAAAGGGATCAAAGGTATCCAAATCGGCAAAGAAGAAGTCAAACTGTCTCTCTTTGCAGATGACATGATACTCTATATGGAAAACCCAAAGGAATCCACTCCCAAACTATTAGAAGTTATAGAACAATTCAGTAAGGTGGCAGGATACAAAATCAATGCCCAGAAATCAGTTGCATTTCTATACACGAATAACGAGACTGAAGAAAGAGAAATTAGGGAATCCATCCCATTTACAATAACACCAAAAACCATGCGTTACCTTGGAATTAACTTAACCAGAGACGTAAAGGACCTATATGCTAGAAACTATAGATCACTTTTGAAAGATATTGAGGAAGACATAAAAAGATGGAAAAATATTCCATGCTCATGGATTGGAAGAATTAACATAGTTAAAATGTCCATACTACCCAGAGCAATCTACACTTTCAATGCTATCCCGATCAAAATACCGAGGACATTTTTCAAAGAACTGGAACAAATAGTCCTTAAATTTGTATGGAACCAGAAAAGGCCCCGAATCTCCAAGGAACTGTTGAAAAGGAAAAACAAAGCTGGGGGCATCACAATGCCGGATTTCGAGCTGTACTACAAAGCTGTGATCACAAAGACAGCATGGTACTGGCACAAAAACAGACACATCGACCAATGGAACAGAATAGAGAACCCAGAAATGGACCCTCGGCTCTTTGGGCAACTAATCTTTGATAAAGCAGGAAAAAACATCCGGTGGAAAAAAGACAGTCTCTTCAATAAATGGTGCTGGGAAAATTGGACAGCTACATGCAAAAGAATGAAACTTGACCACTCTCTCACACCATACACAAAAATAAACTCCAAATGGATGAAAGACCTCAATGTGAGACAGGAATCCATCAAAATTCTAGAGGAGAACATAGGCAACAACTTCTATGACATCGGCCAGAGCAACCTTTTTCACGACACATCTCCAAAGGCAAGAGAAATAAAAGATAAAATGAACTTATGGGACTTTATCAGGATAAAGAGCTTCTGCACAGCCAAGGAAACAGTCAAAAAAACTAAGAGACAGCCCACGGAATGGGAGAATATATTTGCAAAGGACACCACAGATAAAGGACTGGTATCCAAGATCTACAAAGAACTTCTCAAACTCAATACACGAGAAACAAATAAACAAATCATAAAATGGGCAGAAGATATGAACAGACACTTTTCCAATGAAGACATACAAATGGCTAACAGACACATGAAAAAATGTTCAAAATCATTAGCCATCAGGGAAATTCAAATCAAAACCACACTGAGATACCACCTTACGCCAGTTAGAATGGCAAAGATAGACAAGGCAAGAAACAACAATTGTTGGAGAGGATGTGGAGAAAGGGGATCCCTCCTACATTGTTGGTGGGAATGCAAGTTGGTACAGCCACTCTGGAAAACAGTGTGGAGGTCCCTTAAAAAGTTAAAAATTGAACTACCCTATGACCCAGCCATTGCACTACTGGGTGTTTACCCCAAAGATACAGACGTAGTAAAGAGAAGGGCCATATGCACCCCAATGTTCATAGCTGCATTGTCCACAATAGCCAAATCATGGAAGGAGCCGAGATGCCCTTCAACAGATGACTGGATTAAGAAGCTGTGGTCCATATATACAATGGAATATTACTCAGCTATCAGAAAGAACGAATTCTCAACATTTGCTGCAACATGGACGGCACTGGAGGAGATAATGCTAAGTGAAATAAGTCAAGCAGAGAAAGACAATTATCATATGATTTCTCTCATCTATGGAACATAAGAACTAGGAGGATCGGTAGGGGAAGAAAGGGATAAAGAAAAGGGGGGTAATCAGAAGGGGGAATGAAACATGAGAGACTATGTACTATGAGAAACAAACTGAAGACTTCAGAGGGGAGGGGGTGGGGGAAGGGGATAGACTGGTGATGGGTAGTAAGGAGGGCACGTATTGCATGGTGCACTGGGTGTTATACGCAACTAATGAAGCATTGAACTTTACATCGGAATCCGGGGATGTACTGTATGGTGATTAACATAATATAATAAAATAAAATTAAAATACAAAAAAAAAAAAAAAGAAAAGGCATCCAAATAGGCAAGGAAGAAGTCAAACTTTCACTATTTGCAGATGACATGATACTCCATATAGGAAACCCAAAAGACTGCACCAAAAAATTGCTAAAAATGACACATGAATTCAGTAAAGTCACAGGATATAAAATCAACATACAGAAATCTGTTCCATTTCTGTACACCAATAATAAAGCAGCAGAAAGGGAAATCAAGGAATCAATCCATTTAAAATTGCACCAAAACCATAAGATACCTATAAATAAACCTAACCAAAGAGGTAGGGGCGCCTGGGTGGCACAGCTTGCCTTCGGCTCAGGGCGTGATCCTGGCGTTATGGGATCAAGCCCCACATCAGGCTCCTCTGCTAGGAGCCTGCTTCTTCCTCTCCCACTCCCCCTGCTTGTGTTCCCTCTCTCGCTGGCTGTCTCTATCTCTGTCAAATAAATAAATAAAATCTTTNTTTAAAAAAAAAAAAAAAAGAGGTAAAAGATTTGTACTTTGAAAACTAAAACACTGATGAAAGAAACTGATTTTAGATATGACTCCAACAATAACACAAAAATACAACCACTATGAAGTTATTCACATCATTGTATATAATAGTGAGGAAACTAGAAAGTTTCTTTAGGGGAGGCTTGGGGGTGCACCACGTCGGGCTCCCTGCTCAGTGGGGAGTCTGCTTGTGCCTCTCCCTCTCCTCCTCCCCTCTGCTCCTGCTCTCTCTCTCTCTCAAATAAATAAAATCTTTAAATAAAAAAGGAGAGGCCTGTTTAAATATGGTAAACACATATAGGGGAAAAAAGTAAGAAGCCATTGCAAATATACGCATAGGTGTACATCTATGCATTCTGTATACATATGTATATACTTATGACCACTGTTTATTGTTAAATGCAAAAAAATACAGCATGTTTGGTAAAATCTTTCACTTGTTTAAAACTACACTCAGGTGCACCTGGGTGGCTCAGTCAGTTAAGCATCTGCCTTCAGCTCGGGTCATGATCCCAGGGTTCTGGGATGGAGCCCCACATCAGGCTCCCTGCTCGGTGGGGAAGCTGCTTCTCCCTCTCTCTATGCCTGCCACTCCCCCTGCTTATGCTCTCTTGCTCTCTCTCTTTGTCAAATAAATAAATAAAATCTTAAAAAAAAAAAAAACTACATTCAACTGGTGAAGCTGTAAGGACATAGGTACTCTCACACATGGCTGGTACGAATGCAAAGTGCACAATCATTTGGAGGGATATTTGGCAATACTTATCAAGACAGCCTTTAAAAGCAATTAACAACTTACAGAAGTCTATACCATAGATACATCTTCAACAATACAAAAATATATATAAACAAAGCCATTCTTATAGCCTAGCCTTGTTTGCAATCGGAAAACAGTGAAAAGAATCTAAATGTCCATACACATAAGTTTATTTAACTATAGTGCATCCGATAATGAAATAAAATGCAGCAGAAAAAAAAAACGAGGACAATCTCTATTACCTGATACAGAGTGACTTCTTCCAGGATATACTACAAATGGAAAAAAAAAATCAAATTTCAAAAGAATAGCTATAGTATACAATCTTTCATGTAAGGGGGAAAAAAGGGATATACAAAAATATGCATGTATCCATACATTTCTGCAAAGGAAATTCAATGAGTATAAAGCAGAAACTACCAAGATTGATTATATACAGGAAGTGGTTAGGAATGTTTTTCCTATATGTAATATATGAGGAAGGGAGTGACACTTCTCTTTGTAAACCTTTTTGTATAGGCCTGACACTTGGAACCATGGTAATATTTCACATAACCAAAAAATAAATACGTATTTCAACATAACCAACATGTGGGGGAAACCCAAAATAGAATACAAAAAAATAACAAACTGAATTGTAAAACAAATGGGTAACACAAACAAATTTAACTGGGCGATAAGAAAAGAACTGACTTAAGTAACTTTAGAAACAGTATTTTTGACTATCAACTGTAAGACTAAAGACATACTGTACACAAATACTGTACTCTAGTTAGGAAATTTCTCCTCAGAGGGGTATGTTTTGGTAATTTTGTTTCAAACATAAAAACAATCAAAAAACTTCTAACATTCTAAAATAAAGCAAAGTATATATATAAAGGATAATGAGAACGAGGTTTTTCACTTTCATAAAAAGGAATTACAATGGAAAAAAATGGGAAGACTAGAAGAGAATGAACCCTGTGCTTTTATTTGGCATCACACATAATATGAATTCATGGTTTTACATACACGCAACCACAAATACACATATGTATAGAAGAATACTTATACAAAGAAGGATGTCTATATATGTGACTATAAACACAAACTTCCTAACCGCTGAGAGGACCTAAAGACAATGATACCACAAAAACATGCACTTTTGAGTACACAATACTAAGTACACAATGAGTACACAAATACTGTTTTCTAAAAACCATTCTCCAAAAACAGAAATCAGGATTCCTTAGAAAAATGGTTGATTACAGATTTGGGTGGGGAAAAAACAAGATGTGTCTAATACATACTGTGGTGTGAGAAAGGAGTACAATGCCCAAAAAACGAGAGCATATCAAAAGGACACAGAAGCCAACCTGAAGAAAAGCCAAATGGCTAAAACTGAGAGCTATTACAACAAAATGATAGCATTAAGATTATAACCAAAAGAATGAAATAAATATCAATGAATCCATACTAATAAATATTTGATTAAGTAAATAAAATGGGGAAAAGGGACAGCTATTTCTTACACACTTCCAATTATTAAACATAGAAGGAATAATGGAAATCGTAAATAACCTTGAAATAAACACTAACATAATCATTGTGGAAGGTAAAGGCACGGATGGATAAAATCAGTGGACAGAAGTACAATGAGAAACACAACATGTGCAGAATCTCAAAGTATATCCACACAAGATACATATAAAATTGAAAGGAAAAAGCAGTAACTTTACAGTAGAAAACTTTGGTACATGTTAGCCAAAAGATGAAAGTTACCATCACATGTATTAAGACATACTGACAACATGTCATATGATGCACAGAGAATGGCACAACATTTCTTCTGTAGCATTACTGCCAAGGTTGCATAACATGAATTAAATCATGAAAAATGCCAAGAAGGGGAGCATGGGTGGCTTAGTCAGTTAAGCGTCCAACTCTTTATCTCAGCTCAGGTCTTGATCTCAGGGTCATGAGTTCAAGCCCCACACTGGGCTCCACGCTGGGCATGGAGCCTACCTAAAAAAACAAAAAAACCCAAAAAACAAACAAACAAACAAACAAAAACGCCAACAAGATGACAGCTCTTAAAACTATCTGATACAGACCTTAAAACAACTATTTATAAAAATACGGGAAAAAAATGCTGAGATAAGCAATCACAAACTTCAGTGCAACAAATATTGAAAGTGAAAATCTCGTCAATATGAGGCAATCAAAAAAGTGAAAATTTTGAAGTTAAAAATACAGTAACTAAAATTAAAAAATAAATGGACAGATTCAACAGCACAATGGAGATGACAAAGGAACTTAAAAGAAATAAAAAGAAACTATCCAATACTAATACAGAAAATATTGAGCATAAATATACAAAGGCTCAGGGAACTATGAGACAATAACAGAAGGATAAGAGTAAAGAGTGTAGGACTGAAAATATCTGAGAAAAAAATTCCTGAAAACTTCCTAAATTTTGCAATAGACATAGACCTACAGATTCAAGAAACTAAGAAAACTTCAAAAGGGATAAACACAGAGAAATCCACAGCCAGATACATCATAATAAAATTGCCAAAAAGTGAAGCTAAAGAAACCATTATATAAGCAGTAAGAGAAAAATAAAATACTACCACATAGGATGATGATTCAAATAACTTATTTCCTATCAGAAAACACAAGAGCCACAAGAAAGTGGCACACATGTTTAAATGGCTGAAAGCAAGGAAATGTCAGCCTAAAATAATCTACCCAGAAAAATTACTAGCAGGAATGAAAGTAAAATAAAGACATTCTCAGATTATAGAAAACTAAGAACATACAGCCCCTGAGAGCTTCTCTGTAAGAACTGCTACAAAAAAGTTCTTCACGTAGAAGGGAAATACCAGAAGGAAATCTGAATCATCAAGAATAAAGAGCAACAGAAATATTTATCTGGATAATGCAACAGATTATTTATCTCTCTTGAATGCTTTAAAATTGTTTCAAGGTTGAAAACAAAAGATATGAACATCTTCTGATAGTTTTCAACGTATGCCAATGCAATACATGACATTATAGCATAAAAGAAAGACAGTTAAAGGACCTAAAAGATGTTAATGTTTCTACATTCCAAAATTATAGGGTAAAACAGACCGTGAAAACTTAAGTACATATTGTGTAACGCCTAGAGCAAATACTTAAAAGGGCTACATAAAAAGATAAAGTCGAAAATAATTAAGTAAATGGAAAAGTAAAAAGTACTCAAATAACCCAAAAGATGGCAGAAGGGGGGGAAAGAGGAACGAAAAAGGAACAAAGAGAAAACAAAGACTAAAGTAGTAAATCTAAATCCAAACATACCAAATTTACATTAAATATGAATTGCCTAACCACTTAAACTGAAACACAGATATTGTCAGAATGACCAAAAAAAAAAAAAAAGAAAAAGAAAAAATCTAAACCATGATACAATATCCTGTCTGCAAGAAACATACTTCAAATATATTGATTTGGCAGACTAAAAGTAAAGGAATGAGAAAATACACACCAAGCAAAGACCAACCAAACAACAGGACTTTCTATATTATACATTAAATGCAAAAACATATTTCAGAGCAAAAAAAATTACCAGAAACAATGATGGGAATTACATAATGAGAAAAGGGTCAATTGAACAAGAATCCACAGCAGTGCTAAATGTATACGCACCTAACAGAGCTTCATAATACATGAAACAAAAACTGACAAAAGAAATACAAATCAGTGACACTCAATCCAACAACAGCAGGATTCACATTCTTTTTAAGTACATATGAAAGTATGTACTTAAAAGTATGTAGTATGTAGTATTCCTTCAAATCATAATATAAACTAGAAATTAATAACAGAAAGATGGAAAATTCCCTTAACATTTTAAAATTAAAAAATCAATTATACTTTTCATTCTCAGAAGTTTAAATTTTTTATCTTTCATACTTCAACTTAATGTTTTCAGTCTTTCCTCTACATTCACAATAAGTTTAAAATACTTAAACCATTAATTCTATTATTTATGTCATTTTGAAGTAAGCTTCAATTGATAGATTTCTCTCCTCATATTTTCCGGATCTATGCAGGTCTCACTTTTTTTTTTTTAATCTGCTTTATTCACTTTTCAAAGTAAAACTTCTGTTTCCTTCCCACTCTTTTCCAACATAATGGTAGTCAAAAATTACTGGCATTTTACTGGCATAAGATAAACAATCCAAAGTAAAAATTGAGCAGAAGATCTGAATAGACATTTTTCCAAAGAAACTATCCAGATGGCCAACAGGTAAATGAAAAAATGTCAACATCACTAATCATCAGGAAAATGTAAATAAAAAAACCACAACGAGATATCACCTCACACCTGTTAGAATGATTATCATCAAAAAGACAAGAAATAACAACTGTTTGTGAGGATGTGCAGAAAAAGGAACCCTTGTGCACTACAGGTGGGAATATAAACTGGGGGAGCCATGATTGAAAACAATACGGAGGTTCCTCAAAAAATTAGACATAGAACTACCATATGATCCAGCAATTGCCCTTCTGGGTATACATACAAGAGAATTTAAATCAGGATCTCCAAGAGATATATGTACTTCCATGTTCCACTTCAGCATTATTTACAATAGCCAAGATATGGAAACAACCTAAGTGTTCACTGAAGGATGAATGGATTAAAAAAAGGCGGTGTATATTACACAATGAAATATTATTCAGCCATAAAAAAGGAATAAAATTTTGCCATTTGCAACAACATGAATGGACCTCAAAGGCATTATGCTAAATGAAGTAACTCAGAGAAAGACAAGTACTATATTGAGCTCTCTTGTATGTGAAATCTAAAACAACAATAACAAAACCAAGCTCACAAATACAGAGGAGAGACTGGATGTTGCCAGAGGTATGGGGACTGGAGGGGGGGAGGGCAATGTGAGGCAGGGATGGGTGAAGGGGATCATCAAACAGTAAAAAGTAAGAAAAAGAAATTCAATACTAAAAACCTATTTGAAACTACAGCTCTACAGCCCATCTTGATGGATATAAAATAACACTGTATGAAATATCATTAAAGAGGAAAAACGAAATATAAAATGGTATTTTTAAGACAAGTTGATTATAACTTCACAGAATGCATATGTGTACATTAGTAAAGATATATTATTTTGAATAAAAAAATGGTTTTAGTATTTATTATTTTTGGTAAATTTCAGTTTGGAAAGAATTAGAATGGAAGAAAGAGATGCACAGAAAGGTCTAATACAAAAAAAATTATTTGCATAAGATAGCTGGTAGTTTTCCTTATACATCAGTCACCAATATTTTTGTTCAGTGTGTTTTCTGCCTTTCAACTTGGTAAAATGGTAAGATGTAAAAAGAGTATTTTTATTCCATGTTTAAGAGAAATGCTATAGCATAAAATCTTTTCTCCCTTATTGCTGATGAGGGGGCAGTGGTAGCATAAGGTAGAGTTACACAGGTACAGGGATGTTTAAGGGTAAGCAAACTCTGAAGAAGAGCTGGTTAGCAAATATTTTAGTCTTTGCAAGCCACATGGTCACTGTCTTAATTACTCAACACTACTGCTGTAGAATGAAAGAATCCATAGACAATGGGCATGCAGGTAAGTATAACTGTATACCAGTAAAGCTATTTATGAACACTGAAATTTGAACTTCACATGATTTTCATGAGTTAAGAAATACAATTCTGCTTGTGAATTTTTAAACCACTTAAAAATGTAAAACTACTCATAGTTTGCTAGTGATACAAAGTCAGACAACAGGCCAGATTTGACCCACACACCATACTTTGAAGAACTTTAGGACTCAAATCATACAGAGTATGTTCTCCAACACAATAGAATTTTTAAAAATCAAAACCAAAAGAAAAACTTGGAATTCCACAATTATCTGGAAATTAAACGATACATTTCTAACTTACCCATGAGTCAAAGAAGAAATCACAAGCAAATTTTTTTCACAAGCAAAATTAATAGAAAGTACTGTGAACCGAATTATAATAAAATCACAGTATCAAAATGTATGAGATGAGAGGACAAGACCAAAAACGGTGGAATAGGGAGCTCCTAGGATCCATCCCTTCGCTGAAATTATTAAGGTGGCAAAAAAAATGTTAAGAATCAACTTTTTCAGAACTCTAGAACCTAATCAGAAACTTACTACAATCAGGACAGCACTTAAAGAAGAAAGACGCTGTAAATTTTGTCATTTAAAGAAAAGAAATCTTATCAGGCCACTGCCTGACAACAAAGATAATGGAATGGAGACTTTAGTGACCACATATGACAAGGAATATAGTCCGCAAAAAATAGTTTAGACTTTAAACAAGTGGGCTGTCACTAAACAAGTGGATGACTGTACCCCACAATAAGCAACAACACAAACCCTGGAGAGGGGGGAAATATTCTGATTTCCAGAGCCACCATACTACAAAATTCAAAGTGCCTACTTTTCAAGAGAAATTTTCATTAAAAAATTATTAGGCATGTAAACAAACAAGTATGGCCCATTTGCAGAAAGAAAAAAGTTAACAGAAAGTGTCTCCGAAGAAGCCCAGACATTAGACTTTCTAAAAAAATCAACTATCATAAATATGCCAAAGAGCTAACAGAAACCATGGATAAAAACTAAAGGAAACCAGGAGAACAGCATATCAATAAACAGAAAATAACAATAAAGAGACAGAAATTACAAAAAGGAACCAAATATAAATTCTGAAACTGAAAAGCAGAATAACTGAAATGAAAAATTCGCTGAATTTTAGAGGGGTTCAACATAAAATTTCAATAGGCTGAAGAAAGAAAAAATGACCATGAAGGTAGGTAAATTAAGATTATCTAGTCTGAGGAATGGAAAAAGAAAAAACTGAAGAAAAATGAAAAGAGCCTAAGAGACAACATCAAGTATACCAACATATGCAAAATGAGAGGTCCAAAACGATATAAGAGAGTCATAAAGAATATGTGAACAGTGGCCAATCTACATAACTTAAAAATTCAATGAACCCCAAGAAAATAAACTCAAAAGCCATTCACAGTAAGATGTAGTATAATCAAACTGTTGAAATCCCCAAAAAGAATCCTATGAGCAAGGAAAGTGAAGCAACCCATTAGAGATCATGGAGGCCAGAAAGCAGTGCAATGACATATTTAAAGTGTGGAAAGAAAAAAGCTGTCAATCAACAAATCTATATCCGATTTAAAAAATGTTTTTCAAAAATAAAGGAAAGAGATCAGCTTATGGCATGACAGCATGAGGAGTTCGAGTGACCTGCTTCTCCCCACTGAAACTGATGAAAACTCTTTTTTTTTTAAAGCCACTGAAAGCCTCTGGAAACTGATCTAAGGACAAATGGCAAATAAAGAAACACACATTCAAGAATAACTTCAAAAATTCACTAAGATGAGTCTGTATTTGTTTTTGTTTTTTCTTAAGATTTAATTTATTTGACAGAGCGAGCACAAGCAGGGGGAGCAGCAAGCAGAGGGAGAGGGATAAGCAGGCTCCCTTCAGAACAGGGAGCCCAATGCAAGGCTCGATCCCAGGACCCCGTGATCATCACCTGAGCCCAAGTCAGGCGCTCAACCGTCTGAGCCACCCATGCGCCCTGATGAGTCTGTATTTGGACCAAGACCACTGCCTCCCTCCCTCCCTCAGCTCAGCTCAAGCAAGGGGAATCTCCACTCCAGATTCCTGCAACAAAGAACACAGGGCCCCCAGGTACAGGGCCCATTCAGAGGGCTTTCTTCCCAGGAGGAACAGAGTTTCTCATTCAGCCCCGAGCTGCCTGTTAATAGGGCTGAGTCCTGGGCAAGTGTGGTTGAGAGGTAGGGGTTCCAGCCCTACCAGCCCCCCCACTGGTGGAATGTATACTTTATTGGGTGTGGTGCATGGAAAAGACCCAGGCCCTGATCATCCTTGCCCTGGGTTGTGAGGAGAGAAAAACAAACCCAGATGACCTCTGGCTACACCCTCCCCTCCACAACTACTGTTACTCAGAGAGAAACTTGACATTGTTCCTACCCCATCTCCAGACACCAGGCTCAGAGCTTTTGTTTGAGGGAAGGAGGAGACATTAAAACGATAGCTCTTAATTTCTTCCCAAAGGGACTGACTTCATTTGCAAGAGCATGGAGAAAGTCAAGCCTAAAGGAGTCCTTAAAAAACACAATGAGGTTGTAGCAAAAGCCAATTAGCAGATTCAAAACACAGAGGCTAAAAATAAATAAATAAATAAATAAATAAATAAAAACAAAAAAAAAACCCACACAGAGGCTAAACTGTAGGTAAGCTAGTTTGCAGGAAAGAACTGGGAACTGAAACAACTGGGAGGAGCCCTCCTAGGGTCAAAACAAATAACAAACACTGATCTCAAAAACTATTTCTTCAAAGGACCCACATTTTGGTTCGATTAACTTTCAAAGTAGCTTATGCCCCAGGGCATTATGGAAAACAATTAAACAGTTAGTTCCCAGGAAGCGCATCTCGGCTGCTGGGTGTGGTAAGGGAAAGACAGCCCTAACAAAACCAGTCATCCCAGGGTGATTGTGGGCATATTCAAATTGCCCCTCCCTGAGGACCACCATCTGAGGACTAACCTTGTGGGAAAGAAGACTACAATGAGATACAACTTCACATCCACTAGGATGGCTAGAATTGGATGAAGTCAGATAATGACAAGTGTTGGTGAGAAAGTAGACAAGTTAGAGCCCTCATATGCTGTTGCTGTGAACGTAAAATGGCTGCAGCCACATTGGAAGAGAGTTGGGCAGTTTCTCAAACAATTAAACATAGCTACCATTAAGACCCAGCAAAAACACTCCTAAGTATACACCTAGAGAAATGAAAACATATGTCTACAAAGAAATCTGTACATGAATGTTTTTAGCAGAATTATTCTTAAAAGCCTTAAGGTGGAAACAACCTAAATGTCCATCAATGAATGAATGCATAAACAAAATGTGGTATATCCATAATGTAGAACATTATTCAGTCACAAATAGAATGAAGTACTGACACATGCTACAACATGGATGAACCTTGAAGCATTATGCTGAGTGAAAAAAGCCAATCATAACAGACCACATATTATATGATTCCATTCATACAGAATGTTCAAAACTGGGAAATCTATAGAGACAAAAAGTAGATTAGTGACTGCCTAGGGCTGGGCAAATAGGGTTCAAGGGGATACGGGGTTATGGCTAAAGTGCATGGACTTCTTGGAGAGATGAAAATATTCTAAAATGACTGTAGTGATGGCTGTACACAGATTAAAAACCACTGAACTGTACACTTCAAATGGGTAACTGTATGATGTGTGAATTATATTTCAATATATCTGTCAAAAGAACTGAAAGGAGAAATTAAGACATTTCCAGATAAAGAAAATACTAGGGAATTTGTTGTTAACAGACCTACCCTACAAGAACTGCCAAAAGGAATTCTTCAGGCTAAAATGGAAGGATAATAGAAAGTAACTCAAAAGTATATGAACAAATAAGGAACATGGGTAAAGATAACTACATAGATAAATATAAAAGCCAGTACTATTGTGTTTTTGGTTTACAACTTCTTTTATTTTTTTTTCATATGACTTAAAAGAAATGGACAAACTGATCCTAAAATTCATATGGAATTGCAAGGGGCCTGGAAAGCCAAAACGATCTTGGAAAAGAACAAAACTGGAGGAGTGACACTTTGCAATTTTAAAACTTACTACAATCTACAGTAATCAAAACAGTGTGGTACTAGCATAAGGACAGATACAGAGACAATTGGAATAAATTTGAAAGATCTGAAATAAACCTATACATCTGTGGCTAATTGATTTCAACAAGCATGCCAAAGACCATTCAGTAGGGAATGAACAGTCTCTTCAACATATGGTGATAGGACAATTGGCTTTGTGCATGTAAAAGAATGAAGTTGGACCTCACACCAAATACAAAAATTAACCCAAAATGGATCAATGACATAAATAAAAGAGCTAAAACCATAAAACATTTAGAAGAATACACAGAGATAAATCTTCATGACTTTGGATTTGACAAAAAATTCTTAGATTTGACACCAGAAGCACAAGAAACAAAAGAAAAAAATAGACAAACTGGACTTCAAATTTAAAAAAAAAATTGTACGCCAAACCAAAGGACATTATAAATAGTGAAAAATACCTACCGAATGGGGAAAAAAACTTCCAAATCATATATATAACAGTTCAGAATATATAAAGAATTCTTACAACAGCAAAAATACCCAAATTAAAAAATGGACAAAGGACCTGAATAGACATTTCTACAAAGAAAACATACAAATGGTTAACAAGCACATGAAAACATGCCCAAATCAGTCTTTAGGAAAACGCAAATCTAATCCATGACATACCACTTCAAACATACTAAAATGGTTGTAATTTTCTTTAAAAAAAAAAAAAAGGAAATAACAAGCGTTGGCAAGGAAGCATGGTAATTCTACATTTAACCTACAGCGAAATCGCCAAACCATTTTCCACAGCAGCTGCACCATTTTATATCCCAAAAGCAACATACAAGAGTTCCAATTTCTCTATTTCCTTACCAACACTTATTTCCTGTTTTTTTTCCTTTAATTAGATTCCGCCTTCAACTTAGAAGAAATTTCAAATGGCCCCTGTTCCTGTAATCCCGGTAACAGGCATTTAAAAATTCATCTTTTTTATTGACTTTTCTTTTAAAAATTTCTCTTCAAAATTTGTTTAAAAAAAATAACCCATCTTAGAAGTAGTTTACATGTCACAAAGTTTAAGAAATGCATGGGAAATATAATCACTGTTTAAAATAATGGCTACCTCTGGTGATGAAGGAAGAAAAGAGATGAATCCCAGAACAGGTACACAGAGAACTTTATCATAGTAACATATCATTTTTACAGAGGTTCACTGTATTGTTTTTGGCATCTCTCATTGTGTTATTCTTTATATGTTTGTATATCTGAAGTTTTTATTTCATAACATATGTGGAAATCCCCCCAAAAGAGACAAAGAAAAAAAAGTTAATCTTACATTCCCTCATCACCCTTCCCACCAAAGACACAGGATCCTACCAGGTACCTGCAACTTACTTTTCTCACGTAACAATCTATTATAACATTCTCTAGATCAAAAGTGTGTGAAGAGGTAAATCCAGCTGCAAAGTATTTCATAACACAAATGTCCCACAATTTATTCAAACATTCTATAGATGGATATACAGGTTGTTCCAGTTACTCATCATTAAAAAAAAGCTGCAAATTTTTTACTGTCTTCCCCAAATGTTATGCTTAATATAAATTTATTTTCAGCGAGAGATCTGAACACAGAAAATCTAGCTCTTTTCCTACTCAGTAAGAAATCAAGGTAATAATCCACAAAATAATGTAAGAATTCCCCCAAAGATTACCTGTATACACACGCACACACCTACCTCTGAACAGAACAATGTGCTTCTAGAACAAATGTTAATATTAAAACGCCCAGAAGTCCTCATCTGAAACATAAAGGTCATTAATTTTTTTTAATCTAGCCCATGAGTATGTTACAAACTGATTAGTTTATCAACATTACAACGTTTGCACGCGAAATACAGCACGAAGAAAATAAGAGAAAATAGGTCCAACAGGTTAGGCTGTTCCTGAAAGCGCTCTGGGGACACAATCTTTCATTCTGGGCCCGCGTGGTGTCAATAAAAACCCATTTAAACAAGGAAAAATGAGAAGAAAACGGTTCAAAATCCCTCCTACGAGCTAATATCCGCAACCGTCTAGCTTCATCAGTGGTGGTAAGGTGACTAAAAAAAGGGAAATTACTCTCGGGTATTTTATAGAGCGGCGAGAGAGAAAAATGAAAAACAGGCCGGCTCCTCCCCCCACTCAGGCAGGCCACGCGATCCCGAAGTGTGTAGCCTTACTAACAGACATTTTTCTAGCTGATGTGAAGCTCAACACTCACCACAAAACAAAAGTTGGCGAGCTTCTGTACTTTCCTCACATTTGTTCATTGGCTGCTTTCCACACCTGGTTCGCCGGCAGTACTTTCCCTCAGTACGAACACCGCCATCTTAGGTCTTAGAGGACCTCTAGGGGATAGGACGATGAAAGCCTGGAGTGGGAGTCACAGCCAAATAGGTCCCGCGCCCAACCGCCGTGCACTGCTGAAATGGCTCCGCCGGCAACGTGACCCAGCTTCTCTGCGGCCCCACCCCCAGTTTTCCAGAGCGACTGCGCGTCCTCTTACAGCCTTTATCTTCGTAGAAATGGCTTCGTTCCTCCTCCTCTTCTTTCTTTTCTTTTTCTTTTTCCATCCCAAATTTCTTTTACCTTTGCCTCCACTCCTTTCTTCTTTCTACATTCTAAGATATCTCTCGTTCTCATCAGCTTTCAGTTATCTCACAGGTGTACGGCATTTTATAATAGACAAAACTGTCTTTCTGTTATTTTGCCGAAGTATTATAATACTATAAGGTAAGCTGGGGACTGATTGTCCCAATTTTATAAATGAGGCAACTAAGGCCCAGAAGAGGTGAACCAGTTTTCCAAAAGTTGCAACAGCTAATAAGTGTTAAAGTGAACGGAACCTAATTCTTTTTGCTCAGTGAGCGCCGTGCTGCCAGAGATCAAGGTCCACTTCATCCAAGTAATTGAAAAGATGGGAAAACAGAAGACAGAAATAGGAAGGGTTTGGGCCTAAATTCATACAGTGAGTCAGTGACAAAACTGGATTCAAAACAAGTTGCTTCCTTGTTTAATTCTGTAACAGTAAGCATCTTCATAAAGGGATTGGGATGCTGTTCTCCTGCCTAAAGCTCCCTTCTCTTCTCTTGACTGAGCTCATTCAGCCCTCTTTTAAGAAGCCTCTATATTTATCAAAACGTTTATCTTTTTCTGGCCCTCTCCATGAGGGAAAATACACTAGCTGGATGCGAGCTCCCAAAACACGTTTAAAAACCGAGGCTGAAAGTTTTGTGAAGCATGGTGCTTTAACGGTACTTTAATAGTATGAAAGATTAGTGAGGGAAGGATTGTGCTGCGTAAGTATGGAAAAGGCAATTTAACAGTCCTAATCCTTTTCAAAGGTACAGTTTCTCTCTCCCTTCTAATGTTATCTCTTAATTTGTACAAGAACCCAGCATAGAATATGCTTATTCTGTTTCTTCGCATCATTACTTTTTCTTTCTTTATTTTGATTTGTCCTCTTCAAATAGAGGTTAATCATAGAGAATTGTGTAAACTTCTCGGCCATTGATTTATGGCCATTCTTGTGTAAAGCACGGCATGGAGCCAATCTGTGTTGTCAGTAATCTGTGTTGTCAGTAATCTGTGTAGTGAGATGAAGAGGTCTTAGTTTAAGCTTGAGGTGTGTCTTTGCCTGGGGTTTAGACAAGTGTGAGCACATCTTGTAAACCGGTAGGGCAGACGCCAGAAATCAATTGCGGGAGGAACTCCTGACCTCTTGAGAAATAACTTATCCTAAGAGAGGAGGGAGTCAGGCAAACAACCTAGGTTAAAGGGAGAATCAAGTCTGAGTATTGCAGGGGATTTGGTTGTAGTACAAGGTGTGTTTATTTTGAGCTAGGTACACAACATCTCTCTACATCAATTTAAGGGTGAGTAGGGTGAGCTAGGTACACAACATCTCTCTACATCAATGTAAGGGTGAGTAGAAAAGTGGAGAGCACTGAGTGAAACATATTTCAGTTTTGCTCTGATGACTCTCAGGACTTTTTCTGTCTGAAACAAATGACCATTTGGATTTTAAAGAAGTACATATAAATAAATAACCAGCAGGAAGCATTCATAGAACAATAGAACATAGGCATTCATAGAACAATAGGCTTCTGAATAAATAACCAGCAGGAAGGAATAAATAACCAGCAGGAAGCATTCATAGAACAATAGAACATAGGCATTCATAGAACAATAGGCTTCTGAAGCTGCTAGTCAATTTTGGGGGGGGAAACCTGATGCACTAGTTTTATTTAGTGGTGTTTCAAATTAAGAGGTGCTGGACCTAGGGGGAGAAAAGCTCTATCAATTCACAGCAAAGGTAGAAACCCCTGCTTCTACCCACTCATATTTCTTCTAGTCTACCTGCCTTGATCCCAAGAAAAATGCCTCCAGAAAACACCAGAGACAGAGTTTGGTGACCAGACTGCAATATTTGCTCTTCAAGGCTGATCCTGTTGACTTCCTGGATTCCTGGTCCAGTCAGTACCTGTTCCATTCTCTATGAGAGCCCAGTTTTCCTCTTTCATTGTAATTGTTTCAAAAGTAAGAAAACTGTCTCCCGCAAGGATATAAAATCCGAATAGACAAAAGAAGAGTTGGGATTTCACCATCAGCTGGCCATATTTAGCAGACTCTCAGCTGGAGAATTTACAAACATAATTGCACAGGCAATGATCTCTGGGACAATAGTTTCTCTTACCTTTGCATTTATTTTTAAGACAAACAAATGAGTAATGAACCTATAAATGACAGTCCAAATAATAGATGCATGCATAGTTAGACTAGAATACATTAATTTGAAACATGAATTGGGAAAAAGTACAACTGATGTGGGAAATGGGAGACCAGATAAACAGAATTCACTCATTATGAACTTGCGTGTAGGGGTGCCTGGGTGGCTCAGTCGGTTAAGCGTGGGACTCTTGGTTTCAGCTCAGGTCACGACCCGCACGCAAGGTTCTGCACTCAGCATAGAGTCTGCTTGAGATTCTTTCCCTCTCCCTCCTCCTCCACCCCTCCCCCAACTCAAGTGCGTGCGTGGTCTCTCTCTCTCTAATAAATAAATAAATAAATAAAATTTAAAAAAAAAGAACTTACATGTAAAGAATAGGGCTACACAAGAGGTGGTAGAGAATACAAATATGAATGAAACCCAGTATTGGTCCTCAAGATTAGATTCAAGCTGGGGAGGGGAAAATAAAAGGAGTTTTAAAAGAATTATAAGTAACATCTTTGTATGAGACACTGTACTAGGTACAAGGTGGGAATAAAAGTGAGGTTTGAGTGTGCAAAGAGCATGGGGATGAATCTACTATGATTCTTAGCCTCAGGGAATTTATGGACGAGTGGAGAAAAACAAAACATGAGGGTCAAGTAATGTTTTTTATTAGGGGACTCAAGGAGATTGAAAAGTATTTAATACATATAATACATACATTTCACACCTAAAATTATTCATAAGATCATGCAGTTCGCAAGGCACTTACTAAGTGATGTAGGGTATGAGAAGAACAACAAGAAGAAATCTATAAATGTACTTTGAACCTTTGAGGGCATTTATGTAGAACGAGGATGTAATCATAAGACATGTAAAATCACACAACTTTCTCTGTTTAAAGTTGACCTGTCGTGAAGGTCTTTTTTTTTTAGATGTAATTCACATACCATAAAATTCATCATTTCAAAGAGTATGATTCAGTAGTTGTTAGTATACTCTCAAATTTGTGTAACCCTCACCACTATCTAATTTCAGAACATTTTCATTACCCCAAAAAGAAATCCTATACCCATTATCGCTCATCTCCTTCCCCCCCACAAACAAGTCCCTGGCAAATTCTAATTTATTTTCTGTCCTTATGGATTTATACCTTCTGAAAATTTCATATAAATTAAATAATATGGTAGGTGGACTTCTGTGACTGGCTTTTTTTTTAGCATAATGTTTTCGAGCTTTATGCATGATATACCATATATCAGTACTTTATTCCTTTTCCATTCCTTTTATGATTAAATAATATCCTATTGTATGGATATGCAACATATTGTTTATTCAACACACGTGTTTGAATTGTTTCCACTTGTTGGCTCTTATGAATAATACAGCTATGAACATTTGTGTACAAGTTTTGTGTGGACATGTTTTCAATTCCCTTGAGCATATACCGAGGTATAGAACTGCTGGAAAATATGGTAGCCCTACGTTGAACCCTTTGAAAAATTGCAAACTGTTTTCCAAGGCACTGTACCATTTTACATTACCACCAGCAAGTATCAGGGTGCCAGTCTCTCCACATCCTCACTAACGTTGTCATTTTAATTACAGCTAGCTTGGTAGGTGTGAAGTAACATCTCACTGTGTTTTTGATTTACATTTTCCTGATGGCTAACAAGGTAGAACGTCTTTGTATGTACTTATTGGCCATTTGCATATCTTCTTTGGAGAAATGTCTATTTAAATCCTTTGCCCATTTTTCAATTGAGTTATTGGTCCTTTACTGTTGAGTTGTAAGATATATATATATACCTGGATATGTGTTCATTATCAGATATGTAGTTTGCAAATATTTTCTCTTATTCTATGGGTTTTTTCAATTTCTTGATGTGTCGTCTAAAGCACAAAATATTTTAATTTTGATTAAGTATAATTTATCTGTTTCTTCTTTTGTTCCTTGGGCTTTTGATGTCATATCTAAAAAAACCATCGTCTAACCTAAAAGGCATGAAGGTGTACACCTAAGTTTTCTTCTAAGACTTTTATAGGTCTAACATTTACTCTTAGATCTTTAATCTAATTTGAATTATTTTTTGTATATTGTGGAAAATAGGGTTCTAACTTCTTTCTTTTGCATGTAAATATTCAGTTGTTCCAGCACCATATGTTTAAAAGACTAGTCTTTCTTGGTAGGAAATTGACCATAAAATGTGAAAGTTTATTTCTGAACTCTCAATTCTATTTCATTTACTTATATTTCTAACTTATGTCTCTACCACAAATCTTGATTACTGTAACTTTGAAGTGAGTTTTAGAATCAAGAGGTGTGAGTGCTACAACTTTGTTCTTTTTTTCTGGATTGTTTTAGCTATCCTGGTCCTTTGTGGTTTCATATTAATTTTAGGATCATCTTGGCAATTTTTGAAATAATCAAGCTGGAATTTTGATAGGGACTGTGTTAAATGTGTACAAAATTTGGAAGAGTATCAACATCTTAATAATATTAAGTCTTCCAATCCATGAACATGGAATGGATGTTTTCCCACATATTTAGGTCTTCTTAAATTTTTGTCAATGACATTTCGTACTTTTTCTATGCACAAGTTTTGTATTTTTTGTTAAATGTATTCTTAAGTGTTTTGATGCTATTTTAAATAAAATTGTTTTCTTAATTTCATTTTCAGATTGCCCATTGCCAATGTGTGAAAATACAACTGATTGTTGTATATTGGTTTTGTATTGTACAACCTTATCAAAATGGTTTATTAGTTCTACTTCTAGTATTTTTACGTATTCCTTAGGATCTTCTGTATACAAAATTATTTCATTTGAAAGTAGATAAAGTTTTACGTCTTGCTTTTTTAATTTAAATTCAATTTGTTTAACATATACTGTATTATTAGTTTCAGGAGTAGAATCCAGTGAAGTTTTACTTCTTTGTCTTTCCTAATTGCTCTGACAGAACCTCTACTACAAGGCTGAACAGAAGTGGTAAGAGAAGGGGCACATGAGAGGCGCAGCCAGTTAAGTGCCCGACTCTTGGTTTCAGCTCAGGTTGTGGTCTCAGGGTCATGAGATCGAGCCCCACCTCAGGCTCCATGCTGAGCATGGAGTCCACTTGGGATTTTCTCTCCTTCTCCCTCTGCCCCTCACACTTGTGCTCTCTCTCTCTCAAATAAATAAATAAATCTTTAAAAAAAAAAGGGGGGGGGGCGCCTGGGTGGCTCAGATGGTTAGGTGTCTGCCTTCGGCTCAGGTCATGATCTCCAGGTCCTGCAATCGAGCCCCACATTGGGCTCCCAACTCAGCAGGCAGTCTGCTTCTGCCTCTCTCTCTGCCTCTCCTCCTGCTTGTGCTCTCTCTCTCTCTCTCTCTCAAATGAATAAATAATACCTTAAAAAAAAAAAAGGTGTGCTGAGAGAAAACATCCTTGGTTTATTCCTGATCTAAGAACAAAGCATTTTTATTGGTGCGGCATTAGCTTCCTATTGCTACTATAAAAATTATTGCGAAGTTAGTCACTGAGTGTAACACAAAGTTATTCTCCGAACATTTCTGGAGATAGGAAATCTGAAATCAGTTGCACTTAGTTAAAATCAAGGTGTCAGCAGGTCTGTGTTTCTTCTGGAGGCTCTAGGGAAGAATCTGTTTCTTTGGATTTTCTTGCATCTAAAGGCTGCATGCATCCCTTGGTTCATGGGCCCCTTCCTCCATCTCCAAATTCAACAGTGTAGCATCATCTCTAATCTCTCATATTCTCTCTTTGACTCTGATCCCCTGACTCCCTCTTATAAGGAAGTTTATGATTACATTGGGCCCACCCAAATAATCCAGCATAATCTCCACATCTCAAGATCTTAATCACATCTAAGTCTATTTTACTGTGTGAGGTAACATGTTCACAGTTTCTAAGGATTAGGACAGGAGCCATTATTCAGCCTACCAAAGATGCCTTTTTTTCAGTTTGTGTAAGTTCCCTTCTATTCCCACTTTGTTTTGTCTTTCGTGAAAGGGTCTGGATTTTGTTAGTTTTTCCCTACATCTACTGAGATGATCATGTGGTTTTTGCACTTTATTCTATTAACAGGGTGACTGATTTTTATATGTTGAACCAATCTAATATTTCTGCAATAAAGTCCACTTCCTCATGACATAAAATCCCTTTTATATGTTTCCAGTTCAGTCTGATAGTATTTTGTTGAAGTTTTTTGTGTTTATAATCATGAGAGATATCAGTAGTTTTCATTTCTAATGATGTCTTTCTCTGGTTTTGATATCAGGGTAATTCTGGTCTCAGAGAATGAGTTGGAAATTGTTCCCTCCTCTTCTATTTTTTGTGAAGAGTTTGTGAAAGACTGTAAATTCTTTAAACATTTGGTAGAATTAACCAGTTAAGTCATCTGGGCCTGAGCTTCTCTTTATGGGCTTTTCGTTGATTACTAATTCTATCTCTTCACTTTTAAAGATCTATGCAAATGTTTCATTTCTTCTTGAGTCAGCTATTAATAGTTTGTATTGTTACAATTTTGCATGCTTCTTAAAACCATTTCATACAAAATTTATACAGGACTTAAGTCATCAGAATATTTATGAGCCAAGTCATTGGCTTCTCTTTGTAAATCTGTATTCATAGACAATAACTTCTCTCCGGTTAAAAATTAAAATTGTGAGGGCACTTCATCTAATTTTTTTATATCTCCATTTCAAATGTGAAATTAGGACATCTATAAATTTCTTAATTTCTGTTTGATATGTTTTCTCTATAATAATTGATGCTCTTATCTGGTTATTTGTACATTTCCAATTTATTTGCTTGTCTTCTTAATTTAAGTTCAAATTCAGGAAGAATATTCATATCTCTTCATATTCATAAAGTGTACTTTCAAATATTTTTTCATGACCATTAAAAAGAAATAGAAACATGTATATGGAAACACACATATTTCCTTTTGCCTCAGGCTCTAATATGGCTTAGCACAGAACTGCAGTTTCTGTCTTTATTAAAAATTTCATATTGTGTTCATCATGGAATTTTGCATTATTAATCTTAAAAAAAATCTTGCATTCATGACTTCACACCTACTAGAGTGGCCATAACTGAAAAGACAATGAGCATTGGCAAGAATATTGAGAAGTTGAAACCCTCATATATATATTTCTGGTGGGAATGTAACATGAGGGATAGTTTGGCAGTTCCTCAAAAAGTTAAACTTAGAGTTAACATATGACCCAACAGTTCTTCTCCTAAGTATATGTCCAAGAGAATGGAAAACATGTCCACGCAAAAACTGGTTTGTAGGAGCGCCTGGGCAGAGCAGTCGTTAAGGCGTCTGCCTTCGGCTCAGGGCGTGATCCTGGCGTTCTGGGATCGAGTCCCACATCGGGCTCCTCCACTGGGAGCCTGCTTCTTCCTCTCCCACTCCCCCTGCTGTGTTCCCTCTCTCGCTGGCTGTCTCTCTGTCACGTAAATAAACAAAATCTTTAAAAAAAACTGGTTTGTAACAACATTATTCATAATAGCGAAAGAGTGGAAACGACTCAAATGTCCAATTGATGAATGGATAAACAAAATGTAGTATATCCACACAATGGATGAATTTTGGAAACATTATACTAAATTAAAGAAGCCATTCACAAAAGACCATGTATTCTATAATTTCACTTAAATGAAATGTCTGGAAGAGACAAATCTATACAGGCACAAAATATTTGTGGTTGCCTAGGACTGGGAGGAGAGAGGTTGGGGGTTGATAAGAATGGGAACTGACTGTTATAGGTTACAAAGTTTCTTTTTGGGGTACTGAAAATATTCTAAAAATAGATTATGGTGATGATTGCTCAACTCTCTATATATACCCAAAACTACTGTATTGTGCACTTCATTTTTTTTTACAATTTTATTTATTTTTTTAAGTAAACTCTACCCCCAACATGGGACTTGAACTTATAACCCTGAGATCACGAGTTGCATGCTTTACTGACTGAGCCAGCCAGGCACCCCTATACTGTACACTTTAAATAAGTGAGCTTTATCATATGTAAATTATATCTCAATAAAACTAAAAAAGTAAACAATAAGATATCATTTATCTTGATTACTGAGTTTTTGATGCTCTCTTGTATTTTGCATCCAAGGCAAGGGCCATACTTCACCTTACCTGGCTCTGGAAATCAGACTCCCAAAGGCTTCTTGCATTAACTCGTATATTGCCCACAATTGCCTGAAATTCCAACCGTTAGAGATTGTCCCTTTAGCCTGAGTTTTTCACTCCTATTAGAATGTTAATTCCTCAAGAGGAAGAGGGAAATATCCCAGTAAGTATTGTCCATCTTGATATCTTATAAGTAAAGTTATTGGTTATTTTCCCCAGACTATTTTTTAACAAGAAAGTGTCAGGCGTAGGGCTCTGAAACAGAAGGAGCACCAGTTTTGAGAAAAGTCTGGGAAAAAAATATTAAGGGCCATAAAAGCAAACTGTGCCTTTTTAATATGAATTTCTTACGATCGATTTAATTTTACTGAATACCTACCTACTTTGTGTCAGGCTCTATGCTAGGTACAGAGATATAGCAGCGAAAAGGACAGACATGTTCCATGCCTTTAATGACTTCACAATCTGGTAGGTGAGGTAGACCAGTAAAGACCTCATTTTGTATAGTGCCAAGTATCGTAGTAAATGCATGAGATAGTGCACAGAGGAGGGAAAGTTTTGGGGTTTGCACAGTGCTTTATAGTTTACAAGCACGTTCTCGCCCATGATCTCATTGGATGTTCACAATAATCATTTGCTTTTCATAAAGCAGAGCTTGGTATTCTCATTTTACACATGAGAAAACTGAGGTTATGCTAAATGGTAGTCAGGACCAGAATCCAGGTTTCATAATCTTTTTACTACATCCTGCAACCTCTATACACAGGGGCTTGCCTATTCTCTTTGGCTCACAGTGCTGGAACTATAAGAGGTATGTTTGGATGAGTTTCATTTTCTGTCCTTCCTCACACCCCTCAAAATCTGCTTTCCTGGATATTTCCAAAAACACAGTCAACACCTGAAAGGGATGAAGGAGGCAGGAGTCAGTAACTACATCCTTAGTTAAATGATGTATACACATTGTGCTGGGATATACTAGAGTTTCTTTTCATGAATTCTTTGCCAGCCTTTTGCGTTTTGCCAAGTAGAATGATAATGGCATTACTGATCAACTCCAAACAAAAACCCCAGTCTATTCAAATGTGAACTGGGGCTCACTGCCTGTTGTACTCTGTCTAATTTCAGGAAAATACAAAATGTATGTCTGTGATTTATTTGCATTTATCTCATAAAAATGTTTAGAAAAAGCTATGTGCTGCCCAGTGCCTCTTGTGGTTTCATTAGTAAGCTTTTAAAGTTACCTTTTACTGCTCTTAAAACTAGGTCCTTCTGTGTCATTTATTTATTTCTGATATGCCAGAGTGTTGGACTTTGGCTCAAATAGGCTGGGCATTTTGAATTAGGTTTGTAAGCCTCGACCATAGAGTGAAAGGCAAAATTCTAAATTTAGTCATAATACCCTCACTCAGATCTCAGGCTTCCCAATCAGATCACTTTTACACTTTAAACTTAGATTCTAGGCATACCCTAAAGACTGAGGTCTTAAAAGTCATCCCCAGGCTTACTCTCCTCACTTTTATACTCTTCCACTTAAACAAACAAACAAAACAAACAAACAAACAAGAATTGCTGTTCCTTGGTGCCCAAGCAGAAGGGTATCAGGCCTCTATTGAGGTAGGTAGAATTCGGTCTAGATGAAAAGAACATCCTAACCTTGCCTTAGCCTAGAGAATCTCTGGGTGGAATGCATTAAAGATGGTCCTAATATTTCAAGACTATAAATTCTCAGATGCTAAAATAACTAAAGCTTTAGAGAAGAACAGATTTAGATGTTTTACCAAGATTTTTAAAAAGATTTTATTTATTTATTTGAGAGAGAGAGCACAAGCAGGGAGAGTGGCAGAGGGAGAGGAAGAAGCAGACTCCACGCTAAACAGGGAGCCCAATATGGGGCTCGATCCCAGGACCCTGGGATCATGACCTGAGCCAAAGGCAGACGCTTAACCAACTGAGCCACCCAGACACCTCCCAAGATTTTAAGTAATCTCTACACCCAACGTGGAACTCAAACTCACAGTCCGAAGATCAAGAGTCTCATGCTCTACCAGCTGAGCCAGCCAGGGACCCCTAAAATTCTTTAGATTAACTGGTATGTCTAAGGAAGCTAAGAGGCAAAAAAGACTATTAAAAAGTTTCTGAAAAATTAAAAAAAAAATAAAAGAAAAAATTTTCTGAGGCTTTATAACAATAATAACTAACACTCATGTTGTATTCCTGGTGTTAGTCTCAGAGCTTTACATATATCTGCTCTTTTATTTGTTCACATTGGTACTATTACCCTATTATATACATGGAAAACAAGAGGCACTGAGAGATTAAGCAACTTGCCCAAAGTCACACAACTGGCAAGTGACAGAGCTAGGATTGAAACACAGACAACGAGGCACCTGGGTGGCCCAGTCGGTTAAGCATCTGCCTTCAGCTCAGGTCATGATCCCAGGGTCCTAGAGTAGACCCTCGAGTTGAGCTCCTTGCTCAGTGGGGAGCCTGTTTCTCCCTCTCCCTCTGCCTGCCACTTCCCCTGCTTGTACTCTGTCTCTCACTCTCTCTTTCTCAAATAAATAAAATCTTTTAAAAAATTAAAATAAAAAGAAACACAGGCAACTAGGATCTAGATTCGTGATATGCTTCACTATATACGGCCTTGCTAAAAGACTGGTTCCTCATCTCCCCTTTACCCTCCCAAATAACAGCGCTCAGGCGCCTTGAACAATATATATGTATATATACATATAGATATGTATATACATATCCCCTTGGCTTATGGCTTTATATTCTATTAAAATGAGTACAGTCAATTTTTAGAATGAACGGATTTTGTTCCAAAAACTTGGTTAAGTTCTTGGGAACTCAGAATGAATTTTCCCATAGAAACAACATTATGCATAGTAATTAAGTTCTCAGGCCAGACTGTTGAAATCTATTTAACTCTTGTAGAACTGAACCATAGCAATAACAGGACTGATCTGAACCTTGAGTCTTAGAAGAAGAAGGTCCTGTTCATGAGATGGAGTATAGGGAGAGGGATGGAAGGGAGTTACCTTCCCTTTCTTGAGCAGAGAGCCAGTCCATTAACAAAATATTCGAATAAGTAAATTTGCTTTTTGTAACCCTTGGTTTATAGAGCTCCTCTTTCCAGACCCTTGAGTGCCAAAAAACCCCTCAGGCTCATCGTAGGAGATTACCTAGGTACTAGTTTCTATTGCTAACATAACAAAATAACACAAACCTAGTGGCTTAAAATAACAGCCATTTATTAGCTTGCAGTTCCCATGGGTTTGAGGTCTAGTATAGCTTAGCTGAGTCCTCTGTTCAGGTCTCACAAGGTTAAAATAAAGGTATTGCCCAGGGCTGCAGTTCTCATCTGGACCTCAGGGTCTTCTTCCAACCTCAATCAAGTTAACAAAATTCAGTGCCTTGCATACGCAGAACTGAGCTCCCCATTTTCTTGCAGGCCGTCAATCAGGGGCTACTCTCAGCTCCAAGAAGCTGTTCACATTCCTTTCCATTTATCCTCCTCCATTTTCAAACCAACAACAAAAAAACTTCTTATGCATCAAATCCCACTAGTAGTTCAAATCTCCGACTTCCTGTTTTGCCACTAGTTGGAGAAAACTCTACTTTTAAAGAAAGATCTCCTTGATTAGATCAGGCCTACCCACAAAATCTCTCTATTTTATGGTCAAGTGATTTAGGACTTTAATTTCGTTTGCAAAATCTATTCACAGCAGCACTAGATTAGTGTTTGATCAAATAACTGATAAAAGGTGTGTGTACATGAGGAACCCAGGTTTCTTAGGAGGCCATCTTAAATTTCTGCCTGTCATACCACTAAAGTTTGCTGGGCCTCACAAAGTGACTAACCCTCTCTACCAGAACCCAAACTCCCAGTCCCAGATATCCTAATATTCATTTGTCATGGGGGAAAGAAAGCTAATTATTAGCCTGTAGGTAATGGACCATTATTTGACACAGCTATACTAATAAATAAAAGCCTAGGAGCTGCTATAACTCTCCTAGAGATGTTTGTATACATAGAAAGAAGGTGCTTATTAATCTAAACATGACTTCATATAGTTTGTTTTCAGGCACTATAACAAATTTATGAGAATAATTCAGGCCATCTGATGAAAAATATTTGGGGGCAGAGATCAAGACCTATTTGGGAGCCTACTCCCACCTTCTTTATGTCCCCTAAGTTCATCTTTATCCCTTCCTCTCACAGATTTTCTGAAAATTCACTTTATTTGTTTCTCAATGGCTCAAAT
Organism: Ailuropoda melanoleuca; assembly: GCF_002007445.2. Taxonomy (NCBI): domain Eukaryota; kingdom Metazoa; phylum Chordata; class Mammalia; order Carnivora; family Ursidae; genus Ailuropoda; species Ailuropoda melanoleuca. The sequence continues at coordinate 54,347,994 of NC_048238.1, read as the reverse complement.
GCCAATTGCCTCAGTGGCCTTGGAGAGAGGGAGGTAAGTAAGGAAGGGGAAGAGCAGAGATGATGGTAGATGCCTGTATGAAACTGTCATTTGTGAATCAAGCATTTGTAAGTTAGAGACTGTACAAAATATAATTTTAGAGGTTTGACAAAGGCTATTTGCCCTACAAATAACTTTGCATAACAGTTTACAAATGCCCAAGGAGAACAAGTCATAAGACCTCTCTTATCACCTTTACTTAGAGAGCAAAGCTTGAATTCCTCAAGGACACGTCATTCCCTGAAGAGGCCTTGATTTCATACAAAGGCAGAGGACCTCTCTGTCTCGCTCTCTCTCCCTCACATTCAACTCAAATTTTCAGTTGTTTTTCACTTATCCTGAATTTTCAAGTAGATAGTGGGACCTGTTTCTGTCTCACATACATAATTTAACGTTTGGCCACAAGCAAAATGAATTCAGTTAATAAACAAACTGCCAAATCCTCCTTCCTTTCTCTGGTCCTTTCATTTTCACTACTAAGCACCCTGGAGGTATTAGGATATAGGATACCATTCTCATCTTGAAGTAGCTTAGAATCCAGTAGAGGAGCTGGAATATACAGAAGTGACAGTGCAATCGAGGCTGTAAATACCAAACTGCTGCCATTGCTTCCTGATTAAAGTCCAAGCTCTTCAGCTAGATCAAACCATTCCTATGTACCTATGTCTGGTCCAGCCTTATTTCTTACTAACCTCTCTCTACTTCACCTAAAACCAGTTTACGTAGTATCGCATCATACTCATTCTGTGTATCTTTATTTTTGCCTGGGCTGCTCTTGCCTACCTCCCTTCTTTACCACTCTAAACTAGTCTTGAGTCTTGAAAACTTTTGTGACCACAGCAATCTTTCCCTTCTCTGAACTATAATATTAACTATCAGTACTCCTCATTTTGTTCTTGGAATACAGCTGCTTTGGGTGAAGCCTGTTTTTTATTCACTTTAGTCTTTCTTTCCTCTAGATCATCAAGGGCTTAAAAGTCTAAATTTTTAAATCTCTATTTGCTGTAATATGCCTGGCTCAGTGCTCAGCTAAGACTTGGTTAATCCATTGATCAGAGTCAGGAGAGGGGAGTGAAAGTGGTGGTAAATTACTTTGTAAAGGACACTGAGGCGTCTTAGAGAAGAATGTATCCACTGCTTATGAAGCACCCCATCTAGGTAGCTATTTCAATTAATTTTTTAAAGATTTATTTATTTATTTATTTTTAGAGAAAGAGAGAGTGAGCAAGCATGCGCGGGGGAGGCAGAGGGAGAGGGAGAGAGAGAATCTCAAGTAGACTCCCCACTGAGCATGGAGCCTAATGCAGGGCTTAATCTCAGGACCCTGAGATCATGACCTGAGCCAAAATCAAGAGTGGGAAACTTAACCAACTGAGCCACCCAGGCACCCCTAGGTAGCTATTTTAGATAGAATAACTACAACAGGGTCAAATTTTTCTCTCAGAAGAATAAATCTATCTCTATAGTAAATTTGGCCAGGTTGTCCTGAGGAAACTATACCGCTAACTTGAGGCCATGCCTTCTCTTAATCCCCCGCTTCCATTCCCCAGGAAAGACAAAGCCTAGATCTAAAAAAGTTCATTTCTAGAAAGACAATAATTTTAATAGAAACTTAAAACTTGTCCTGTTGTCATAGTAACTTGCACAAATGGGCCCAACCTGATGTTTGGAGGAAAGAGAGTAGACAGGGTCCCAGGACCTTTCCCTTATTTCTATCCCTCTATTTCTCTTGCCTTTAGGCACCCCTGACAAAACTTTAAGTTAATTGAGTACAGAGACCCTATCTTACTTCCAGCTTTAATTTCCAGAGTAGGGCCTGGCACAGTGCCCTGCAAATGTATTTTCTTTCTCTTTTTTCTTTTTAAAGATTTTATTTATTTATTTGACAGAGAGAGAGACGGCCAGCGAGAGAGGGAACACAAGCAGGGGGAGTGGGAGAGGAAGAAGCAGGCTCCCAGCAGAGCAGGGAGCCCGATGTGGGGCTCGATCCCAAGACCCTGGGATCATAACCTGAGCTGAAGGCAGATGCTTAACAACTGAGCCACCCAGGCGCCCCCCTGCAAATGTATTTTCACACCTAGCAAAGGCTTATTAAAATGAAAGGTTAAACATGGACACTTAGAAGTTACAGATAAATGATATCCAGTATTGGGAGAAGGACAGAGTGGATATACTGGCTAATCAATTAACCACAAAAAAAGTATTGAGTGCCTCATGCAAGACTCTGTGATTGATGCTTCAAGGGATACAGATATAAGTAATACATGATCCGTGCCTTCCAAAAATTCGTAGACTCATTGTGAAGATAAGGCATACTCACAAATGAAACCCTTCCAGAAAAATATCAGCCTAGTATAGAAGAAAGGATCAGATGAGAAGTCAGGAGTAGAACTGGGGGCCTATTGACTATTCACGTATTCATGGCCTTGGACAAATAACCTCTCTGAACATGTTTCCTCCTCCTTGTTCCATCTAACTCACAGGGTTACATAGTAGTCCAGATAAGTGAGAGTATTTACACATGTGAAAAAGGGTAAAATGCCAAACTAAAGCACCACATAGAATATTGTTATTGTGCTAAGCAGTGTGGCTCAGATTGTAGGTATGGCCTTTGACTGTACCATCACAAGAAACCCAGGTAGGAATTTCAGGAGGAAAGAGGTCAGTTGCCTCCCCCCACCTTATTCACCATTTTTTAAAAACTATTTTTGAGGTATGATTGACACTAAAAAAGCCGTATATATTTAATATATACAACATGATAAGTTTGTAGATAAGTATACACCCATGAAGCCATCACCACAGTCTATGCCATAAACATATCCATCACCTCTAAAACTTTCTTCCCATCCTCTTATTTATTATTTTTTTTGGTGATAAGCTAATATAAGATCTACCATCTTAGCAAATACAATACAGTATTGTTAACTATTGTATCGTGCACTATGCTGCACAGTAAATCTCTAAGATTTATTCATCTTGCATAACTAAGACTTTGTGCCCATTTCCCCCTGCCTTCAACCCCTGGCAACTGCCATTCTACTCTCTGCTTCTATGAGTTTGACTATTTTAGATTCCTCATATAAATCGTATTATGTAATGTTTGTCCTTCTGTGTCTGGCTTCTTTCACTTAGCATAATGTCTTCTAGGTTCATGAGAAAGGAGAGCTCTTAATAAACAAATCACTCTTTGTCTCCTCCATTCCCTTTTCTGTCAGCCTCTCTCCACACATACAATTTGTATCCAGATGAAAAAAATTTTTTAGGGGCGCCTGGGTGGCGCAGTCGTTAAGCGTCTGCCTTCGGCTCAAGGCGTGATCCTGGCGTTCTGGGATCGAGTCCCACATTGGGCTCCTCTGCTGGGAGCCTGCTTCTTCCTCTCCCACTCCCCTGCTGTGTTCCCTCTCTCGCTGGCTGTCTCTCTGTCACATAAATAAATAAATAAAATCTTTTAAAAAAATTTTTAAATGAAGGTGAAGGGTAATCTTTAAAAGTTGTGACAGGTAGTCACAAAAAGATATACCTTGAGGTATCTGGATGGGAATTCCTAATGCCTTCTCCCTACCATTTCCTATTTGGTGATAAAGAGATATTGAATTTAACCTAGTCCCTGCCCTCAAATAACTCTAGTTGGCCAATCAAATACTTTCCAGGGGCCAGGGAAGTAACATAAATAAATTAAGTTAGCAGAGAGAAGACAGTAGGGCATTGTAGAGACTATGGACAACTAGAGAATGTATGCTCCATGTGATGACATTTTTATTTAAAAATCGAGGCAACAGTAAACCTGAACACTAAACCTCAAAAGTCAAAAGACTTACCCAAAAGTTCACTCTAGAAAGTTACTTTGTTGCTCCTCTGTTTTTTTCTTGACCAATTGGCACCCACACAGCCTAATCCCTTTCCAACTCTGCAAATTTTTCACTTAAAGAAAGTGGAGTCCAGCAGTGGCAATGAGGACCATACTGGATAAGAAAACTGGAAACCTGAATTTTAGCCCCAGCTCTGACCCTGACTTTCCACATGCCTTTTCCCCAGTACCTCATGTCTATTTCCAAATACCCCATCCTGAATATTCTGCCCAGCAAGTGAGAGTATGTCTTTGAGTCTCAGTTTCCTTAACTATAAAAATAAAGGATTTAGATTTGGATCCCTAATTGCCCTTCAACTGAGACATTCTATATTTAAACTTAGGGTGAGGAAGGTAGAGTACTGATAGTTTATTTTTTTGTTGCTCATGCCAGTATTCCCTCCTTTCCCTGGTCTTGGGAACAACCTAACTTAACTTTGGATTGGCTCAGACTTAGAAGAGGCAGCTTTCACTGGATAAAAATATTTTTTCCTTGCAACTTTGCCATCAGTCAGAGAAGAGGACTACTGTTGCAGAAGACCAATCAATACCTCCTTGATCCCCTGCTGCTGCAAACAGGGGAGAGGGATTTGATATAGAAGATGAAAGTGAAGAAGTGACACTTGAGGAAGGAAATGGCAGTGGCAGTACGGAGGATCTCTAAGAGATCTTCGCCCTTTGACCCCTTTGCTCTGCAGTCATGGGGCCCATATCCACCTCAGTCATTTCTTAGTTTTCTACCAACGTTCACCTAGTGCCTATTGCAGAGTATCCCATCCTGGTTACCCCACCCAAAAAAAGCATGAAGCTTGTGGTGCCAGGGGGAAGCCAGGTAGGGATTGCCCTATGAATATGTGTATTTGGGGTAGGGGGACAAAGGGCAATGGAATCAAGGGGTCACATCTCCTCAGCACACAATGAACAACTAAAAGGCCTGGCTGCTGGAGGGGGGCTCTGGGGAGAAGGCAAAAGAATTTTACTGAGAAGGATGGCACCAATCAGGTTGAAGTTGGTGGTGAGGTCCCAGAGCCTGTGGGTAGGTTATTTGTGCAGGAAACTCACAGGTGGGGGGTTGGGACTGAAAGGGGGAGTGTAAGTAGTTGAGCCTGGTCCAGGGGGCAGTAGATCTGAAAGATGAAATAGCAGTGCCTCCCTTCCAAACTCTACAGGTAGTTCAGCTGCCTGGGACAAACAAGGCTCCAACTCAGTAACGTTCTCCAACTCCAAGCATTGGTTCTCCATGGAGGAGAGATGTATAGCTTTCCCTACTGATTCTGTTCTGTCCTGGAGCTTGGCTAAGAACTTATTAGGATAATCACCATTCTCCAAAATTTGCCTGTCTTTAGATGGAACAAAGATCTATTCAGCATCAGACAAGGAAATCCATCAATGCAAGAAACTGACCTCTCTGCAAGGGCTCCTAAAGAGGGAAGTCAAGAGGAGGGCAGGGTAGCATAAAGAATTGTCTTCACCTTGTTGTACAGCTATGGTGCTGTTTTCTCACTGATCATTTTATTGGAGAATATGAGGCCAATACTGATGAGTGTAGCTCCTGAGGCTTTTCTCACTGCTACCCTCCTCAAAAAACAGGGAACAGATGCCTTGTGGAGAAGTTTTTATAAACTTCCTTTAGTTCCTCTTCTACCCTCTTCCCCTTCCCATCCTGAAATTCCTCTACTTTATTCCTCTTCTTTCTCTCTAGCCTTTGTGTCTGTACTTCACATGAAGCCAAACCATCAAAAGAGGTGAGGCATTCAAGTCTATACCTTCTAACGGAGGGGCAATCTCCCCAGATCTCCATGGGTCTCCCTCCCTAGAAAATCCATCCAAAGATGTGAAGTTAGAGGAGAAAATTGCCTGAAAGAGTAAGAATGAGGTAAGGCAAAAGTATACTTTTTTTTTAGTCAGAAAGGGCTGTCTAAGCATGGTACTGGCACAAAAACAGACCCATAGACCAATGGAACAGAATAGAGAACCCAGAAATGGGCCCTCGGCTCTTTGGGCAACTAATTCTTTGACAAAGCACGAAAACACAGCCAGTGGAAAAAAGACAGTCTCTTCAATAAATGGTGCTGGGAAAATTGGACAGCTCCATGCAAAAGAATGAAACCTGACCACTCTCTCACACCATACACAAAGATAAACTCCAAATGGTTGAAAGACCTCGATGTGAGACAGGAATCCATCAAAATCCTAGAGGAGAATATAGGCTGCAACCTCTTTGACATCAGCCACAGCAACTTTTTTCATGACACATCTCCAAAGGCAAGAGAAACAAAAGCAAAAATGAACTTGTGGGACTTCATCAAGATAAAGAGCTTCTGCACAGCCAAGGAAACAGTCAAAAAAACTAAGAGGCAGCCCATGGAATGGGAGAAGATATTAGCAAATGACACTACAGATAAAAGACTGGTATCCAAGATCTACAAAGTACTTCTCAAACTCAATACACGAGAAACAAATAAACAAATCATAACATGGGCAGAAGATATGAACAGACACTTTTCCAATGAAGACATACAAATGGGGGAGGGGGTGGGGGAATGGGATAGGCTGGTGATGGGTATTAAGGAGGGCACATATTGCATGGTGCACTGGGTGTTATACGCAAATAATGAATCATGGAACATTGCATCAAAAACTGGGGATGTATTGTGTGTTGACTAATACAACAAAATAAAAATTATTAAAAAAAAGAAAGGGCTCTCTAGGAAAGACAGAACACACACACACATTTTCCCCTTCTATTTGTGTCTTTATATGCTGTATGTGAATATGTGTCTAATATGTATATACATACGTATTAAAAGTATAGTGTATGTGGTTATGGGGAAAAGAATTTTAAGTTATACATAGCATTGCTTTCTTGGAACTCTATGAGTTATGTCAGTCATTTTTCTAGGAAGTGATTACATGGCTCCAAGAGTTATTTTCTCAGGTTTTCTAGGTTGGTACCATAGCAAGCTGCCAGAAGCTGGTAGAAGTGTTGCCAAGAGACAAGAGAGGTGCTGTACTTGAATTCCCAAGGGCAGTGAGCAGTAGACTCACTGCAGCCAGGCTCAGCCAGCCCTCTCCCTTATGAAATTTTCCTCCCTTGGACCTTGACTCTGGGCTGATTACAGCACCAAGATCCACTGAATTTTCTGTGACAGATCCATGGGGATCCCAATTATCTGGATACATTTTGAAAAGTATCAGCCTGACCTTACATCTCCAAGGGATAGCCAGGTGTCCACCCCTAAGACTAGACCAAAAGCAGGGTGCTGGTGGCACTGGGTAGGAAAGGAGAAGTGAGTCTTCAGAAAGATTAGAAAGCAGGTGAAGCAGAATCCTTGCATCTCTCCTTTCTTGAGACATGCATCTCTCTCAGGCACCTGGTCTACCCCAACCCTGATTTATTTACTTGACATCTAAAACAGACAGACAGAGACAGAGACAGAAAGAGTTTAAAGGCTGGCATCCCAGAATTCAGAGGTGCCCACTGGCACACTCAGGAATGAATCTCTATTCAGACATTTTCTCAAGAAGTAAAACAAGAGAAAACGAGTTAGATGAGTCTGCAGGATTTTTTTTAAAGATGTGTTTATTTTAGAGAGAGAGAGTGTGTGTGCGAGTGGGGGGAGGGGCAAAGGGAGAGAGAGAATCTCATGCAGACTATTTGCAGACTACTCGCTGAGCGCAGAGTCTGACGCAGGGCCCAAACTCATGACCCTGAGATCATGACCCTAGCTGAAACCAAGAGTCAGACGCCCAACCAAGTGAGCCACCCAGCTGCCTGGAGTCTGCAGTTTTTTGTAGAGATTTCTACTTCGGATTTGTCTCAAAAACTTCCAAAATGATATAAACCTTATCAGAGAATTAGTAGTGGAAAATATTCCATTTGTAAATGTAGCCATAACTTTACAGAGAAGAAGTTGTTTAGTGTTTGTTCAGACCAGCAACTACCTCTAAACCCCCTCAGCCAAGGAATTTAGAGGTGGAGAGGAGGTAAGAACATGTAATATGGACCTGTCAGGTATTTTTCTTCTTTAAAGCAGTAAGGATAAACTTGGCTTTGTCTTAGATTTTCTTCCTCCTACTATTCACACCCAGGATGCCCCTACCTTCAGCTCTAATATTCCAACTCAGGGATCTGGACAACTTTGCCTATAAGAACTCCAGGCCAGAATCATGCTGCTCCAGGGGCATCTCTCTGGAGCCCAACCATATTTCATTTTACTTCTCTCCTTCACGTTCTTTTTATATGCAAGAGAACAGTAATGTTGTCATCTCCCCTGAACAAATCAATTAATTGTTCCTTCTCCTGGGCTGATGGCTTTGTCTGTGTTTACTCTGTCACTGACTATGACAGCTATGACCTCATGCACCCCTTGTTCCAGAATAGCCACTCAGTCAACTGAGCCCCAACATCCCTATGGTGCTGGTAGCCAACAGGGGTGACATGCTGTGGAATCCCAGAAGGGATTATGTAGCTTCCCAGTGACCTGGGTGGTATTTACTCCAAGCTCTCTGGCAGAGAGTATGTTTGATACTTCCCAGGAGCTATGTCAGGAGGTGCACCACAGGCATATTTAGCCTGGTTGACAGGGCCAACAACAACGCTTGGGTCAGTGGAGGTGGCAGCACTAACAGTGTGAAGAGCAACGATGGTGGCAATGGGGGAAAAACACAGGACGAGGCTCATTTCTCACACCAAGTTCACCAACATATACAAAGGCCCTGACCTCTAAGAGCAGGGCATTTATTATCCATACCTGAAAAGTCAGAAATGGTGAGCTGAGAATTTGAGCATTTTTCTTTCTCTTCCTCTATTACTAAACTTTCCAAGATTGTGGTTTTCTGCTCTTATTGGTTGTTTCTTATGGAAGCAGAAACCCTCTGAGAGGGTCCATCCCTTCATACCTCCTGATGCCTTTCCATCAGGCTACATCTTCCCTTAGCTTGGAAAGGGTAGAATTGGGTCCCCTGAAATTGTCACTATTGCTCAGTACTTTAGGGAACACCCCACTTGTGGTTGCTTTTTAGGTCTTCTTTTCTCTTTTCCAAATTATTCATTTATTTCTAAAGTCAAAGGTATGACCTTACTTCTGAGATTTCATTTGAGTTCATCTCTTCTTTTCCTCAAGACGATCCCAAGGGACTCCTTTCCAAAACTGGTAAACAACTCAGCATCATGGGCTAGTGGTTCTGAAGTCATCTTTTTCCCATTCCCCCAAACCCCTGTTGCATTGTCTTGCTTCTGTTTCTTAGCTGTTTTTCCCCTGCCTACCACTCCTCCCAGTTTAAGTTCTCTGGGATATGCATGATAAAATGAAGAGGAAAGCTAGATGCAAGGCAGAATATTGCTATCATTCTTTAGCCTGGTAACAGCTAAGTTTCTGTAAATGTGTGTATATGTGTACATTTATGAAGGGTAGTATTTGGCTCTTAAATTTTGATATTTTCCCAAATAAGTGGATGCAAAAAGAGGAGCCATTAAATGGCAAATATATCTTGTTTTTCAATAAAATGCATTATAGCTTTACCACTATCTTAGTAAGGCTGTCAGTTTGACTGAAATGCTATTTTTATGGAAACTCATACAATTTTCATTACTGGTAAGAAATAACAAGGGAATGATGTTGAATAAGGTCCATTTGTTTATTTTTTTTCAAGGTTTAATAGACTTTATTGTTACAAGGAGGACCTTACCAGGAGGGCCTTATAAACCAATATATGTAGTCCCAGGATGTCACCATGGAGAAATTAAGAGTGCATGATTGCAGAAGAGGTCACTGTAATTGAAGGACATGATCCAGAGAAGACTGGCCAAGAATGCAGCAGACATGATCAGGACAGGCCAGGGGTGGTCAGGTCACAGGGTGGGGGACAGGACAGCTCCCTTCACTCCCACTTCTTGTAGCTCTCCAGATGTGACAGGACCCAGCCCAGTGGCAGGAGGAAACACAGGAAGCAGGAAGTGAGCCCAATGGCAACATCCACGGTCTTGAGCACCTCCCGTGGTGGCTTGGAATGGATCTAGGCACACAGTACCAGGAGCCTCTAGGCTGGCCTGTCAGGCCCCTCAGCAGCAGCGGTGTCAATACAGACAAGACCACGCAGAATGACTGCAGACAGTGGCCACAGGAGCCCAAGATTGGGAACCATTTCTTCACTAAAGAGTTCCTGCTTTGTGCCAGCCACTGGGACTGGAGCCAAGGATACATTCAAATATGAATAAACCATGGCTCCTGCTTTCAAAGATACAGCACTGTAAGCATCCTAGAAATAATGCTATTTAAAAATTTTTAAAGATTTATTTATTTATTTGAGAAGGGGCAGAGGCAGAGGGAGAGAGAGAATCCCGAAGCAGACTCCCTGCTGAGCACAGAGCCCAAGGCAGGGCTTGATACCAGGACCCTGAGATCGTGACCTGAACCGAAATCAAGAGTTGGCTGCTCAAGTGACTGAGCCACCCACGTGCCCCAACTAGAAATAATTTTTAAAATGCTAGAAGAGTCAAGAGAAAGAAACAATTACTCATGATGTGATCATCAGAGAATGCTCAAGGAGAAGTAAGACTTGAATTGGACTTTATATTGAAATGAGCACATTTCACGTAAAAGCATAGAACTAGGAAGATGCAAGGTTTGGCTGAAGTAGAAAGCACATATATGTGAAAAGTCGGTGATAAGTGAAAAAGACAGAAAGAGCATAAGCTGGAAACTCAGAGCCCCAAGGCCTGTCTTATTCATGGTTTTGGTCCTTGATTGGACAGGCTCTAAAGCTCCTATGGTCATTACTATAAAACTTTGTCCAGCTCAGATAGGTGACAAAAAACTGTGGTCTTTGGCACGAGCTGAGTGAGTGGAATATATAAGAGTAAGCAGAGAGTAAGGAAGAAGAGTATTTGCGTAGAAGACGGCATCTGATCTGGGGCTAGTTAATCAATGCATTGGGTCCTGAAAACTAGAATGAAGGCAGGGGGTTAGAGACAAAAGAAACATGAACTTTCTCAGTACCACACAGAAATGCAAGCAGCAAAGAAGATAGTATAAGGGGAAATAGGAAAACCACTGTTCCAGCTTTGATAGAATTTGCTGCATGACCCTGGGAAGGCCATTGCTCCTGTCTTGGCTTCAGTTTCCCTGTCTGTGAAAGGAAAAAGTTTATTCAGTAACCATTAAAATACTTTCCAGTTTTGACATTGTATGTTGGGTAGTTGGCTACCAGAGTTGTGATGGAGGCTGAGCCTGTCTGTGATGGGAGTATAGGAGTGACACAGAGCAGCCCAGAAAGCCCTGGTGCCTGCCTGAAATCCATTTTGTAGAAGACAAAGCCTTCCATTCCATTATCGTATAAAGATAATGTCAGAAAAATCTTTCCTGAAACTCTGCAGACAGGGATAAGTCCAGAACATTGCTGCCTGTGTGGCTTGATGGGCAGGGAGCACCACAGAGAAGCCCAGAAATGAAAGTGTCTGTGCACTTAAATCAAACATCAAGTTAACAGTCTAGCTTTGGTCCTTTCTGTGATCCAATCAATCCCTCTACTGGTTATAGCAAGCCGATGGAGAGTTACCTGACTTCAACCTGATTCCCAGAGCCAGGTGGTTGTGGCATACCATCCTGTATTACAAGGTTAGCCCTATATATGGGAAGAATAAGCAGCCACATATACAGCGCCTATACTTGGAATTCCACCTCAATCAGGTTTTGCCAAAATGCAAATATTTTGGGGGCACCTGCCTGGCTCAGTCAGTAGAGTATGCGACTCTTGATCTCAGGGTCATGAGTTTGAGCCCCACGTTAGGTGTAGAGCTTAATTTTTAAAAAGTTACAAAATGCAAATATTTTATCTGAGAGTGGTAGACAAACTTATTACCTCATGATTAGTCATCAGAATCTTAGCTCTATTCAAATTCTCTGATTTGGCTGGAGGAAATTGTAGAGAAAGGGTGGATACAATTTAATAGAGGAGTTGGGGCTGAAGAAATGTCTGAAAGTTTCTGGAACATGAGACATTGACTGGGTTGGATAGTGTGCCAGAACGCAAAATGGCATGAGGGAAGGGAGGGTTGCCCCCCTAAAAAAAGGGAAGCATTTATTTCTTTTTTGCATAACATTATAGTTAATTTTGTAGACTGTCTTCCCAGCTGAGCTGTGAGTAACTTGAGGTTCTAGTATTCTCATGGCTATTTCCACCAAGTGTCTAATCTGTTATCTCAATTTGCTGCTACTGAAATAGGAGATGAGCTTCTAAGATCCAGTCATAAATGCCTTTCATAGACAAAGAAGCTTGTACTTTACCTTGTAGGCAGGCTTAAAAATGGCTACTTCCCTTTCTAGGGGTGCTTATTACCTTCTCCTCTCTGTCAGATTTTAACTTCCTGAGCCCTCCTCATTAATCTAGGGTCTGAATAAAGACATTTAGAATAGTACTAGAAAGGAGAGGATGACCACAAGAAAAGTTAGCAGCTTCCTACCTTGTTTACTTTCAATCAGTCCATCTTTTAAAAATATATACATATATATTTACTTATTTTTAAAATTCCAGTATAGGGTGTTACATGCAACTGTTGAATTATTGAACACTACATCTAAAACTAACGGCGTACTATATGTTGGCTAATTGAATTTAAATAAAAAATTCTGGATAATTAATAGCGTTATATTCATTTCAAGTGTACAATATAATGATTTAAAAATTCCATACATTATTCAGTGCTCATCATGATAGTACTGTTAATCCCCTTCACCTATTTCACTCACTGCTCCCCCACCCACTTTTCCTCTGGCAACCACTAGTTTGTTCTCTATATTTAAGAGTCTGTTTTTATGTTTGTCTCTTTTTTCTTTGTCCATTTGTTTTGTTTCTTAAATTCCACATATGAGTGAAATCATATGGCATTTGTCTTTCTCTGACTGACTTATTTCATTTAGCATTATACCCTCTAGGTACAACCATGTTTCTGTAAATTCATTCTTTTTCATGGCTAAGTAATAATCCTGTGTGTGTGCGTGTGCGCGTGTGTGCGCGTGTGTGTGTTTACCACATCTTCTTTTCCCATTCATTTATCAATAGACACTTGAGTTGCTTCCATAAATTGACTATTGTAAATAATTCTGCAATAAACATGGAGTGCATATATCTTTTCAAATTAGTGTTTTTGTTTTCTTTGGGTAAATACGCAGTAGTGGAATTGCTGGATCATATGATCATTCTATTTTTAATTTTTTGAGAAACCTCCACACTGTTTTCCACAGTGGCTGCACCAGTTTGCATTCCCACCAACAGTGTGTGAGGGTTCCCTTTTCTCCACATCCTTCCAACAGTTGTTTCTTGTATTTTTGATTTTAGCTGTTCTGACAGGTGTGAGGTCATATTGCATTGTGGTTTTGATTTGCATGTCCCTGATGGTGAGTGATGTGAGCATCCTTTCATGTGTCTGTTGGTCTTCTGTATGTCTTCTTTGCAGGAATGTCTGTTCATGTCTTCTTCCCATTCTTAATTGGATTATTTGGGTTTTTTGGTTTTGAGTTGTATAAGTTCTTTACATATTTTGGATATTGACCCATTATTGGATATAATCAGTCCATCTTGGCAGAAATGCCAGATCATTCACCCCAAGCACTGAAATCTGTTGATAAAAAAAAAAACCTCTTCTATACTTTTCTGATGCCTTCAGAATAAAGTCCATCACCAAGTTCCAATAAAAGTTTTCAGAAAATGAAGAATAGAGAGGAACTTTCTCAATGTGATAAAAAAGCATCTACAAAAACACCTATAGATGACATACTTAGTAGTGAAAGATTTTCACCTAAGAATGGGAGAAAGGAAATGATGCTTGCTCTTATCGCTCCCATTTGATATATTGCTGGAAGTTCAAGCCATTGCAGTAGGGCCAGAAAAAGAAATAAAAGGCTTTCTAATTGGAAAGAAAGAAGTAAAAGTGTCTCTTTTCCCAGAGGACATGATTGTCTATGTGAAAATCCCGAGGAATCTACAAAAAAACTCATAGAATTAATGAGTTCAACAATGCATCAAGCCACAGAATCAACATACAAGTATCAACTGAATTTCTATATACTGACAATAAATATGTAGAAACTAAATTTAAAACACTATAGCATTTATAAGCACCCCAGAGAAAAAAATAATATTTAGGTATAAACTTAATTAAACGCATACTGGATCTGTATGCTAAATATTACAAAGTATTGATGAAAAAAAGCAAAGAAGACCTAAATAATTGGAAAGACTTACCATGTCCATGAACTAGAAAATTCAACATAGTAAATATGTCAAGTTTCTCTAACTGATCTATGGGTTTAATAACATTCCTATTCACATTACAGCACATTTTGTAGACATAGAAAGATGATTCTAAAATTCATATGGAAGGACAGAAGCAAACCACATGTTTCACAGAGGACTAGAATATCTAAAACAATCTTGAGAAAAAATAGACTACGAGTAATTATTCTACCTGATACATGCCTACTATCTATCTAGAGTAATCAGAACAACATGGTATGGGCAGAGAGATAGCCAGTGGAAGAAAATAGAGAACTCAGAAATAGACACCCACAAATATGTACAATTGGTTTTTGTTGAAGTTGCAAAAGCAATTCAATGGAGTAAGGATAAACTTTATAAAAAAATTTTTTAAAAGATTTCTTTATTTGAGAGAAAGAGAGAGCACAAGTGGGGGGGCAGAGGGAGAGCGAGAGAGAATCTCAATCCAACTCCATGCTGAGCATGGTGGAGCCCGATGTGGGCCTTGATGTCACGACCCTGAGATCATGACCTGAGCTGAAACCAAGAGTCATCCAACTGTGACACCCAGGCGCCCCAAGGATAACCTTTTAAACAGATGATGGTAGAACAATTGGACATAAATAAGCAAAATGAACCCTTGCCTGAGTCTCATATCTTTTATAAAACTTAACTCAAAATGGATCACAAAATTAATTGTAAAATGCAAAACTATATGACTTTTAGAAAAACATAGGGGAAAACCTTTGGACTTCTAGGATGAAGCAAAGAGTTCATGTATTTGACACCAATAGTATGATCCATAAAAGGAAATACTGATAAGTTACACAGCATCAAATTTTAAAACTTTTGCTCAGCAAAAGGCCCTATAAAGAAGACAAGCTACAGATAAGGAGAAAATATTTGCAAACTACTTATCTCACAAAGAACTAGTATCTAGATGCTTGTGAAGGCTCAGGGAAATTGGATCACTTATATATTGCAGTTGGAATGTAAAATAGTAAATCTCTCTGGAAAACACTTCGGCAGCTTATAGACTAAACATGCACTACCATATGACCTAGCAAATTAATTCTTGGTCATTTATCCCAAAGAAATGAAAACTCTGGTTACATAAAACCCTATAAATGAATGTTCATAGCATCCTTATTCTTAATAGCCAAAAATTTTAAACAATTCAGGTATATTTCCACAGGTGAATGGCCAAACAAACTGTGACACATCCATAACATGGAATGCTATTAAGCAGTAATAAGAATGAACTATTGATGGATATGACAACTTAGATGACTTTCTACTGAATTATGCTGAGCAAAAGACCCAATCCCCAAAAGTTACATACTGTATGGTTCCATTTATATAACATTATTGAAATGACAAAATTATAGAAATAGAAAACAGATTAGTGGTTGCCAGAGCTCAGGATGTGTGTGGAGGGGGTAGGGCAAGAAGGTGGCTATGGATAGAAAAGGACAACAGGAGCCATTCTTCAGGGGATGGAAATATTTTGTATTTTGACTATGTCAGCATCTTTTTCTGGTTGTAATATTTTACCAAGTTTTGCAAGATATTACCATTGGGTGAAACTTAGTAAATGGCACATGGTCTCTCTGTATTATGTCTCACAACCTCATGCCAATTAATCTATAATAATCTCAAAATAAAAAATTTGACATGATAAACTCATTTAACTCTTTTTAAAAACGTATTTATTTATTTATTTGAGAGAAAGAGAGAGAGAGAGAGAGAGAAAACGGGAGCAGGGGGAGGGGTCAGGGAGAGGGAGAGAGAGAATCCCAAGCAGACTCCACCCTGTGCAGAGCCTGAACTGGGGCTTGACCTCATGACCCTGAGACCACAACCCTGAGATCACGACCTGAGCCAAAACTAAGAGTCGGACGTTCAACTGACTGAGCCACCCAGCGGCCTGAAACTCATTTAACTCTTATTTCCACTCGATTCTAAGCAGAAGGGCTACTCTTGCAACTAATGATATGTTTAATGAATGATGCTAAAGAGCAGCAAAAAAGGTGGAGCAGGAAGTAAGTTGTCAAGGAAAGGTGTTTTTAAGGCTTGCAAATGGTTTTGCTTTTGCTTATTTTGAAAATGGAGGGTCACCTGGGTGGCTCAGTGGGTTAAACCTCCGACTCTTGGTTTCAGCTCAAGTCATGATCTCATGAGTTGTGAGATGGAGTCCCACATCAGGCTCTGTGTTCAGCTGGGAGTCTGCTTGAAGATTCTCTCCCTTTGCCCCTCACCTCCTCTCTCAAACAAACAAACAAATAAATAAATAAATCTTTAAAAAAGAAAATGGAAAAGGATTTCTGTGTGTGAGAGCATAAGTTTATCATGTTTCCAGGGAATTTATGCTTAAAGCCACTTGACTAATTAGAAAAAACCCTTTTGCAGTACAAGAAGACTTAAGTGAAACTTCATTAAAGTGTTTTTTGGGTTTGCCTACTAGGTCTAGACCTGAGCTAGCGTTCAGGGACTTGGAATATACTGTGACTAGGAGGCCAATGCTAGAAATATGTTTGTCTAAAGACAGAATTTGAAATGGATAGGGAACTCCGAAATCTGGAGTCCTAGGAGGCAGGAGGGAGGAGCTCCAGTCCACTATAGTGACATAATCACCATGCTGTACATTAGATCCTTGGAACATACTCATCTTATAACCGAAAGTTTGTATCCTTAGACCAGCATCTCCCCATTTCTCCTACCCCAGCCCCTGGCAACTGCCATTCTACTCTCCGTTTCAAAGAGTCTGACTTTTTTTGGATTCTACGTATAAGTGATACCATAAGTATTAGTCTTTCTCTGTCTGACTTATTCCAAATAGCGTAATGCTTTATAAGTCCATCCATGTTGTTGCATATGGTAGGATTTCCTTCTTTTTTACGGCTGAATAATGTATGTGTACGTGTATGTGTTGTGTGTGTTCACAGATATATACAATCACATTTTGTTTATCTATTGTGTAATAATGCGACAGTGAACATGGGAGTGCAGATATCTCTTTAAGAAACATATTTTATTTCCTTTGTATATATATCCAGAAGTGTGATTGCACAATTGTATAGTAATTCTATTTTTAATTTTATAAAAAATATTTTATTTATTTATTTGAGAGAGAGAGAGAGGGAGAGCATGAGCAGGGGAGAGGGGTGGAGGAAGAGGGAGAAGCAGACTCTCCACTGAGCAGGGAGCCCGGCTCAGGGTTTGATCCCAGGACCCCGGGATCATAACCCGAGTTGAAGGAAGATGCTTAACCGAATGAGCCATCCAGGCGCCTCTCTATTTTTAATCTTTAAAGGACTGTCCATACTGTTTTTCATATGGCTGTACCAATTTACGTTCCCACCAACAGTGTGCAAGAGTTCCATTTTTTAGGGGGTGTTGAGTTTTATCAGTTTTTGATACATTTTGGATACTAACCCCTTATCAGATATGTTATTTGCAAATATTTTCTCCCACTCAATAGGCTTCCCTTTAGTTTTGTTGATTGATTCCTTCACTCTGCAGAAACTTTTTATTTTGATGTAGTCCCAGAAGTTTATTTTTGCTTTTATTGCCCTTGCCCCAGGAGACATATATAGAAAAATGTTGCTACGGCCAACGTCAAAGAGGTTATTGCCTGTGCTGTCCTCTAGGATTTTTTTTAAAAATTGTTTATTTTATTTTTTAAATTAAAAATATTTTTATTTTTTATTTTATTTTTTTAGAGAAAGAGCACGAGCACGTGCTTGAGTGGGGGGAGGGGAGGGGCAGAGGGAGAGAGAGAGAGAATCTTAAGCAGGCTCCACCTCCAGCACAGAGCCTGATGCAGGGCTCAATCTCACTACCCAGAGATCATGACCTGAGCCAAAACGCTTAACTGACTGAGCCACCCAGGCACCCTTGGTACAGGATTTTTATGCTTTCAGGTCTCACATGTAGGTCTTAATCCTTCGTGAGTTTATTTTTGTGTATGGTGTAAGAAAGTGGTCCAGTTTTATTCCTTTGCATGCAATTGTCCAGTTTTCCCAATACCATTTGTTGAAGATGAAAGTCATTTTTTAAAGATTTATTTATTTATTTATTTATTTATTTATTTATTTATTTATTGAGAGAGAGAGAGGCAATGAGCTGGGGGAGGGGCAGAAGGAGAGGGAGAGAGAGAATCCTCAAGCAGACTCCCCACTGAACCTGGAGCTTGACACTGGGCTCAATTCCAGGACCCTGAGATCATGACCTGAGCTGAAATCAAATCAGCTGATCAACCAACTGAGCCTCCCAGGCACTCCAGTGAAAGCCATTTTTGAAAAAACTTCATGTGACACTTCTTTTCTGTTACACTGAGCTGGCATACAGAGCATACAGCACTAAATCGCAAAAGGCTGGGGGTTAAGCTAGGATGATTGTGTCACATGTTACAAACTTTGTAAAAGTATGGGAAAATCAGAAATTAATTTTGGTTTGGATCTCCAAGGAAGCATTCTTAGACAAGGCAAGATAGAATTATGTTTTAAAAAGATGGAGTTGTGAACTCTGAATTTAAGATCTTACTTTGTCTTTTTTTTACTTCCTGACTTTAAGAATCCACAGTAGGGCCTCATGTGGCAGTTTGGTGTGGTTGGCACCCATGGGATAGGATAAGTCTTTAGAGATGATAAGAAGTAGTGCTTATATCATGGACTCTGGCATTAAGACAGATCAGGTTCAAATGTCAGTACTTTCCGTTTCCAGTTTGTGTGGTCCTGGGCAGATCACTTCATATCTCTGAGATTGATTTCTGCATCTGTATGATGAAGACTACTTGTAATGCCTTTTGTAAGCATCAAGTGGAATAATATATTTAAAGCTATGCATGGAATATGTGTTGAACATATGATGGCAGTTATTATCATTGCAGAGAAAGTAACCCAATGCAAACTACTTGAAATAATTCTGATGCTGCTGGTTTGCTGGACCTACCCACTCTTTGAGTGGGTAGACTGACCTAGTCTATTAGCATACTACATTGGTAGATATCAACAACAACAACAACAAAACAATGTGAAACAGTCAAATATCCCAATTTGAATAGAATTAATCTGAGAGGTGATAAGAAAATGTATATGGCTCTGAGTGGCAAGTATGACCATTCTTCTTTCACTACTGATTGCCTATGCTACTCAGAATTGGGACCAGGTCAACTTCTGGTGGATTATTTTATTCAAGTTTATGCTTATTTGTTGAGTTCCTTTTTAAGAGGCGAGCTACAGTCTCTTCCTATCTCGTCCTTTCTGGAGGAGTAAACTTTGATGTGCTGTCAAATCACTTGGGACTACATTATGTTTCTTTTTTTTTTTGGCTTAAAATATCTACAATTCACTATTTCTCATGATTCTGTGGATTGGCTAGGCTCAACTGGACAGTTCTGATTAATGTGGCATTGTCTGGAATCACTTATGCAGCTTCTTTCAACCAGGAGCTTGACTAGGGCTGGAAAGTCCAAGATAGTTTTGGTCACTAGTTTGTTACCTTAGCTGGGGTAGCTGGAATGGCTGGAAGCTGCTGGACCTCTCTCTATCAGGGTAATCAAACTATTCAAATGTTAGGTCAGGGCCCCAATATGTCTATGACCTCCCCCATTTTTGTCAACATTTTATTTTTTAAATTGTTATAAAATTCATAAGCCATAAAATTTACCATTTGAGCCATTTTAAAGTGTACAATTCAGTGACATTTAGTACATTTGAATGTTGTGCAATTATGTCCAATATCTAGTTCCAGAACTTTTTCATGACTTTAAAAGGAAACCTCTTCCATTAAGCGGCTCCCCATTCCTCTCACTCCCTCCAGCCCCTGGAAACCATGAATCTCCTTTCGGACTCCATAGACTTGCACTGTCTGGATATTTCATAGAAATTGAATCTTGCAATATGTGGCCTTTTTTGTGTGTGGCTTCTTTGAATTAGCATGTTTTTGAGGTTCATCTACCTTGTAGCATATCTCAGTACTTTGTTCTTTTTATTGTTCAATAATATTCCATTTAATGGCTATACCACTTTCGTTTACCCATTCATCAGTTGGTGGACATTTACATTTAGGTTGTTTCCATCTTTTGACTACCATGCATAATATTCTTTTTTTAAATGATTTTTTATTATATTATGTTAGTCACCATACAGTAGATCCCCGGATTCCGATGTAAAGTTTGATGCTCCATTAGTTGCGTATAACACCCAGTGCACCATGCAATACGTGCCCTCCTTACCACCCATCACCAGTCTATCCCATTCCCCCACCCCCGTCCATGCATAATATTCTTAATTTCCTTTTCAAATTGCTCATTGCTAATATATAGAAATACAACTGATTTGGTATCCTGTACCATTGCTGAATTCATTTATTAACACTAATAGTATTTTTGATTGCTTTAAGATTATACATATATATACCATCATGTCATCTATGAACAGAAATAGATTTACTTCTACTTTCCCAATTTGGATGTCTTTTATACCTTTTTCTTGGCTAATTTCTTGGGTTATATCTTCTAGGACAATGTTGAAAGCAGTGGTCAAAGTGGGCATTCTTGTCTTGTTCTTGGTTTTAGGAGGAAAACTTTCAGAATTTTACCACCGAGTGTGATATTAGCTGTGTTTTTTTTTTTAATTAAAAAAAGGCCCTATACCATGTTTAGGAAGTTTCCTTCTATTTATAGCTTGTGACTGTTTCTATGATACAAAATGTTGGATTTTATCAAATGCTTTTTCTATATCAATTAAGATGATCATGGTATTCAGGGACACCTGGGTGGCTCAGTCGGTTAAGCATCTGCCTTCAGCTCAGGTCATGATCCCAGGGTCCTGGGATCGAGTCCTGCATCCAAGAAGCCTGCTTCTCCCTCTGCCTGCCACTCCCCTGCTTGTGCAGGCTCTCTCTGACAAATAAATAAATAAAATCTAAAAAAATAATTTAAAAAAGATGACCATGATATTCAGTTGTTGAAATACTCTCACATTCCTGGGATAAATTTCAATTGATTATGGTGTATAAACATTTTATGGTGCTGGATTTGATTTGCTAATATTTTACTGAGAATTTCTACATCTGCGTACATAAAGAATATTGGTCCATAGCTTTCCTTTTTTGTGGTGCCTTCATCCGGCTCTGGTGTCATAGAATGTGTTGGGAGGTGTTTTCTACTCTTGTTTTTTGAAAAGTTTGAGAATGATTGGTGTTAACTTTTCCTCAAACTTTTGGTAGATTTCCCAGTGAAGCCCTCCGGTCCTGGATTTTTCTTTGTTGGGAGGTTTTTCGTTACTGACTCAACCTCCTTACTTGGTATAGGTTTGCTTAGATTTATTATTTCTTCTTGAGGCAAATTTGGTAATTTGTGTGTTTCTTGGAATTTGCCCATTTCATCTGGGTTATATAAATTTTTGGCCTTCGATTGATCATGAGAATCGATTACTACTATGTAATCATAGTGATCACTTATTATGTGATAATAGTAATCACTTATTACTACCTTACAAAAATAAAAAAGGTAAGATCCCATATATAGGATCTTGAGCTAGTTAGAAGATCCTTACAGGGCACGGGGCCCAACTTTTCTACCTGATGATTCTCCTCGCATACCCACGAAATCCATCATTGGCTTTCCTACCTTCAGAGATTGGCATCTCACCAGTTTTGGAGGTAGTTTGTTCCATCTTTGGACAGCTCAGAGTATTCAGACATCCTTATTTATATAAAGCTACACACAACAAAACTCATCATTTTTCTCCCACTGTAGACAGTCCTTATGAATTGTAAAGAGCCCTTCCCCAAGTATTCCCTTGTCTTAGTTTCTTTAACTGTTTTTCACTAATTATGGCTTTCAGGGCCTTCACTAGTCTGCTAATTTGATTCTGAATGTTTTATGAAAGTCCTCTTTAAGTGGCACTGCATTGAACCAAGGGAAAACTCCCACTCAGGAGGACTGTTCGAATTAAAGGGATGTGAGTATTTTTTTTTCACTCTTTCTTCTGCTACTGAACTTGTATGAATAAGATGTTTCCCCCTTCAACTCAGACTCAGTTGGGGTTAGTGTAAGATCTTGGCTCCTTTTCTGCAGGCTGGCTCAGTGTTTCTTTGATAATTTCATGCTGCCATCTGCTGGCTAAGTCAGGTAGTTTTTGCCTTTTTTTGAACTAGTTGAGCAGGGGAGAGAAAGCACAGGTTAACAAAATGACAAGCCTGGTAGTAGAATAATTGGAGTCTTTTAGAAAGCGGTCTTGATTCTTTTCCCCCCATACAACTCCTGTTGTATTCCATGCATTTGGAATCCCAAAGTAGAGGATGTGGACACAGCTAGGGTATAGCCACAGAAAAAAGCCAAGTAGTAGTAAAGGCAAAGGGAAGAATGTGAAGTAAAGGACTGAAGTCTGAGGGTGGGGGGGTGGGGGGGGAATAATTAAAGCCCAAAGGTGATAAATGACAGGAGAGAGCAGGGCTTCTCCAAGGCATTCACGATCTTAGGCAAAAATTTGAGGAGACCTTTCTATGTAAGTGATTCAATTAAAATATATTATAAAATTCACGGGCCCATGCGAAGTGTAGTAATTAAGCAATGAAGATTTAGAATAATAGGTAGAAAGAGGTAGTTACAGATTTTTTTATTCATCAGTTCGTATGGAAATTCTTCATAATGGCCATGTGTCACCTCTTCCTTTTCAGGTCCAGAAACCATTTCTTCAAGTTCTTTATTGTCAAATGCACCATACCTGGTTGATTTTATAATTCCTATTATGAGAAAAGGTAGCAACACTGTTATAACTTCTAATGCGATGACTCTTTGGAAACTTTTGTATCAGAAGATTATAGATTTCTTGCCTCTGCAGTTCTTTTAGCCTGTGTTGGCTGTGGATCTTAGCAGCCTAGAGACTGAAAATGCCCCGTGTGTGATGTGAGTGAGAGTCATCCAGAATCAGCACATCGTCACCATTTTGGTGGCCTAATCTCACCCAATCCCATGGAAGAAATTACTATGAGAGGCTATAGGAGTAATCTGCTAGCTTGGCTGCTCTCCAGGAACCAGAGCCTGGCTGCAGAACTCCAGGACAACCAGTTTATAGCTTGTCTTTTACTTTTTAAGGTGTTTTTGTGAGACAAAACATTTTAATTTCAAAAAGTCAAATTTATCAATCTTTTGTAGTTGATGATCTGAGTCTTGTTTAAGAAAAATTTCTTTAACCCGAGGTCTAAGAAGTATAGAACATTACCACAATTGTAGAAATTCTATTGGACAGAGCTGTATTAGGCAGGCCTAGTTACCCTAACGATTGGTAACCTATGCTAAAGACACAATAAACCGAAACACATTAAATTCTATGGGGGGGGGTCAGATTCTTGGTGATACTATTAGTTCATGGCCTATAGAGAAGTAAGATTGGTTCAGGTGACCTGATAGTGCTGCTGCCGATGGTAGTTGGCTTGCTTTTTAAGTCCTACTGGTGAGTCCAGGCTGAGAGCCCAGGTGTTAAGGGAATAGTACTCATATAATCATTGTTTTTCAATGATAACTGAGTGATATCAAAGTAGTTGTAGAGACTGACTTTTACAGGTATGGCTGTTATTTTTGAAATACACCATGATCACTACAGTGATTGAGAACTCCACATAAATTCCACAATTCTCACTAGAGAGATCTAACACACAAGGCAATCTTCTCAACAGAATTATTTCACTAAAGTGCAACCAAAACTATGAGTCCAAGGACCTCTACTCAGATCCTCATGCTGTCTAGCATTTAAACTAAATGCAAAGAAATCAATATCCCTCAAACTCACTTACCAACCTATACAATAAGACTCCTTTCCCCCTATTTCTTTCACTAGAAACTTGTGAAAACTTAAATTAGGGTGAAATCTTAAAGATATTCAGAATTATAATCCCATTTCTTGCCCCAAATCTGGGAAGCATAGCAGGTCTTGTTTGTAGGTTTTTGCTCTATAGTTAATTTTTGGGTGTTCAGGAAGGCTCCTGTGGAGAATTATCTTTCAGACTGAAATTCTGTTACTAGACTCTCTTTGTATTGTCTTCTTAAGGCTACCACTTGTACAACACAATTTTCCTCATTTGGAATGACAACTCAGATACTTTTTTTGTGTCTGAACCAAGAGCACTTAGAAGATGGAGTGTATCCTTTAAGGAAGAAAATTTTACGTACTTTATTATTTTCTGGAGACTGGACGGCATGCTTACCTGATAGTATTTGGCTTAATAGTTACACTTTCTAGTTCAGCCGGTGGGAGGGCAATGTATCCTCTGACTTTCTAGGAGTCATTGTGTGATACTTAGTTTTCATTGTCTCCCTCTCGTTCTCCATTGTTTCCTTGATAAACAATGTAGGCTAGTTTATGAGATTAAATGCTTCTCACTGAAATAGTCAGGTTTCTGGGGGCAACTTCGGCTTTTATAAGACCTTTTGCCTATCAGTTACTGCCAGTGAGTGAACTTCACTGCTGTGCCCTAATGATTGGTTCAGTGTTGGGGGTCACCGGATTCATAGAGGAAACAGGAAAATACTAAAGATTAAGGACTCACAGTTTAAAAATTAAAAACAGATCACAAACAGTGCATCTTCTTGATTACTTAGGGGCCAAAATGACGTTCTGTGAATTACCTTCTATTCCTTCCTTTCTCTTGCTCACCATTCGACTTAAAAGCACTTCTAATCTCTATGACCAGGGGCCATACAAAGGTAGAGTGCTGGAGTAGAACATACACTGACTCAAAATTATGGTGTGTGACCTCATGCATATCATGTAACAGCTTCGTTATCTATAAAACATAGGAATAAACGGGCACTATCTCATTAGATAATGGAAGGGAAAGTCCCTCGGAGAGGGTTCTAACCTTAATGTAGTGCCCTTCCTAGCTTCCTTGATTCAAACGTTTGGTGCGGGATTTATACATTCTGGCTGAAAGAGGTATTGGGATTCTTTATCAACATATCAAAGCTTTACCTCCCTCTTCCTCCCATTTCAAAACCAAACTAAACTAAAACGCTTTCATTTGCTATGCTGTTTGTGGAGAATTTTAGCATCAGTTACCTAATTTGATTTACTCAACGTCCCTATTTTATGGATAAGAACCCATTGAAAACCCATTGAATTTGTGGTCAAGAAATGAAGCCTACTTCCTGTCTAGTGTTCTTTCTAACATATTGCTGTTTACTTAAAATCTCCCTTTTTCTTGTTACTGGTTAAATTTTGAACCAGTTAAACCACAAAGATGTCTGGCTTTCAATCTTCTAGGCCACTCCTCTTCTACTCCCTCCCCCTCAGGTCTCCTCCCCCTCACTTCTTAAAGCCCTGCAATTTGCTGCTGCCGCCATATTTCTTCCTTTCCCGGGGTGGAAGCTTGCTAACCGTGGATATCTTTGCCCGTGTGGTTCTTTCTGGAACATTTTCCAGCCCCAACCACCTCTTATGGCGTATTTCTTTAAGAAAATTCACCAAAATTCCATAAAATATTTTAATAATTCTAAACTTTCTTCGAGTATTTTCTTGACACCTCCTCCCTATTTTTCAGATATTTGGGATATTTTTAGGCAATTTTCAATTTTAAAGGAATTTTTCATTGGAATGATTTTTGGTTGATGCCTCTTTTTACGTGGTTTAGTTTTCTTTTTCCTTCTATATTCTATATTTTGCCCATCGGGGCTGCGGATACCGGGTTTCACTATTAGTAGTAGTATCATTATTTTTGCCCAACGGGGCTGTGGATACCTGCCTTTTAATTCTTTTCTTTTCTTTTCTTTCTTTCTTTTTTAAAATTTGCCCATCGGGGCCGCGGATACCTGCTTTAATTTTTTTTTTCCCCTTAGCCCATCGGGGCCTCGGATACCAGCTGTGTCCCCCCTCTCTCTCCCCAACCCCCTGGCCCATCGGGGCAATGGATACCTGCTTAAAAAAAAATTTACTTTTTGGCCCATCGGGGCCTCGGATACCTGCTTTTTTTTTTTTTTTCCCCTTGCCCATCGGGGCCTCGGATACCTGCTTTAATTTTTTTTTTCCTTGCCCATCGGGGCTGTGGATACCTGTTTAGATTTTTTTTTTTCTCATTGCCCATCGGGGCCTTTTATGGATGGAAGTGTTGGTTGTGCTATCTGGAATGTCTACAAATTTATGCTGCTAATCGTTTGGTGTTGTGTGAGTGGACCTACGGCTTTGGCTGGGAGATGACTTTGCAGTTAGGCTAAGGGGTTAGTTAGGCTGGGGAGGAAAGATGGCGGCCACTTTAGCCGGTCGGCTGGGGGCTGGTTGTTTGTGCCAACTATAAATTAGGGAGCTAAGATGGATAGCGGGACAGGCAGAGGCAGTTATATGTGTTGCATTAGCTACATGTTTTGAATGAGCTGATTTGGGGCTTCTTAGGAGCTTTGCATGGATTGTGGTATCATGAGGTACAAAAACATGGTCTTGTGTCATGTTACAAGAGGCTGGTCGAAAATGATAGGGAGAAGACTTAGGCACAGGGTTCAAAATGGCGATTTTGGGTTTGCGGCATTGCTCAGCATGGCTCTCTGCTTTGTTAGAGTGTCCAAAATGGCGGACCAATTTTACCGCAGTGTTCATGTGGCGGGAAGGCCACATCATGGTGGTGTCTTTGTTCTAGTGCACAGCATGGCGGTGCAAATATTCTGTTACATAGTAAAAGATGGCGGCTGGAGCACTTGCCGCAGTGTAAAACATGGCGGGCTTTTGTCTTTGCCGTGTGCATTTCCTGACAGGTTTTGCCGCAGGGACAATATGGCAGACCTTGTCATTTGGATATCATGGCAGTTTGTCACGTGGACGTCATGGCGGGGATTGCCCGGTACATTCTTGGCGGGCTTTGCACCAGGTGGGCCTGCCGCATTGTTAAAGATGGCGGGCGTTGTCGTGTTTGCCGCGAAAAGTGAGAGAAAGGTGGGATGGACAATGTTGGATTGCCTCATGACCCACCCAATCAGAAAGGGTGGTAGAATTGGGCATAGCCAATTACTGGAGGATGGAATTAGACTGTGTGAGTTAGCATAGCACCTCACTGCCGTCTTTATTCAGCCAGTCAGGAGGAAGCAGAGGAGCCATGTTTGTACGTCTTCTCCCAGTGGGTGGTACCCAAGGACTTTCCAAGGACACTTGCCTTTACCACTTCCCTCCCCTCTCACTTGCTCCCTCCCCTCTAATTTGCTCCCTCCCCTCCAGCATTGCCTCTTGCAGTGTTGGATATTTGGCTCTGGGCTGAACCTAACCCCCATTTCTCTGCATTGGTGCCATGGCCTTTGGCTAGTCTACTCCCCCTCCCCCGGGCCTTTGCTCTTCTGCAATGTGGCCAGGGGCAGTGCTCCATGCCTGCCAGGTGTGAACATGGTGGTGAGTCCTGGCGAGAACCAGAATGGATCACAGATGATCGTTGGCCAACAGGTGGCAGAAGAGGAATCCCTGCCTTCCTCAAGAGGAACACCTACCCCGTGGCTAATGCTGGGGTCGGATTTTGATTTATATTTATTTCTTGGATGTCAGTCTTATATAGTTTGATTATATGGTTTGCTAGTTTTAGTTTTAAGCTTTAAGTGACTATTCTGGGAATGTATTTAGGAGCTTATTTGTAGAATTCAATTACATTAAATGAGTTTTCATTTTTGGGTTCCTTAAAATTCCTTAAAGTTTTCAATTTCTTTTTTTACAAATTGCTCAAACTATTTTTTTGGCTTTAGATATTCAAAGTCAAATCGGCATTTACAAACTTTTTGCTACTTTTATACTTTGAAGTTGACTTAATAAACTACTACCTTTTGGATTTTTGAAGAGTCATAACACAGAAATAATTAGAATTTTAACTTTATGATTAAATGTAATAAGGAATATTTGAAGGTCCACTCCAGTCCAGGCCTTGCTTTGTTCCCATCCAGAATGCTGCACTAATTAATAACTTACCTATCAGGAAACTTGACTTGTGTGGACTTGTTCCTCCAGTCAAACATTATTGAGTGTTAATGCCCACAGTTTCAATTTTCTGTGGTGCCTTGTCTCCACAGCCCCCAGATCTCCCTAGCCCTGCTCCCAGCAATGCCCCCCCCAATCTAGCACCAGCCCTTCCCCTGCCCTTTGTCCAGCCCTGCCCCAGCCCCAGCCCCAGCTCCAGCCATCACCCCTAAAGTCACTCCCAATTTGCATTGATTTGGTGCTAGAAGTAAGTTGTCCATTGCTAGTCCATAAGACTGGAATACCCTGTCGGCTTCTAGCATTGCTGATTTTCTGAGTTGACTACCTGAGTCCTCATTTTCAATTAATGTACATAATCCCATTTGTCCGCTGTCCCATGTTAGAACAAACAATCCATGTACCTTTGTGTTAATGTTAGAAAATGTTAGTTGAGAGCTTCGTATCAGACACCTATTCGTAATTTTGGTTATTTATCCTCTCTCCCCTGCCCTTGAGGAAGGAGAAACCATTCCTCTGTCATTGCTGCAGTAGTCATAGTCCCAGTTTTCCGGGCAGTGTTCATAAATTGTGCTGATCACCTGAACTCTACACTGAGTAAAGTTTTAATTGTCCATAATCCTGCCCATTGGATTAGATCCCAGTCCAAAACCCTTTTGCTGAATTCAGGAGTGGGTGCAGAAAACATGAGTCTTTAAACAGTTAACATACTCAGTCCCAGTTGTATCAGTCTTGTTCATTAAACAAAGGCACCCTACCATTTTTGTCCTGCTTCTGGGATTAAAGTACCAAATCATAATTGTACATTGTCTTGCCCAGTAATCAATGACCCTCCATCCCCTTTGCATTGCTGCTAGGAAGTGCTGACTACCTGCGACCATGTTCCTTGAATGATTAATGAGTATAATCCCAATTGTCCACACCCGTGTTCATTACACAAGTCCTTTGCAACTTCTTTGCATTGTAGCAGAGGTGCTCATCCTTAAAGTCCTTTACTTTGGGATATTAATGAATACAATCATTATTGTTCATGGTCCTGCCTAAAAGATAACACCCACTCATGCTCTTCATTACTCCTAGGTAGTGCAGACTACTTACTACCTTGCATTAATAGTAAAATCCTTATTGCCCATGGCTCCACCAGTTAGTCTAGGATATAACCTTATCTTTATGCCATTGCTTATGAGGAGTTCTGATTACCCAATGTCACTTCTCTTAAACAGTTGATGTGCATAATTGCATATATCCATGGTGCTGTGCGATAAAAAATGAAATCCCACCCCATCCTGCCCTCTGTGGGATGTTGCTAGGGAATGCAGATTATCCGAGAACTCAGTTCTTAGACAGTTAATTTGCACAGTTACAGTTGTGCAGAGTCCTGTCCATTTGAAAGGGCCACTGTATCCCATTGGATGCTATAATGTGGGCTGATCACTCAAGCATCCTCTTGAATTGATAATTTTCATAATTGCATTGGCACGTGTTCTGTGAACTAGACACACCCACTCCCTTTGTATTCTAGCAGGGGATCTTTACTACTCAAGAACTATACACTTAGGACACTTTATGTGTACAATATTAATTGATTAGACTGAGCCTTTTGTATTAGGAACTCTGCACCATCTTTACATCACCTTTAAAAGGTGGTAAGGCTCTTCTCGTAAAATTGTTCAAGTGCAAAATTGCGATCCTCAGTGTCTCCTGTGGTTAACCTAGAATCCCAATTCCACCTAACTCCCTTTGCATTACTGCAGAGGCTACTTGGGCCCTTTAAGGGGTTTAAGGCAGTTATGGTCCCTTCTGTTAGTCTTTGTTCCCATCCCCTCCTACTTCCTTTGCATTACTGAACTGAATACTTGGAAATGTTAATGCTCTTAATTGCAGCTATCATCCCTTCTGTTAGTCTAGGATCCTATCCCTTCCTGCTCATTTTGCATTAGCACAAAGTGTGCATGGGACTGTTAATGTGCTTAAATGCAGCTCCGTCCCTTATGGTAGTGTAGGATTCCATCCTCTTCAACTCCCTGTGCATTACAGCAGGGGTAGTTGGGATCTTTAAGGTCCTCAGAGGCAGCTATGGTGCCTCATGTTAGTCTAGGATCCCATCCCCTCGCACTTCCTTTGCATTTCTGCAGAGGGTACTTGGGACTGTAACATGGATAATTGCTGCCAGCATCCTTTCAGTTTGTCTAGGATCCCAGTCCCCTTCCTCTTACTGAGTTTGCATTACACAGAGAACAAGGGACTGCTAATGTGCTCAAATGGCAGCTACGGTCTCCTCTGCTAACCTAGGATCCCTTCCCTATCTAAATTTCTTTGCATTATTGCAGATGGTGCTTGGGACTGCTGATGTGCATAATTGCAGTTATGGTCCCTTCGGTTGGATCCTATCCTCACCTACTCCCTTTGCATTATCATGAAGGGTACAATGGGCCTATTAATGAGCTTAGTTTCTCATCCCCACCTAACTCCCTTTGCATTACAGCAGAGGGTACTTGAGACCTTTAAGGTGTTTAAATACACCTATGGCCCCTTCTGTTTATGTTCCCATCCCCTCTTACTTTGCATTACTGCAGAGGATCCTTGGGACTATTAGTGTGCCTACTTGCCACTATAGTCCCTTCTGTTTGTCAGGGATCCCATCCCCTCCTACAGCATTTGCATTACCACAGAAGGTACAAGGAGCTATTGATGTGCTTAAAGGCAGCTATGGTTTCTTCTCTTAACCTGGGATCCAGTCCTCCTCTAACTTCCTTTGCATTATTGCCAAGGGTATTTGGGACTGTTAATGTCCTCTAAGGCAGTTGTGGTTCCTTACATCACTGTAAGATTCCATTCTCTGTAACTCCCTATGCATTACTGTACAGTGTACTTGGGCCCTTTAAGATGCTTAAGTGCAGCTATGGCCCTTTCTGTTAGTTTATGTTCCTATCCCCTCCTGTTTCCCTTGCATTGCTGCAGAGGCTACTTGGGACTGTAAATGTGCTTAATTGCAGTTACAACCCCTCATGTAAGTTTAGGATTCCATACCTTTCTATTCATTTTGCATTAGCACAACAGTGTGTATGGGACTGTTAATATGCTTAAACGCAGCTCTGTCCCTTACATTAATGTAGGATTCCATCCTCTCGAACTCCCTATGCATTATAGCAGAGGGGACTTGGCACCTAAAGGTCCTTAAATGTAGCTGTGGTGCCTTCTGTCAGTCTAGGATCCCATTCCCCTTTTACTCCCTTTACATTACATGGCAGGGCATTTGGGACTGTTCATGTGCTTAATTGCAGTTACAGTCCCTTCTGTTAATCTAGCTTCCCATGCCCTCCTGCTTTGCATCACAGCAGAGAGTACTTGAGACCTTTAAGGTGTTTGATTGCAGCTATGGTCCCTTCTGTTAGTCTAGGATCTCACATCCTTTAACTTCCTTTGTATTCCCTGGGATTGTCTTTGGGACTGTGAAATTGCTTAGTTGCAGCTGTGGTCCCTTTTCTTAGTCTAGGGTCCCATCCCTTCCTACTCACTTTGTATTACCTGGAAGTGGATTTGGGACTATTGTGCTTATTTGCCACTGTGGTCCCTTTTGTTAGTCTGGGGTCCCATGTGTTGCAACTCCTGCACACAGCAGGGACTACTTGGGACTCTTAATATGTTTAATTTTAGCTGTGGTCCCTTCCAGTAGTCTAGGATTCCCTCCACCTTCTACTCCCTTTACATTAGCACACAGTGTACACGGGACTGTTAATGTTCTTAAATGCAGCTCTGTCCCTTATGTTAATGTAGGATTCCATCCTCCCCAACCCTCTGTGCATTATAGAAGAGGGTACTTGACACATTTAAGGTGCTTGAATGTAGCCGTGGTGCCTTCTGTCAGCCTAGGATCCCATTCCCCTTCTACTCCCTTTACATTACATTGGCAGGGCATTTGGGACGGTTCATGTGCTTAACTGCAGTTACAGTCCCTTCTGTTAGTCTAGGATCCCATGCCCTCCCACTTTGCATTAGAGTGGATGGTATTTGGGACTGTTAATGAGGTTAATTGCAGCTATGGTCCCGTCTGTTAATCTAGTTTCCCATGCACTCCTACTTTCTTTCATTTCAGCAGAGGGTACTTGAGACCTTTAAGGTGCTTAAGTGCAGATATGGCCTCTTCTATTTCTGTTCCCATCCCCTCCTACTTCCTTTGCATTACTGCAGAGGCTACAAGGGACTGTTAATGTGCCTAGTTGCCACTATAGTCCCTTTTGTTTGTTTAGATTCTTATCCTCTCCTGCATAGTTTGCATTACCAAAGAGAGTACAAGGGACTGTTAAGGTGCTTAAATGGAGCTGTCTTTTCTGTAACTTAAGTTCCCATCCCCACCTAATTCTCTTTGCATTATTGCAGAGGGTACTTGAGACCGCCAGTGAACTTACTGTAGCAGTGGTGCCTTCTATTAGACCCATTCCCACATACTCCCTTTACATTATCATGGAGGGTACATGGGACTGTTAATGTGCTTAAATGCACCCACAGACCCTTATGTTAGTGTAGGATGCCATCCTGGCCAACTCCCCAGACATTACAGCAGAGGGTAGTTTTGACCTTCAAGGTGCTTACATGCAGCTGTGGCCCTTTCTGTTAGTTTATGTTCCTATCCTCTCCTACTTTGCATTACTGCAGAGGATACTTGGGACTGTTAGCATGCCTAATTGCTGCTACAATCCCTTCTGTTAGTCTAGGATTGCATCCCATTCCACACCGTTTACATTACCACAGAGGGTACAAGGGATTGTTAATGTGCTTAAATGCAGCTAAGATCTCTTCTGTTAACCTAGGACCTGGTCCCCACCTAACTCTGTTTGCATTATTGCAGAGGGTACTTGGGACTGTTAATGTCCTTTAATGAAGCTGTGGTCACTTCTGTTAGACTAGGATCCCATCCCTACCTACTCCCTTTGCATTATCATGGAGCATACGTGGAACTGTTAATGTGCTTAAATGAAGCCATGGTCCCTCAAGTTAGTGTAGGATTCCATCCTCTTCAACTCCCTGTGCATTACAGCAGAGGGTAATTGGGATCTTTCAGGTCCTCAGAGGCAGTTATGGTGCCTTCTGTTAGTCTAGGATCCCATCCCCTCCTACTTCTTTTGCATTTCTGCAGAGGATACTTGGGACTGTTAATGTGCCTAATTGCTGCTATAGTCCCTTCTGTTTGTCTAGGATTCCATCCCCTCTTACAGGGTTTGCATTACCACTGAGGGTGTGAGGGACTGTTAATGTGCTCTAATGCAGCTATGGTCCCTTCTTTTAGACTAGGATCCCATCCCTACCTACTCCCTTTGCATTATCATGGAGCGTATATGGGACTGTTAATGTGCTTAAATGAATCCCCTTCAACTCTGTGCATTATGGCAGAGGGTAGTTGGGATCTTCAAGGTCCTCAGAGGCAGCTATGGTGCCTTCTGTTAGTCTAGGATCCCATCCCCATCTAACTTGCTTTGCATTACAAAGAGGGTACTTGAGACCTTTAAGGCGCTTAAAAGCAGCTGTGTACCCTTCTGTTTATGTTTCCATCTTCTCCTATTTTGCATTACTGCAGAGGATGCTTGGGACTGTTAATGTGCCTAATTGCTGCTATAGTCCCTTCTCTTTGTCTGTAATCCCATCCCCCCCTAAACCATTTGCATTGCTACAGAAGGTAAAAAGGACAATTAAGTGTTGAAATGCAGCTACTGTCTCTTCTGTTAATCTAGCATCCTTTCCTCTTACTGGGTTTCCATTGCCACAGTAGGTATAAGGGACCGTTAATGTGCCTAACTGCCACTATGGTCCCTTCTGTTTTTCTGGGATCCTGTCCCCTCCTACAGGGTTTGCAATATCACAAAAAGTACAAGGGACTGTTAATGTACTTAAAGGCAGCTAAGGTCTCTTCTGTTAACCTAGGATTCCATCCCCACCTAATGCCATTTGCATAATTGCAGAGGGTACTTGCGACTGTTAATGTGCTTACATGCAGCTATGATCCCTTATGTTAATGTAAGATTCCATTCTCTCTAATTTCCTATGCATTACAGCAGAGGGTAGTTGGGACCTTTAAGGTTCTTAAACACAGCTGTTGTGCCTTCTGAGAGCCTAGGATCCCATCCCCACCTAACTCCCTTTGCATTACAGCAGAGGGTACTTGAGACCTTTAAGGTGCTTAAGTGCCGCTATGGCCCCTCCTGTTTTACATCCTCTCCTACCTTGCATTACTGCAGAGGATACTTGGGACTGTTAATGTGCCTACTTGCCACTGTAGTCCTGTTTGTCCAGGATCCCATCCCTTCCTACAGGGTTTGCATTAAACACCAGTGGTGCGAGGAACTGTTAATGTGCTTAAATGTACTTATGGTCCCTTCTGTTAGACTAGGATTCCATCCCCACCTATTCTCTTTGCGTTATCATGGAGGGTACATGGGACTGTTAATGTTGCTTAAATGCAGCTACAGCCCATATGTTAGTGTAGGGATTTCATCCTCTCTAACTCTCTATGTATTACAGCAGAGGGTGGTTGAGATCTTCAAGGTCCTCAAAGGCAGCTATGGTGCCTTCTGTTAGTCTAGGATCCCATTCCCACCTAACTTCCTTTGCATTACAAAGAGGTACTTGAGACCTTTAAGGTGCTTAAAGGCAGCTGTGTACCCTTCTGTTTATGTTTCCATCCTCTCCTATTTTGCATTACTGCAGAGGATACTTGGGACTGTTAATGTGCCTAATTGCTGCTATAGTCCTTTCTGTTTGTCTAGGATCCCATCCCCTCTTACAGGGTTTGCAGTACCACTGAGGGTGTGAGGGACTGTTAATGTGCTCTAATGCAGCTATGGTCCCTTCTTTTAGACTAGGATCCCATCCCTACCTACTCCCTTTGCATTCTATGGTGCCTTCTGTTAGTCTAGGATCCCATCCCCTCCTACTTCCTTTGCATTACTGCATTATGGCAGAGGGTAGTTGGGATCTTCAAGGTCCTCAGAGGCAGCTATGGTGCCTTCTGTTAGTCTAGGATCCCATCCCCTCCTACTTCCTTTGCATTACTGCAGAGGATACTTGGGACTGTTAATTGCCACCAGAGTCCCTTTAGTTTGTCTAGGATCCCATCCATTGCATTACAGAGTTTACATGAGACTGTTAATTGTGCTTAAATGCAGCTGTGGTCCCTTATGTTAAGGTAGAATCCTATCCCCACCTAACTTCTTTTGCATCATACATATTGTATATGAGTCTCTTATATGCTTAAATGAAGCCTTGTCCCTTATGTTAATGTAGGATTCCTATGCATTACAGCAGAGGGGACTTGGCACCTAAAGGTCCTTAAATGTAGCTGTGGTGCCTTCTGTCAGTCTAGGATCCCATTCCCCTTTTACTCCCTTTACATTACATGGCAGGGCATTTGGGACTGTTCATGTGCTTAATTGCAGTTACAGTCCCTTCTGTTAATCTAGCTTCCCATGCCCTCCTGCTTTGCATCACAGCAGAGAATACTTGAGACCTTTAAGGTGTTTGATTGCAGCTATGGTCCCTTCTGTTAGTCTAGGATCTCACATCCTTTAACTTCCTTTGTATTCCCTGGGATTGTCTTTGGGACTGTAAAATTGCTTAGTTGCAGCTGTGGTCCCTTTTCTTAGTCTAGGGTCCCATCCCTTCCTACTCACTTTGTATTACCTGGAAGTGGATTTGGGACTATTGTGCTTATTTGCGACTGTGGTCCCTTTTGTTAGTCTGGGGTCCCATGTGTTGCAACTCCTGCACACAGCAGGGACTACTTGGGACTATTAATATGTTTAATTTTAGCTGTGGTCCCTTCCAGTAGTCTAGGATCCCATCTTCTCCTACACCTTTGTATTACCTGGTAGCATTTGGGACTAAAAAGTACTTAATTGCACCTGTGGTCCCTTTTGTTGTTATAGGATCCCAGTGTTCTCCAACTCTCTTTGTATTACAGCATAGGGCATTAGCCTGTTAACAGGCTTAACTGTACCCGGTCATGGGTACTAAGGAGGGCCCGTATTGCATGGAGCACTGGGTATTATAAGCAAACAATGAATCATGGAACACTACATCAAAAACTAATGATGTACTGTATGGTGACTAACATAACGTAATAATAAAAAAAGGCTTAACTGTAGTGGTGGTTCCTTCTGTTACTCTAGTGTAAGCCCTCCAACTGCCTTTGTGTTACCTGGGAGTGTATTTGGGATCGTTAAATTGCTTAATTGCAGCTGTTGTCTCTTCTATTAGTATAGTTTTCCATGCCCTTCTATGCAATTTACATTACAACAAGAGGGTCCTTGGGATTGTTAATTGCTGCTGTTGTACTTTCTCTAATTCCTGGGATCCCATCTTCTCCTACTCTGTTTACATTATCTGGGAGGATTTTTGGGACTGTTAGAAGGCACCACACAACTAAATTGACCATTTTTTGTTAGTATAGTTTCCCATGCCCTACTATTCTCTTTGCATTACAACAGATGGTACTTGGGACTGTTAAGTACTTAATTGCAGGTGTGGTCCCATCTGTTAGTCTAGGATCTCATTCCCTTCTCCTTTTACATTACTGGGAGCCGATTTGGGAATGTTAACATGCTTAATTACAGTTGTAGTCCCTTCTCTTAGTCTAGTTTCCAGTCCCTTCCAACTCCCCTTGCATTACCTAGGAACCGATTTGGGACTGTAATGTGCTGCAGCTGTGGTCCCTTCTGTTAGTCTAGCATCCCATGCCCTCTAACTCTCTGTCCATTAACAGCAGAGGATATTTGGGACTTTTAATGGGCTTAATTGCAGCCCTGGTCCCTTTTGTTAACCTGGGATCCCATGTCCTCCAACTCACTTGGCACTACCTTAGGTTGTATTTGGAACTGTTTAAACGCTCAGTTGGAGCTGTGGTCCCTTTCGTGTGTCTAGTTTCCCATTCCCTCCTACTCTTTTGCATTATAGCAGTGGGTACTTGGGGCTGTTAAAGTACTTAATTGCTGGTGTATTCACTTTTGTTGGTTTAGGATCCCATCCCCTTTCACTCCCTTTACATTACCTGGGAGGATTTGGGGGACCATTTAAGTGCTCATTTGCGCCTGTGACGCCCTTTGTTAGTCTAGGATCCGATGCCCTCTAACTCCCTTTGCTGCATTACAGCAGGTGGTATTTGGGACTGTAAATGTGCTTAAGTTAAATACAGGTGTGGTCCATTTTGCTGGTTCATGACCACCTCCTCCCTTTATCTTACCTGGGAGCAGATTTGTTACTGAAAGGTGCTTAATTGCAGCCGTGTTCCCTTCTGTTCGTTTAGGATCCTACACCTCCAACTCTCTTTGCATCACGGCAGAGAGTACTTGGGCCTGTCACATGCTCGCAGCTGTGGTACCTTCTGATTTGTAGGATCCCATGCCCACCTACTCCCTTTACATTATCTGGGAGTGTATTTGGGAAGGATACAGTGCTTAATTTTAGCAGTGGTTCCCTTTGCTGGTATATTTTTCCATGCCCTCCTGCTATTTTTGCATTATAGCAGAGGGTACTTGCGACTGTGAATGTGCTTAAATGTAGTAGTGGTCCCTTTTGTTAGTCTAGGATCCCATGCCCTCTCACTCCTTTTACATTGCCTCAGAAAGTACTTGGGACTATTAAGGTGTATCCCATTCACTCACACCCTGTTAGCGTTATAGTGGGGGGTTGCTGAAAACTAAGGCCCTCCTTTTTTTGCACTGTTAATGTGCATAATTGTATTTGTTCCTTTTTCTCTGTAGTAGATAAGATTTCACTAATTTCCCGTGTATTCAGCAGTGGATGCACTTTATTTAAGACTTTTGTATTAGGATAAAGTGAACTATGGTAATTGACCACACTGTGTCTTTCATTTAAGTCCCCTGTGCTCTCTTTGAATAATTACCTCAGTTACTTTTTTTCTGGGACTGTGTGCAGAATTCCTATGTTTATGGTCCTTCTCTTTAAACTAATTTCCCACCTTCTTTATATTACATCAGGGGATGCTTGTATCTCAAAGTTCTTTTCTTGGGACTTTTAATGTGCATGTGTCCTGTTGATAAGCTAATATCCTTACTTCTTAGTATTATACTAGGGGGTACTGACCACCTACAGTCTTTCTGTTGGACAGTTAATGTGCCAAATTGCACTGGGATCCCATCCCCATCACACCTTCTCTGTGTCAGGGGTGCTGACCAACTATGACTGCTTCTCCTGTGTGGTTTAAATGTGCGTAGTTATAGCAGTCCGTGCTCCCTTATGGTCATATAAGATCTCATTTCCTTGCCCCATATACATTATTGCAGGGGCTTCTGACTAGCCAAAATACACTCTCTTGGACTGTTAATGTGCATACTTAACATTTGCTCTTATACCTGTACACCAGGTAAGGATCTTCCCCATATTATTTATACTCCAGCAGGAGGTGCCTATTACTCAAGATTTTACTCACTAATGCAGTTAATACACACAACCTTCATTGTTTTGTACACACTCAGTTGTCCACAACTGTGCCTTTTAGTTCAGGACTTTGCACTTAACCGAAACAGAGGTGACTGACCACATTAAAGCCTTTCTCTTGGGACTGTGGATGTGTGTAGTTTCAGTTGTCCACTCTCCTTTGAGTTAACCTGGGTCTCTGACTCTTTTCAGAACCTCTAAGCCTTACTGTATGGGATACTGTCAATTTAAGGCCCCTTTCTCGAACTGTTAATGTGCATAATGACAAATTAGGATTCTTCCTTTTTACACTGCCTTTGAAGTACTACAGGGAATTCTGACCCATAAGGTCCCATTTCTTGGCCTGTTAAGAGGCATGATTGTATTTGTCTGGGTTCCTGTGAAATAGAGAAGAACACCTCTTCCCACTCCCTCTGTCTGTTGTTTATTATGCAGGGAGTGCCCCCTCTACAAGGTTGTTACACTTGAGTAGTCAAG
The DNA here is from genome assembly GCF_002007445.2 of Ailuropoda melanoleuca. NCBI lineage: Eukaryota > Metazoa > Chordata > Mammalia > Carnivora > Ursidae > Ailuropoda > Ailuropoda melanoleuca. The sequence continues at coordinate 54,308,979 of NC_048238.1, read as the reverse complement.
GAACACAATTGTAATTGACCACAGCCATGCACCATGGATACTAATGTGCATAATTGCACATGGCTCATCCCATTTGAATAAGGTACTACCCTCTCAGACCTCTTTTGTAGTACCGCGGGGGTACTGATCACTAAGGCCTTTTTTTATGGCTTGTGATTATGCGTAATTGCATTTGTACATGTTCCTGTACACTAAATAAGGACACCCCTCTCTCCACTCCCTTAACCTTTTAGCAGGGAGTGCCCATTACTTTAAGATCCTTATATTTGTACAAGGTACACGGTTTTAATTAACCATACCATATCCCTTGGGCATTAACGTACATAATTGCAGCTTAGTTCATCCTACCCTGTTGTATGTCATTGCAGTATACCAGGGTTGCTGACCCCTAACTCGTCCTGTTAATGTGCATAATTGCATTTGTCCGGGTTCTTATGCACTAGATGAGGAGACATCCACCACCCCTACTTCTAAGCCTTCTAGTAGGTGGAGCCCACTGCTAAGACACTTACATTTGGACGGTTAATGTGCAGAATTGTATTTTTCCACAACCCTATCACTTCCAGAACTATTGTGTCTCCTTTGCACTGCTGCAGGGGATACTCTTCTCCCAAATTCCCTCTGGCAAACCACTAACATTCATAATTGAAATTGTCTGTTGTCCTCAGTAGACTAAAGTCCTACACCATCACCTTCCCTTGCAATACAGCAGAGCGTGCTGATGAACTAAGGCCCTCTTTTGGACTGTTATATGTGCAATTGCCTTTTTTCCTGTTTTGTGTACTGTAAGGACCCCTCCTACTTCCTAAGCATGTTTAGCAGGTAGGGTCCACTATTTAAGACTCTTTGACTTAGAAAGTTCATGTATAAAATGCAGTTTGCTAAGCATGCCTTATACTAGAACCCCTGCACCCTCTTCGCTTTGGAGTAGGGAGATGCTATTTACCTGATGCCCTTTCTTTTGGACTTTAATGTGTATAATTGCAATTGTCCTTCTTTTCTGTTGGACTAGGACTGCATCTCCTCAAACCCTCTTTGTGCATCAGGGGCATTTTAACCATAAATGAGCTCTTCTCGAGATTATTAATATACATACTTGCATTTGTTTGTGGATTTGTGCAGTGTGAAAGGATGCTCTATGCCCCTACCACTGCCTTTGGATTGCTGCTGAGGACTGCTATCATGACCTCAGCTCTTGAACAATTAATGTGCACCACTGGCAATGATGGGACCTATGTACCCCATTTGTATACATCAGGGGTACGGACTAAGGCCCCTTTCTTGGATTGTCAATGAGCAATTATCTATGTTCCCTTCTGTTAGATTTAGGATAACATTCCCTTAAATCTCCTTTGCGTTACTATAGGGGTTGCTGACCACACAAAACTTCTCCTGGGACTGTTAATTGGGCACAATGGCAATTGGCAATGAGTTTTTCCTCCCTGGCCTTGTTAGGCAAACACTCCCAACCTTGTTAGGCAAATAATCCCACCCCAATTTTGCATGACATAATTAAATATAAACATTGCAGTATGCTGTGAACTTGTCCGTCCAATAGCAACCCATACTCCCTCTCCTTTTGTATTGCTCCTATGTATAAAATTCCAAGTAGTCATGGTCTTCCCCTTATCCTCCCTCTTCTCACACTGTGCTCACCCTCTGACCCTTCTGTGGACCTTTGTCACAGTTTCAGGTGTTCGTGTATTCAGCCATTAAATAAGATCCCCCCCCCGCTCCCCTTTTGCATTATTGCTGGGGAATGTTGACTGGGCAAGGCCCTTTCTCTTGGACTTAAAACATTAACAATCCCTGATGTCATTGCCTTGCCCACTTTATATGGCTGTAATGCCTCAGTTGCACTTTTCTTAGTTCCACCCATCAGACATGGACCCCTCCACTTCCTTGCATTGCATTGCTGACACCCAGACTCCCTTCTGTGTTATTAACACAGTACTGATTGTCCCATTTTTTAGCTTATCAGCCCCAAATTTTCCTACCACTTTGATGTTGTGTGCAGTGTTGACTACCAAAAGCAGACCTGAATTAGGTGGATGGGCCTTCACTCCTTTTTCTGCATTTGTTAATGATCCAGTTCCAGTTGTGACGTTCTGGGACAGGAACCATCCCTGCCCACCTCTGTTACTGCTTTACTGAGCAAAATGCTCAAGGCAAGTCAGTCTTAGAAAGCTGGATTGCCACCCTTTATTATGGGTTTTCAATATAAGTATCAGTTGAAAATTGTCTCCCCAGGAAGAAAGGTTAGCACCATCTGTGCATTCTTCCTTCCAGAGCAGATTGCCTGGCCAAGAATCTCTCTTCCCTCTTGTTTATTGCTTGTACGGTGCCGGTTGCCAGGATACAATTAAAAAAAACCCCACAAAAAAAACGCTGTTTGCAAGATGGAATTGTAAACCTGGTCAATTAATTTTTGAAATCCCAAAACCCTTTTATACCATGTACCTGATGACCAGTGTCTCTCATTTTACTATGGGTGGTGGGTCTGTGGATAGACCACTGTGAATCTTGCTATTTTAGTATTCCCAAGAGTTCTAGAGTGGAATTCTAAGACAGATATCTTTGGGCTCTACCACCATTTTAAGACCATTCTTTATTCGGGCTTTACCACCATTCACTTTTAGAAAAACTACCTAAACTTTCTAATCCTTAAATTTCTTCATCTTGGATCATCAACCACCCCCTACTTATTTCAAGAAGATTGCTGTAAATGAATGAACTGAGAGAACATATGCTGAGGCACTTTTGAAAACCATAGTTCACCTTACTTGATTAATCTGTTCCATAAACGAAATGCACCCTGTTTAATTCTGCTAATTTACAGTAGCCTGAAGCACTACACTGAAATGATGGGAAATGATGGGACCGATTTCCCTGTTTTATATTAAAGGAGAAATAAGCCAAGATCTAATCATTCTTCTGGACATAAATTTCATCAGTGAGATAGCTTCCTGGTAAAATGAATAATATCCTAGCCTCTAGTGTGCAGGGTGTGGCAGAGAAGTGTCTAACATGGAACTGCTGAAGCAAATAACTAGGCATCACAGCAGCAGTTCTTTGTAATCACTGAAAAAGGATACTATTCCTCTGACAAGGATGTCAAAAGAACGGCCCAGCTCAGGGTGCAGTATGCACTACTAGTTCCTTGGACAGCTGTAAGAAGAGTCTCTGGCTCTTTAGAATACTGTAAGTACTACTTTGTAGCTGTTAAGTAATCTTTTCCCTGTTCTTTTTCTTTCTCTTAAATGCTACCTGTAGAAAAGTCAGAGGGTCCTGTAAGTCTCTTTCCGTGTTCCTACCTCATCTGCATTTATATATGCATATGTATTTATCACCATATGGTTAACCAACAGAAATATTGTATACCCTGTCCTATGCTAGGTTATCCTGAAGTGAGGGGTAGAAATGATGTGGTCCTATATAACCTCATTCCTGTGATGTATTGCCGAGGAGCTTATAATAAGCACACTTGAAATACCTTTAGGAAATGATAATCAAGTGCTGCATTGTGTGAATTATAAATTACAGAGTTTTAAAAAGGGAGCCCACTAGGGTTTGAAGTTAGTTGGATAAACTTGGTGGGTTTACTTTTTCTCTTTGGTCCAGGGTATGATTAATATTGCAGCCATATGTGTAGTCCGGTTGGTTTATTTTAATGTAATTTGGTTTTTACTTCTTTTAGAAGTATGAAAAGTGATTAAAGAGATAAGGCCTAGCTGTTGTTTGTGTTTGGCTATATGCCAAGGCTGGGAAATTGTTCATTGTTAAATCTCATCATAAGCTTGAGCTTTTCAAGGTTCAGGGATTGGGGATCTAAATATGATATGTTGGCATTTTGTACCTTTTTATTCTATCTCTGCCACGGAACATGAAAGTAGTGATGCCTTTTTAGTTTGAGATATTTGTGGAACCTGTTTGGCAAGAAGGCAATGGAGAAGTGTAAGTTTTATAAGGAAACTATGACATTGCCCACTTTATGAAGATAATTGTGCCCTTTCCCCTTCACCTTTTTCAGCAGATACATTGGTAAGCCAAAAAGCTTAGTCTCCCTGATGTAAAACAAACACAGAGGTCCAGCTGAAAAATATATTAATATCAAATTTGAGACTTTTTTTTGTGCCCATCCATGCATCCTGGCAGGAGCAAGAAGAACCATGTTGAGTGGGCATCGCTTACTGCCCATTTTAATTCACATCCATATTTCCTCATGGCTCGTTTCCCACTAATGCCTGAAGACATCCCCCAGTCTAACTGATTGGGGGTAGTATATAAATGGTCCTGAGCCTTCTTGGAAATGTGGTCTATGCCGTTGTTTCTCAAACTTAAGTAATTTGTCGGGATAAAATGCCTTTTAAAGGAACAAAATTTTTTGAGATCCTAAAGAATATGTTTTGAGGAACACTGCCTTAAAGTTATTTGAAATGTAAACATGTTTTCCAGTTCTAAGATATCTTTATTAAAGATATACAATGTCTTATATAATTTATGTAGGATTTAAGGATCCATGAAGATATATCCACAAACCCCCAGGGTTCTTATCACCCCAATTTGAGAAACACTGGTCTATGTTTATGAGATCTTTTATTGTTACTAATCAAATTATTCTGTATTAATATACAAGTATAACTTTATTGAAATTTGTTTTAAAGGGATGAATTCTGAGCTGGTTCTGTACCCCCAGTCAAGAGGAAGGATGGATCAACTTTAAGTGGATTGAAGCCGGCATTAGACAACATCCAAAGGTGAATCTTGGAGTTGTATTTCAATTAATTGCTTGAAATAAAGTCTCTAGAATTTGTAAAATGGGATACCCTGGAAATGTGGGCATCTTCAAAATTGAGATAATCCTTGTGTTAACTCAGCAAAGTTTATTGGGTCACACACTGGAATAAATAACGAAACCGAAGACATGATTCTTGTTAAGGAAGATGCCAAAATGAACAAATCATTATGGTGTTGGGCAATTTGATGTGTACCATAAAAAATATTGGGAAGTTCTGTGGGGCACAGAGGAAGAAGAGTGGTGGAAACATACTTACTAAGCAAAGTGATTGCAAGGGGGAAATGAAAAGTGTGACTAGGGAGCACCTTGGTCAGTTTACTCGGGATATGTAAGGTGAGGGTTTACAGACAGTACGCCAGTATTTCTTACTTTTTGTAAGTGCATTTTAATGAAGCACATGTTTTATAGAGTGAATCACTTTTTAAAAAAGATTTACTTATTCCAGAGAGAAAGGGGGGGCGGAGAGAGAGAATTGAGGAGGGAGGGGCCAAGGGAGAAGGAGAGAGAAACTCAAGCCGACTCCACTCTGAGCATAGAGTGTGGGGCCCTATCCCACCACCATGAGATCACCACCTGAGCCGAAACCAAGAGTCAGATGCTTAACCTGACTGTGCCACCCAGGCACCCCTAGAATGAATCACTGTTTTTTTCATGGGTTTGGGGGCAGAAGGAATGAGATGCTGGCAAAATTAGGAAAAAGTTCTGAACTGGCAATAAGAACACCTAGCCTTTGGTTCTGACTCTAACCTTGGGTCAAATCACCATCCATCTGAACTTCAGTGTCTAGGAATGGCTGATGGATTAAGACAGAGACTTGAATTGAATATCTCAATCCCCGAAAATGACATTTTGTCATTTGGAAAATTGAAGGTACTTAAGTTTTGTTTTTTGTTTTGTTTCGTTTTGTTTTTGTTTTTTTGGCATTTCTGTAAGTGGTTATTGTGTGTTCATTTCTGACTTCCTTATAGAACCTTGATAACACAGGATTGGAGGAAGTTTTCTGACCCTGGTTTTGTGCATCTTTTCCCATATCCCCCTTTAGTTTTTCTACCTATTTTTCTGTAACTTATCTATACATTTCTCTAACCACCTCCCTAAATTGTGGAAAATCATAAAACCTAGGGCTGCTATGATTAAGCATTCATAAATTTTCAGGCTATCTGGGCCCTGGTTAGCAAATGTATACCTGCATGGGAGTTTTTGACTTAAGTGAAGAATTTTAAAAGTTGATCTGTGGTGGCTCCTAAAATATTCTTATTTGTGAAAGCATCCTGGGAGAATTTATTACCAGCTTAAAGAAAGAAGAAAACTGATACCTGAACTGAGCTCACTGGTCCCCCAAACCTTATAAGTTTGGATGGTGAAGACTACTGATTTGTGTGATTAAACAGAGCTAATGCCTTTTTCTGTGTGAAGTCTTACAGATTGGATTGGATGAAAACTTGATTTTCTCACTACCATAGTTTTGGCTATAGACAAATAGCGGTCAACACTTGTATCCCTCAAAATCCAACTCAGGTTGGATCTCAAGTATTTGTTTGAGACTTAGCTGATCCACTGAATTTAACAAGTTAAACTTAAATGGCCGTGCACAGTTATATATCGTTGTATTGATGGCATTGAGTTGGCTATTTTTATTGGCGATTTAGGCTTTCCTTGATCTTCCTTGACCTCTCCAAATTAGAGCACTGAGCCATGGAATGTCAGGCTCCTTGTGCACCCTGTACAAATGAGTTTTATGAAGAGCTCTTTCCTTTACTATTTTGATGACTAAATTGGAAATGAGCTTTTGATTTCTTCATGTTAGGGTGAGAGATTGATGCAAAATTTAAATTTTATCCATGCTAGATTTCTTAGATGATGGGTAGACTTAAAGAATTATTTTGTTTGACCAACTAGAATGCTATTCTTCTAGTTTCCACAGAAATATTAGAAGCTATGCAGCAGACCCAGTACCTTCTTATGCATAAAATATGTAATTGAATGCTTGTAACAGTTTCAAAATAGGGATATGGCTGGAAGATCAGTGTACATTACTGGGTTTCATTATGAAGTGTCTAGGTTACCTTATCCATAGCTCTGAAAACCTTTGGCATACTGTATTTTTACGTTACTGGGTCTCATAAAATATCTAGGTTGCTTTAATCCATAGCTTTGAAAACTTTTGGCATACTATAGTGTGCTTGCCATTTTATAATGTAATTGGTATGCAGTTTCTTATGATCATTAGAGTTTTCTAGCCTTACATGTCTCCCTTGACTGAAAACTGCAATAACTACTGCCTTCATTTTATATAATGGATTGAGTAGGTCCTTTCATATGATCTGTTGATGAACAAGAACAAGAGTTTAAGTTGCTAATTTTAATAGCTTTTTGTTATTAATGGATTCATGATATTTGGGCCTCATATATTTCAACTTTAAAACTGACTATAACTAAATCCCTGTAAACCGAAAAGAAAAGGTAGGTCTTTAGGCCCTATTTGCCAAAAGTGATCGTACCTACTGTAGTAAAATCTGGAAAACAGAATTACCAGTTCTCAGGTTCCATTTTGCTTGCTTTAAAAAAAACCCTGCAATTTGTAAGCCTTCAGCATCTAGTTGGCAAATTTAAAAGAAAAAAATCTTTCTTATTTTAGAGTATTACAGAATGGTTTTGAAAATAGTACAGAGAGAGTTCCTGTATACCCCATACCCATTTTACCTTATTATTAACATTTTATAGTACTATGATACATTTGTCACAATTAGTGAACCAACACTGATACATTCTTAATAACTAAAGTCCATACTTTATTTACATTTCCTCAGTTTTTCTCTAATGCTCTTCTTATGTTCCAGGACCCCATCCAAGATACCACCTTGTGTCTAGTAGTCATGTCTTCCTTAGGCTCTTCCTAGTTATGATAGTTTCTCAGACTTTCCTTGTTTTTGATGTCCTTGACAATTTTGAGGACTAATGGTCAAGTATTCCATAGAATGTCCCTCCATTGGGATTTGTCTGATGTTCTTCTCATGACTAGACCGTGCTTGAGTTTTTGGGAAGAAGACCATAGCTGTACACTGCCATTCTTTCTCGAGTACATACTGTCAACGTGACATATCACTTATGATGCTGACTGTTATCACTTGGCTAAGGTACTGTTTGCCAAGTTTCTCCACATAACATTTAAAATTATTTTTTTCCCAGGGCGCCTTGGTGGCGTAGTCGTTAAGTGTCTGCCTTTGGCTCAGGGCGTGATCCTGGGGTCCTGGGATCGAGCCCCACATCAAGCTCCTCCGCTGTGAGCCTGCTTCTTCCTTCCCCACTCCCCCTGCTTGTGTTCCCTCTCTCACTAGCTGTCTCTCTCTGTCAAATAAATAAATAAAATATTTAAAAAAATTATTTTTTTCCATTCCCATACTGTATTCGAAGGAAAGCTACTATGTACTTAAAGAATGGGGAGTTATTGGGGTGCCTGGGTGGCTCAGTCATTAAGTGTCTGCCTTTGGCTCAGGGTGTGATCCCAGAGTCCTGGCATCCAGCCCCACATCGGGCTCCCTGCTCCGCTGGGAGCCTGCTTCTTTCCCTCGCACTCCCCCTGCTTGTGTTCCCTCTCTTGCTGTCTGTCTCTCTCTCTATGTCAAATAAATAAATAAAATCTTTAAAAAAAAGAATGGGGAGTTATGTTCCACCTTTTTGATGGTTGAGTGTCTACATAAGAATATATTACTACTTATTTTTGTTCAGGTTGTTCTAACTTTGTCCTTTGGGAGTTCTTTCAGTTAGCTCATTGGACATAACCCCATCCTTGTGGGTTTCTGTTTTTTGTTTGAGCACTTTCTTACTTTCTGGCACTACCAGGATGCTCTAGGCTCATTTTTATGTTTCTTATCCTAGTCCTAGGATCTACCATTTCTTCGAGGAGTCCTGATTCTTTCTATTGGAGAACAGTATTAGAAATCAAGATGTGGGTGTTCGGTGTGCTCATTGCTACTGGGGTGTCATTGCTGCAGCACCTTCTGAGTTTATCAGAATGAGGAGATATACACATGCATATTGACTCACATGCATGTATTTATTAATATTTGTATATGTAATAATCTATATCTATTTTAAGCTAAACATGGATTTGTACAGATGTTTCCAACTCTGATCTGTTACCCGTGAATCATTATAGTCTCCTCTGCTTATCTGTTACTTCCCACTCCCAACAACCTGGCTTGGTTGGGAGATTTTTTTATGTTCATGTTAGGGTAGGTGAGAACATTGACAGTTGTCTCTATGGTTGAGTTTAGGGAGAGTTTAGCTATAGGTTGATTAAAAGTTCCTGAAACTAAAAATGACTAGAAGTTCCTGAAACTAAAAACTAAAAATGCCAAATGTTTCTCTTAGTTTTGAAACTTATCAGAAACAAGCCTTTGTTAAGAACTAGGATCTATCCCAATTTCCACATTTTGCACCTCATTGTCAGATTAAATTACTCTGATACAGTTAGGTAGTCTGTTCCTTGGTTACGCATTTATCTTCTCAGTTTTTTTTTTCTTTCTGATAGTTACAGTACCTTGAGAACACTGGTGGTGGGGGGCAGAAGGAGAAAGACCTGTTCCTATGTGAGGTGGGGAAAATCCATTTAGTGATCTCCAGCTAGTTGTCCAAAGTACCTATATAAGACTCAAAGAGTAGATTTATTTCTTGGCAATATGTAATCCAAATGTGATTGTTAACATTTTAATTTTATTTGATTTTACTCAGGCTAATGTATGCTAATTTTAAAGTGTTCTGATTAATGTCGCAAGTATTGCATATAGAGTGGTAACAAAATACTATAAATTTGTGTTGGGCATAATTTTAATATTTTATTTCAAATATTTGAGAAACTTTCTGAAGTCTGTGTAACAAGTTTGACAGTAGGGAGCTGTCATCTCATATTTTTCCTTTTTGCCCTCCAAAATTTATTATGAACATCTTCAGAAAAGATGAAAAATGTGTTCGGTGAACACCAGCATGCTCACCTCTTAGATTCTACAATTACCATTTTGCCTTAATTTGATTAAACTTTTTTTTGTAATTTTGATTAAACTTTTCCTTAAAAAAATTCTTATGTCCCTTTGAGTTCATGGAAATAATTTTTAAGCCAAGGGTACGAACAAAATAAAAATAAAGCCTTTCTGCTTACATCTACAATAAAACTGTAAAACACAGCAAATGTACAGAATCATAGTAAATAAATGGCTACTAAAATGGGTAAATGGTACTATTATCATATTGCTTCTTTGCAGCATGGCATGTCTCCTCTCTCATGTGCTTTGTTAATGCCCTTACCCAAATTACTTTTTTCAAGCTGCTGCAAGATCTTGTTATAGCACATACCAATGCTATTTTTTTTTCATTTGGTACAAACCGCATTTATATATTGTTTTCCTCTGTTCTTTGAGCTCCAGGCAACAAAAGTCGTACCACCTGCCGCCAATCTGGCACTGGAATTCTCCATTATAAGGTAGTCCTCTAGATGATCTAGACTGGTTTTTATGGTGAAATATAAATATGGTAAAAAATTTTATAGAAACTTCCTATACCCCTGAGTGTCCTTGCCCATATCCCAGAGGCAAAAAACCTGAATTGAGAGACAGCGTGCGTTTAAGTACCACTTGGCCACCTACTTACTAATTGTATAATGTTGATGGAGTCTCATCTTCAGGGCTTCCAGTTTCCTTATGTAGAGAATGAAAATGTCTGATTACATGATCATTAATACCCTTTTTTTTTTTTTTAGCTGTGATGCTTCTGTGACTTGGCTAGTGTTGGAGTACTTGAACCAGCTGGCCAGTTATGCCACTTGGTTTTTATGACTAAAGTATGTTGACATTTTGTTGAACTATGAGATGACAGATCAGGAGTCTCAAAATTCTTGTCAGTGAATATGGAACCCTTATGTATGGTTCTGTACCAGTTCCAAAATGTGACTGCTTTCTCTGGCCTTAGATTCCTTTTAAGGGAAAGGGAATCTTCTTGAATATTTCATCACTATAGCAACACACAAAACTAGAAGGCTTTGATCTAAAGCAGCCATACTCAGTAAATATGGTTCAGAGTGGCTCAAAGATCTGGGGAGATTGGAATAGTCATTTTCTTTTAGGTATCTTTTTTTTTTTTTTAAAGATTTTATTTATTTATTTGACAGAGATAGAGACAGCCAGCGAGAGAGGGAACACAAGCAGGGGGAGTGGGAGAGGAAGAAGCAGGCTCCCAGCAGAGGAGCCTGATGTGGGGCTCGATCCCACAACGCCAGGATCACGCCCTGAGCCGAAGGCAGACGCTTAACCGCTGTGCCACCCAGGCGCCCCTCTTTTAGGTATCTTAACTAGGGTGTGTATAAATGAATTTGTACTTCAATCCATTAATTTAAAAATTCTTTGGGTAAATTTGCTTGTACATGGAGTGTCCGTTTACTGTCATTAATGGGGTTTCAGGAAGGGGCAGAATAAATATGTATAAATATGTGTGAACTGCCATATTTAACTTGGAAGCCCATATTTGGGGATAAAGTATCTAATCTTAAATTAGATAGCGGTGGTGAAGGATGTTGTTAAGAGATTTTGAAGCCTGTTCTACTCATATTGAGAACATCATAGGACACGGTTTGGTTTCACTGGACATCTTGTCTAGAGAGTAGAGTTGAATAGGTGATCTTTCATATACTACTGTTAGAACTTGTTTGATATTGATATAAAGGTCCTTATAATATGGGAATTCCTGATTAGGAATCTGTAAACCATACCTGGTGCTTTCCATACTGTACAAAGTGCTTTCAGGATTGTAACCCTGGCTTAGACCTGCTTCAGTAAGCCGCTGTCCTATGGTAAAGTTGACTAGCAAATTAGTAAAAAAGGTCAAGGCAGTTGTAATTTAAGGTAGTAGTAGTAATTGGTCTGCTACCTTGCATCTTGTATTTTCCGCAAAAGGATGACCTTTAAGCCACAAATTTGTTTAGCCCTTAAGGTGGGTATTGGTTTGAGCCATATTTTCGTTTCATTTTTCTGTACTTGCCTAATCCTTCTGTGATACTGCCAGTGCTTGCTCTTATAAGACCTTAGGGAGACCAGATAGGCTAAAGAGGAGAGATGGGAGATGCCTATATCTAATTCTTCAGGTTAATGCTTCCTAGTTTTTTGTTGTTGAGGATTTCTCAGCAGTTTTGTTATCCTCCTGAGCCCTGTCTTTCTTCTCAAGGACATTCAGAGTATGTGAAACCTGAGGACTGCAAGTAGCTGTAAGCAGCTTCATATTCAGCATATCTTTCTTTTTGAGAATATGGATAAGCTCCAAATAATCTTTAAAATGATGGCTTTCAGGCCACCTGGAAAAAAAAAAGGTAGTTTGGGGAGCTCATCATTGTGGGAATTCTGTCTTTAACTTTATGGACTTTAACTTCCTGCACCTCTACTTTTTAAAAAAGAACATGAGCCAGTTTTTATCAATTCCTGCAGTAGTGTGTTTTTTTTTGCATATACATATATATTTTAACATTACAGATGAGTTTGGCCTATTATTTCATCTATCCCTCAGAGTTAGGCTCCAGTGAGATCTGTAAGGGCAAGCATATTTGATCCTCATTTCATAAAGAATGAGAGACACGGGACAGTAAGTTACTTCCGTTCACATCTCAAAGATACTTAGCAGGAAAGATTGAACAAACCTATACCTTCTGATAAGCAGCCCTTGAAATTATTTCCACCTTCCTTCGGCAGACTGGTAGTTAAGTGTTGAAGATTCGTTGATGCATAGTACCAACTCAGTATGTGTCATAGCCCTGTTTTGGCAGACCCAATTCTATTGTCACTGTCATTTCCTTGTTTTAAAAAGTTGAGGGTTGAGGCACATGGGTGGCTCAGTTGCTTAAGCCTCCAACTCTTGGTTTTGGTTCAGATCATGATCTCCATTGTGAGAATGATCGAGCCCTGCATTGGGCTCCACACTGTGCATGGAGTTTGCTGAAGATTGTCTCTCTCCTCTCCCTCTGTCCCTTCCCGCCCCCCACCTCCCCGTGTTTGTGCGCTCTCTCTCTCTTAAAAAAAATAAAGTTGAGGGTTTTTTAATTTGAAAAATCATAAATTTGTTGAAAGGTAGAAAAAGAGAGACCCATGGGTCTGCGTAAGCTATTTACTGGTTTCCTAGCTTTCTGTATCTCGTTTTTCCTTTTGCGTAGATTTGTTTAGCTGTTGTAATAACTGGTGTTTTTATATGCCTGTAACCATTTTTTATATGCCTGTAACCATTCTTGATTTCTCTGAATATCCTGAGACTCTGGTGGTGCCCCATTTATATAAGCTGTTCAAGAAATACCATGTGGATTGAATAGAAAACAGTTTTGTTTACCTTGGCAATCCTCCGGCAACTTACTGCTTGACATACAAGTTAAAAAAGGGGAATGCTATAAAACTAGAATGAGAGGCACTCTGATTGAGGTAGATCACTCAGTTCTTAAAATGTGCTTTATAAAAGAAGCCTGAGGCAATGTGAAGAATTCTTTTTTTTAATAATAATTTTTTTATGTTATGTTAGTCATCATACAGTATATCCCAAGTTTTTGATGTAAAGTTCAATGATTCATTACTTGCATATAACACCCAGTGCACCATGCAATACATGAAGAATTCTTAACTCATAGGGTCAGATCACATGGGAGCTTTTCTAAGTAGCTTGATGGCTAACTTGGTTGAGAGAACTGTATTTCTACTATTTTCAAGTCCTTGATTTCTTGAACCCCACTATATTTTATAATGAAAATACCAGGATATTAATAATACACTCTAGAGAAATGCTCATCAGTGGAGACTGAAGAATAAAGCAGAGTATGGGAATTTTGGTAATTATTCAGCTCTAAATTGCTCTTGGAGATGAGGAGAGGTGCAAGGAATGGAGCTGGAATGAAAAGAATTTGCATGTTGCTAGGCTTATAGCTAGGATATAGAGCACTAAATCTTTACCCCTCAATCTTCACCCCTCAATCCATCTGAAGAAAAGGGTAGATACGGTTTAATTTAACTACTAGTTGCTAATTTGGGACAGACTTTCCTAGTGTTCTGCATTTCAGTAACTTATTTTTCTTTGCTCTCTTTTCCAGATCTTCCTCGGAGGAATAGGCTTGTTGCTCTACGGTGTTAGTGACCCGTTCCCTTTGACGATCCCTAGGTGGAGATGGGGCATGAGGATCCTCCAGGGGAAAAGCTCACTACCACTGGGCAACAACCCTAGGCCAGGAGTTCTATCAAGATTCTTCCCTGGGCCCAAGGAGGAAGATGAAGTCTCAAAACAACCACCACCCATCAGAGGTGGGTAAGTTGTCTCTAAAATCATAATTAATAGCTATTAATTTTGACCTTGTTTTATGTTGCACATAACTTTCCACTGAGATTGTTTCCATCATTGTGAACCGTGTCTGCTTTGGTAAAAATAGCTTCCTAACTAACCTGGGAAGTAACTGGGTGTGAAATGGGTGAAAATGATGTGAAGAGAGTAGCAGGCTGCATGAGTTAGGATGTTTAGGGTGGGACTAGTGTGTGGTAGAGACTTACAGCTAAATTGTTCTTTCTTTTAGGAGAACATGGGCAACAACTGCCACATCTGTGACATTGATCATGGGCAGATCATCATTTTGGACCCTCTGGTCCCCAAAGTCAGTCTTGAGGCCTTGTTGGGGAATTTTGACAATCATTTCCATACTTCAAGATGGCTTAGGATGTCTTTGGGATAAAACACAAAACAAGCTGTTTGAGAAGATAAATAGGAGTTGTATCTTTTAATGCTGTCCTTGCTGATTAATGGAACCTGACCAGAAATAGCACAAAGTTTCCATTGTCAGGTAAGATCTAAAGAACCACGACCTTGTATATTCTAGGTTGGTGATAAGAGAAGCTGATTAGGGGGTTGCAGGTTGGGAGATGGAGGTAACCATTCAGTGAGTAGTAAACCCCGATTATACAGATTTTGTAGAGATTATTCAACCAAAAGACTAAGAGTGTGATGGATGGTGTTTCCAGTGACTCACTGAGTGTTATTAGGCAAGACATTTTCCTATGTTTGCCATAGTTTCCTATTCTTTTGAACAAAGAACTTGTATTAGTTTTATCTCTAAGGACTTACAAACTTCAACCTTATACGTTTCTAAGCTTTGTACGGATAGTTTCTATAGCTCATTAATTTGAACCTTCCCATAACTCTTGCACAGTACTCAGTTAATACTTCTACATGGCATTTACATGGTTTTCTCTCATTTTTTATAGCTCCTGATTGTTCCCTTCTTATCTGCCAAATCACTGTCTCCTAAAAGCAGTGCAGAGCACAAGAAAGTGGAACATACATAACAAAGGAAGATCAACATGCCTGGCATGCTAGCATTTTAGAACAGCGGAATGCAGTAAGTTGGTGGTGGTGTAATCCTGTGAGGGTCACATTAGAGCTCATAGCTGTTTGTTGTAGGTTTGTGTGGGATGAGGCCTGATGGTCTAACATGGAGGGAGTACCCAGTGTGAGATCTGAAGATAACCAGTAACCTGTATTACCAGCTGGGTTCACTGAAGCAATTCAAAGATTTTACAGTCTGCATACCAGTTCTGTCCCAGTAATTGAGTCTCACCTTGTCTCTTCTTTATCTTCACTGTATAAATGCTTTGCCACTTGTAGAGGCCTAAATTGTAGAAGCCTAAAACAAAAAGAGTTGTGTGGGTTTTTTGTTTTTGTTTTTGTTTTGCTGAAAGGGTGGCTCTTTCTCACCTTCTCTTGTGAGAGAATCAGTCTGCAGTTAAGATTTAGTGTTAAAGGAAGCCCAGTCCATGAAGCTGCCATTATAGTTGTGAAGGAATTTTTTAAGGAATGGGAAAAAGTAAAGATATAAACTGAGGGGATTAACTAGGTGCTCTGTAAGGGCCCTTAATTATAATATTCATACATCTGTGGCATCTTGTTTGGCTCTTTTGGAAATCCTTGTAAACAGTTGAAGCAGAATATTAAAGAGTACACATTCTGTGTTTAAATCTTCTGCCACCCATTAGGTGTATGGCCTTTGTCAGTCTAGAGTTTTTGGTTAGACTTGTAGGTGATGGTTAAATGAAATCATGTATGTAAGTGTTTAGTGCAGTGTTTGGCCCGTGGTAAGTAAAAGGTAACCCAAGAAGTTTTATAAGCTCATTTGACACAATACAGATGACCACTAATACCATCTAGTGGCAGACAGAATTGGCATGCTTTGGTTCTGTGTAAGAAATTTGTAAGGTAAAAGTTTATTAATAGTTTATTAAGGTAAAAGTCTATGTTGTTGGTGGTTATTGTTACAATAATTATTATTGTTAGTAATATAAATAGTATTGGTACTAATAACTTATTGTAATTATTAATGCACTTTTTGGTTTTCTTTTGTTGTCTTCTTTTTTGTGATGCTTCTCATATGCCTTTTGTGCCCCTTACTGTATCTTGTCTTTACTTCTTACCCTCTTCCTCTGAATATCTGCCTTTGCTTGTCTCTTTCACTCATAAGTGTGTATTTCTTTGCTTGTCTATTTCTTTCTTCAATCTCTTTGGTTGTCTTTCTCTATCTAAAGTGTGTCTTAGCCATCCCATGATTCTCTTGCTAGTTTCTTCTCTGTGTATCTTTGTCTCATTTTGCTTTTTGTTCCTAAGAGTGGTCTGTGCCTTGTCTTATATGTCTTTCTAGTTTTTTCTTCATTCTGTTACTGATTCTCTTTGCTCTCCTAGATCTGGCTCTTCTTTCAGTGTTCTTTCCTTTGTGTCTCTGTGTCACATGCTGTGTGCTTTTTGTTCATTTCTTGTTCTGCCTATACCTCTCTTCTTTTACTGTTGTGTGAACCCCGATTGTTCGTCTTTTCTTCCCCTTCTTGTTGGTTTGACACTTCACTTTTTTCTCATTCTGGATTCCCTTCTGCTTTTTCTACTCAATATCTCACGTTTCTCTTTTCTATGTGTTTTTTTCTGCCTCTGTTGGGCCGTTTTCTCTCTTTTTTTCCTGCTAAGCGTCTCTTTGTTCTTTGTGGTTTTCCATCTCAACATTCACCTCCGTTCTTTGTGATTTTCCATTTTCAGCATTCATCTCTGTTCTCTTGTTTCTTCTCTGCTTTTCCCCTTCTGCTTACCTTTGAGTATTTCAGCTTTTTTATGTGTCTGTGTTGCCTCTCTTTGACTTTCTGCAGTCCTCTCTCCTTGCATATTTTTGTGCATCTGTGTGGTCATGTGTGTGTGTTTGTGACAGAGGGGTTTCTTAAACCCTTCCCAATAGGTACAGAGTGCCAGCTATCAAAATAAGCATTGCAGAGCTGTTCATTATGCCAGGACACCCTGTGAGATGATCCAAGACCTATGATGGACAGAAGGTGGAAGACCCATAATGAATAGAGGGCCCAAAGTAAAAGACAGATGATTTGAGACTTGAGACCTGAAGGCAAACATGGAAAACCTGTGTTTCAAGATAGATGGAATCCTCAGGCTTGAGACCATCAAAGCCGTGACAGCTATGATGTAAAAAGGTGGCCCCTGTTGGATAGAAGACCTGACTGAGTTGGATGGAAAGTTGAAATCTTGAGTTAGATAGAAGTCCAAAGACCCACAGTGGGAGACTGTAGGCACCTAAGATCCAAGGATGGAAGGCCCCAGACACGCATAAAGACCCAGGACTCCTGCCTGCCTAGATGGACGGAAGGCTGAAGAGAGAAAGGTGTCTTAAGACTAAATTAGATGGGAAGCTGGAAGCCCATGACACAGAATCCAGGAAGGATAGAAGCCCCAAGACCAAAGATGAGAACACTAAACCCCAGCTTTTTTCTCTTGCCATCCTCCCTACCCTTGGATATGTTCAGTTCTCCCTTTCCACTTCTTATGTTTTCATTTAAGCCCACTTCTTTTGAGGAGCCCTTTTTGATGTTGCTATTACTTTAAGAAACGTATCTTTAGGTTGACAATATTATGTTTGGGTCAGTCTTAAGCCAATTTTTATCACGGTTTTAATCCATTTATTAAGTGTTTATTTTTTAAATTTCCATTTCTCTTCACCTCCACTCCTTGAGAGACACATATAGGTAACGTTATATATCAGTCCTCCCTTTTCTTTAGAAGCTCTAGCCTGATGAGCAAAGGCAAGCATCAGGCTGTTGGGGGAAAAAAGTGCCAGGCTATCTAGAGAAAATGTGAAGAGATGTTCCAGGCCAATGAGAAGAATTAGACAAGAAATACTCAGATGTACCAGCCTGTTGAGAAGCACCAGCCTGCAACACCTTCTTCTTTGAGCTTGGGTGAGCAGGATTCTTGGGGTTTGGGATTCCTAGTGATGGTTACAATACAATGATTGGGCCTGGGATGGAGTGAGGCCCCAAGGACACAGTTTGAACTCCCTGCTTATAGTAGTGGCCTAATAATTTGGTAGATTGTGACAACACTGCTCCTGTGTTTAATACCCACCTCTAGGCTTAATGGTGAGAAAACTTGGGAATATTTAGCAGGTTTAATCTTTTCCTTGATTTTTTCCCCCTTACCACGTGGGAAGATAATTTAAATAACAGAATATATGTGAAAGCACTGTAAAGCACAGAAAAAACAAGGCATTCTCATTAATGGTATATTGGCAGCCATGCACAGCTAACATTTAAAGTGCACTGTCAGTTGTGAGGAATTATGTAAATTAGGAGTCATCATGCCCTTTCCATAAAGGGTCAGATGGTAATATTTTAGGTTTTGTGGGCCGTGTGGTCTCTGACATACTTTTTTCTTTTACAACCCTTTAAAAAGGAAAAACTATTCTTAGCTTGTGAACCGAGTAAATTTGGTCTGGGGGCCATAGTTATCACCCCTGATGTAAATACCAGGGACTGTGTGCTGAATTATATTATTTCTGTGTACCTGTCCCTGTGCACTAAGGATGCAGTATTTATTTATGATCACATCCAGGTGACTTGAAGAAAAATAAGTGAATGTGCTTTGTAAACTATAAAGCACTTAAAGGTTTATGAGTTTCAGAGTTGATGAATGAATATTGATTACATATTATCTACATTCTGCTGTACTGGACACTGTAGATACAAAGATGAAAAGGAGCCTGAATAAAGTACATTGTCAAAAGTATTTAATACTATGCAGATATTAACAATTGTTTGATAAATGAATAACTCCTACATTGGTGGCTATCGTGTTTCTGCTGCTCTGGTAATTTTAAGTAAAAATACAGTATTCCAGGAAGCAGAGAAGCAAACACATGGAAACTGCTTTGAAACCATAAAATATACTGCAAACACAGGGGATTAAGCTATTGTGAGCACTTAAAATGTGCCGGATACCATACTAGGTGCTACAAATGTCAATGGGAAAAGACGTGTTCTCGTTACGGAATTAAAAATTTCAGATGATGAGGTGCGTATTAAAGTGCCTTATAAACATGTTTATGAATGGATGAATATTAATTGCCTTTTATGGGCCATGTACTGTTTGGGTACTGTGAAATTTAAGATAATGCTCCCATGTAATAAGAGGGAGGATTATGTACTAAACTATTTAGATGTAAGGAATTAGATATTGCTTGTTTTAATCAAGACTTTACTGGTCATGTCAAATTAAATGATCACCAGCATATTTTCCCAGGTGACAGGGAAATGTAATGATTGAGATTGCCCTTGCACCTTCTAAAGTGCTATATAAATATAAGATATTAGCTGTTTTCTGTGTGAATAAAACTTTCTGTGAGGTAGGCATTTTCTCTACAACATTCTCA
This sequence comes from Ailuropoda melanoleuca, assembly GCF_002007445.2. Lineage (NCBI taxonomy): Eukaryota > Metazoa > Chordata > Mammalia > Carnivora > Ursidae > Ailuropoda > Ailuropoda melanoleuca. The sequence continues at coordinate 54,289,432 of NC_048238.1, read as the reverse complement.
TCGTGTGCTTGACATCCACTATGGTGAAGGTAGTATAAGTAGTTATACAAATTGAGGGTTTAAATACTTGTTGAATGAATGAATATCATCAATTGCTCCCTAGGTAAACTCACTATTATAGGCACTAAAGAGATACACAGACTTATCATTTCATTGTGCTTATAGCTGAGAATAAGGCAATACATGTGTAGTAGTTTGGGAACTCTAAAGCACCATGTAAATGTAACTACTTATTTTCTAATTTGCTGCTGAGTACCAGGCTTATAAAATTATATCACAGTCATCATTATGTTATGAAAAAAGTTGAAAATTTTTTGAGGAAGAATTGTTAACTGTTGAACACTCTGGATATAATATATAAAGGATTAAATATCTGATAAATGTAAAGCTGGATAATAATTGTCTCTTATATGCCAATCTCCTTGCTAGGCATTGGGGATATGAAGATAAACCATCTTTATTGTGTCCTGGGTAGCAGCAGATAATGTATAAAATCAGTTTATAAGTTTTACGTTGCCATACATATAAAAACAATATCTGCTGAGCGAACATTGATTATTTACGCTCTTTTATCCCCAGAGATAGCAAGTGGGGATGCAAAAATTCATTATCAGAAGTCTGTGCAAATTTACAGAGCCTGCTGTTCTATACAGATATAAAGAAATAACTTGGCTTAATGAATGATTACTGGCTACTTTCTATGCGGCTCTGAAGTGTGCATGCCCTAGGATATGAAAATGATTTTATCCTTATGTGGTGTTCATTGGAGGAAATAAGGAAGATCCAGACTAAAAGTTACTTAAGCACTGCAAAGCTCATTTAATAAAAACGTGGGGGAAAATGAAATTCTGCCAGGCAGTATGCTAAATGCTGACCTCTGTGGAAATGTAAAATCTGAATCAGAGGTGTACTTGCTCCCTGGCCTGGCTGAAGAGATGGGAAATATTTTTAAGGAACAAGGTGTTAGAGTTCTCTATCAGTCTTTAAAATGCTGAATGCTGAAGGTGGAGGTGAATTTGATCCACCATGGCCTGGCTTGAGTCATTAAAAGAGTAAAAATAAATGGCTCTTGTTTGCTTTTAGATTCATTTGATAAACAGAACATCTTTTATGTAGAATACATCATTCTAGGTCCTAAGAGAAGTGAAATGGGCCATGTCTAAAGGGCGTTAGAATACAGATTATAGATGAAGATAAGAAAATACCATTGAGTTTTGAGCAAATATTTGAGTGCCCATTCTCTGGAAGAGATTATGCTAGATAAATTTGTTGAGTGGGTCTGGTCCAGAAAACACACATTGACATGCCTTGGAGATTAAAAAAATAGAAAAGGCATGGTTCTTTAAATATTAAATGAAGACATTACTCCTGGTTCTAGAAAGTCCCAGTGTCACTTGCTCATTGACTAATTTGAAGCCTGATACAAGGGCGCTTAGGGCTTGTCCTTTAATTCATTACTTTAATACTCTGTTTTTATTATAGATGAATGATTTAAGATGAGATGAAATAACTGGTTTTAAAAATACTTGCTCATTGTCCTGGCTTAGAGTCAGGAAGCCACTTGAGCAATAGGTTTTTTTTTCTGTTTTCCGTATTTTGTAAAAATTTATAAAAATTTATTTACCCTGAATAAAGTACTGTTCTCAAATGCTGAGAATTAATTTAAAAGTCCTAGACCAAAATGTAATTTAATCTCTCTAGTTTATGGTGGAAACACAAGAACACATTTAATAAGCGTTCTTTTATTAGTTGAAAAAACATTATTGAGCAGCTGTGATATTAAGACACTGAGAACAAATGACCATCTTCTCTTCAGCATGTTTTGTAGAGTGGGAATAAGAGAAGGCTTTCTATTCATTCGTACTAACATTGAAGATGATGTTAAATTGGAACAGATCTGGTGTGAAATGTACTTAGTTTATCTTGGAGATGCAATAAAACAAAAAAATGGAATGAAATTCTACCTTAAATGAAAGTGTCTGTTTCAAGGTATTCTGATAATTGCTAGACAGAAAACAAAAAAGATCATGACTGAAAGAAACTTGCTTTTTTATTAGCTTGGAGACTAGAATATAAGAAGTTACTGTTCATTTCTTGACTTATGCATTCTAAAAGTACACTTTAGTGCCTATTGCATAAGGCTTTTTGCTATGTTCCCAGTTTTTTTGCCCCAGAGACATGGAAAGTGAATGCTTTCCTAGAGAACTTTTAAAACTTTCCTTTTGGCTTGTTTTCTGATTAGGGGCATGGCTTAGTCCCTTGATAATGTTGTGGGTTTTAATTCCTGCTCTGTTTCTTTACCACTCTGGCCACTACAATAAGTAGGGTTTTCTACTGAGCTAGCTCTTTAAGTGTGAGGAAGTTTCCTTAGAGCAGACAATTTATTTTTCCCGGCCCATCTCTCAGGAAAAATGGTTCTGACCACTGCTGGGCAGAAGGAGGGATGACAACTAATTCCCAAACCCCAGTCTCATTGGTACCAGCCTTGGGGAAACACTCTTACTCAAGCCACAGTTGGTTTTGAAACGCATTTATCAGTTTTATCTGCTTTTAATTCTTTATTTTACATTCTGATGAATATACACTGCCTAAAATAGATCTCTTTGAAGAACAATCTTCAGATGGTACATAACGTAATGGGAGAGACATGATTTCTCTTGCAACAGCTTTGCAACTTAACCTTTAGAAATCTCACCATCAAAACATGTTCAAGATCTCTTATAGTGGAATTATGTCAGTGACTAAAAATAGCTAAATTTTACCATGTTTAAATTTTAAAAATAATAGAAATTGGAAGTAATTGGCAAAAACTGGAGGTAAACAATAAAAAAAATCCTCAATCCAGGGCCCAACTGGGCTTTGACCTTTTCTATTTTTAAATCACTCACAGAGGGTGGGATTAGGAGGAAGAGTGAAAGAGAAGGTCAAACCAGTTTCTAAGGGCAGCCTGCTTGTGTTTTGGATTGGTTTTAAGAGCATTACTACCTCCAAATCTAACTAAGGGATTGCTTTTTTAGTTTAATGCAATTCCAATAACTGGTCATTGTTGAGATGAAGACACAGTAGTTTGTCTCAACTCTTTTCTATAAGTTTTTGAGAACAATTTTAGACTAAATGTCAACTAAATACTAACGTTTGGCTTTTAATATGTGGTATCAGCTGGATTCTGTAACACTCCTGTTTTCAGATTGGGGTCGGGGAGTACCTTATTGGAAATTGGAAAGGAGAAAGTAACTAAAAGCCTTCCTTTCACAGTTTCTGGCATCCTAAGACAACTGCTACTGATAAGAATAAGAACATGCTGTCATCTGATTTTTATGGCATAAGTGAAATTGTGAACAAATCCATTCTTAAAGAAAATGGCTTCGTCTTTACCTTTCTACCTAAAGGGGAATCTCTGCCAAATACTTGATAAATGGGAGGATATACTTGGACTTGTGAACTGATGTGAAATGCAGAATTTTTGAGCTTTGAGTGTTTCGAAGATTGAAAAATCCTGCTCAGCATGGATGACCACAAAAACAGTCTTAAAGCCATCTACATGTCACAACTGAGACAATTTGGGGAATGTTGTCTAATGTCAAATAAAATGTACTGTTTTGAAAGTTTTGTATTTTGATGTGGCAAGTTCTACCTCAGTGTTCCTAGGTATACTATTAATCTTTCTCTCTCTCTCTCTCTCTCTCTGTCTCTTTTTTTTACTACCTTCACCCACCTTGGATAAATGGTTTGAGGTCTCATTTCTTTATTCCTTCAGTTGTTTTGGCCAGGGATACTGAGAAGTACAAACCCAATAGAAAAAAGTGAGAAGCAAAAAACTATTGAGGTATGGGTGTGGTATAGGAGTAAGACATAACAAACGCTTTTGTAAGGAGGTGGGAAGTAGAATGTATTCAGGCAGGAAATCACTGTAATTAAAGAATCCTGACTAGGTGAATGGATCTTTGATGTTCTAGAATTCTGAATGGTTAAATACCCGAATACTAGATTGGTGACTTCATGGGTATATGACTCCTTGCAGTGCTTCTAGGGAAGAGTTTCTACTCCTTTTTTGACAATTAAACTGACAGTGTCTTTGAAGAAAGTCTTAAGTCATTATGGGCTATGTGACTTCAGGACATGTGCTTATAATACTGATGCTTGGGGAACTCATAATAACCTTGTTAATAAACGGTAGGGTGTCAGGTGATAAAATTGACCCATATCATGGTGTGTTGCTTTTGAAAGGGAATAGAACTAAGTAGCCCTTACTGTTTATTTTCATTTCTCTGCAACACTATGTTGTGTGGGACAGGGATAATTTGGTGGGGGAAAACTGGAGAGGGTACGAAACAGTTCTTGCTGAGGTTATTCTTGGATGTCTAATGAGGCTCTGTCTCCGCTGGCAGCTGTGATTCCCTCATGGGCTGATTTACCAGTCTCCTTGTCATTTTGTTCTGCTTACTCCTGGGTTTGTGGTATCATTGGTGCTTAAAATTCTCAGTTACAGTCCTCTGATGGAGAGGAAGTGAAAAGCACCATGTCCTCTACTTAATGAGGAAAGGTTGGATATGGCAGTTTTAAAGGGCAACAGGAATATTTAGAAAATGTGAAAACATATTGTAGTATTTTCCAGCTTTTGTATATTCTATGGGATAAGGATGAGATGATCACTGTGTGCTCCTAGTCATGTTTTGTTCTAGGCCAAAGCCACACCCACAGATTAATTTGTGTCTCCTGTCCGGTTACTCTTACCCTTGGTTATGAGAAGTTTTCTTCAGTCATTTCTTTGGAAAAGGTAATGTTACTGGGACTAGTAGACATCGGTAACCTACCGTTTCAAATTGAGAATTTTATAATTTAAGTTGGGTCTAAAATTGAGCCAGCCGTTCTGTTCACAATGATTAGGCATCACAATTGCTAGTTAATAGGTGCAACTTTTATAAAAAAACATGAAGGGGGGCCAGGAATACCAACTGAAGGATCTTGAGACCATTCCTAGGGATTATGCCAAATGATGGAGCATCATGACAGTTATATGGTAAATGGGGAAACCTATGAACAGGTCCCATATCTTTATTTTTTATTTTTATTTTTTTAAAAGATTTTTATTTATTTATTTATTTGATAGAGACAGCCAGCGAGAGAAGGAACACAAGCAGGGGGACTGGGAGAAGAAGAAGCAGGCTCTCAGAGGAGAAGCCCGATGTGGGGCTTGATCCCAGAACGCTGGGATCACGCCCTGAGCTGAAGGCAGATGCTCAATGACTGCACCACCCAGGCACCCCAGGTCCCATATCTTTAATCTCTTAACTATATTGCTTCCCTTGACTTCATAAAGGTGATCTCTTTTTAAAAGAATAATATGAGTGGGGCACCTGGGCAGCTCAGTTGGGCGTCTGCCTTTGGCTCAGGTTGTGATCCCACAGTCCTGGGATCAAGCCCCACATCAGGCTCCCTCCTCAGCAGGGAGTCTGCTTCTCCCCCTCCTTACTGCTTGTGCTCTATCTCTGTCTCAAATAAGTAAATAAAATGTTTAAAAAATAATATGAGTATAGTTGACCCACAATGTTACATTAGTTCCAGGTGTACAACATAATGATTCAACTTCTCTATACATTATGTTATGATCATCACAAGTACAACGGCCATCTAACACCATACAATGTCATTAACAATGCTATTAACTTCCTTACTCCTCTGATCTACTCCTTCCATAATGAACCCTGTATCTCCCACTTCCTTTAACCTGTTTTGCCCAACCTCCTACCCCCCACCCTATGGCCACCATTGCTTTGTTCTCTGTAGGTCTGGTCCTGCTTTTTGTTTATTCATTTGTTTTTGGTTTTGTTTTGTTTTCTTAGATTCCACATGACTGAATTCATACGGTATTTGTCTTTCTCTGTTTGACTTAATTCACTTGCATAAAACCCTCTAGGTCCATCTGTGTTGTCACAAATAGCAAGATCTCATCATTTTTATTGCTGCTCAATATTCCATTGTATATGTATGCCACATCTTCCTTACCCATTTGTCTATTGATGGGTACTTAGGTTGCTGCCATATCTTGGATAAAGGTAATTTGAAAAATTTTATTTAAATTCAATTTAATTAGCATACACTGTATTATTAGTTTCAGAGGTAGAATTTAGTGATTCATCAGTTGCATACAACACCCAGTGCTCATTACTTCATGTGCCCTCCTTAATGCCCATAACCCAATTGCCCCATTACCCCACCCGCCACCTCCACTCCAGCAACCCTCAGTTTGTTTCTTATTGTCTCTTGTGATATCCCTCCCCTCTGTTTTCATCTTAATTTTCCTTCCCTTCCCCTATGTTCATCTATTTTGTTTCTTAAATTACACATATGAATGAAACCATATGATAATTGTCTTTCTCTGATTGACTTACTTCACTCAGCATAATACCCTCCAGTTCCATCCACATCATTACAAATGGCAAGATTTCATTGTTTTTTATGGCTGAATAAAACTTCAGTGTGTGTGTGTGTGTGTGTGTGTGTGTGTGTGTGTGTGTATAATCCATCTATCGATGGACATCTGGGCTCTTTCCATATTTTGGCTATTGTGGACATTGCTGCTATAAACATTGGGGTGAATGTGCCCCTTTGAATCACTGTGTCCTAGTAGTACAATTGCTGGGTCATAGGGTAGTTCTATTTTTAACTTTTTGTGGAACTTCCATACTGTTTTCCAGAGTGGCTGCACCTGTTTGCATTCCCATCAATAGTGTAAGAGGGTTCCCCTTTCTCCACACCCTAGCCTACATCTGTTGTTTCCTGGGTTTTTTTTTTATTATATTATGTTAATCACCATACAGTACATCCCCGGATTCCGATGTAAAGTTCGATGCTTCATTAGTTGCGTATAACACCCAGTGCACCATGCAATACGTGCCCTCCTTACTACCCATCACCAGTCTATCCCATTCCCCCACCCCCCTCCCCTCTGAAGTCTTCAGTTTGTTTCTCATAGACCATAGTCTCTCATGTTTCATTCCCCCTTCTGATTACCCCCCTTTTCTTTATCCCTTTCTTCCCCTACCGATCATCCTAGTTCTTATGTTCCGTAGATGAGAGAAATCATATGATAATTGTCTTTCTCTGCTTGACTTATTTCACTTAGCATTATCTCCTCCAGTGCTGTCCATGTTGCAGCAAATGTTGAGAATTCGTTCTTTCTGATAGCTGAGTAATATTCCATTGTATATATGGACCACAGCTTCTTAATCCAGTCATCTGTTGAAGGGCATCTCGGCTCCCTCCATGATTTGGCTATTGTGTTTCCTGGGTTTTTAATGTTAGCCATGCTGAAGTGTTATCTTACCGTGGATTTGATTTATATTTCTCTGATGATGAGTGATGTTCAGCATTTTTTTTAATGTGTCTGTTGGCTATTTGTATGTCTTCTTTGGAGACATGAAAGTCTTCTGCCCATTACTTGACTGTTTGTTGTTGTTGTTTGTTTCTTTTGTTTTTTGGGGTGTTGAGCTTGGTAAGTTCTTTAAGGTTTTGGATACTAGCCACTTATCTGATAAGACATTTGCAAGTATCTTTTCCCATTCTGTAGGTTGCCTTTTAGTAATAAAGATAATTTTTAAGGGGTTTTATTGTCACCAGTTCTTGGGTTTGCTACAGTCTTTCTCCCAGTACCAGCATTCCTAATGGTGATGTTCCATTTACCCACTCTGATTTCTTTTCCACCTGTACTCTAGATCAAAATCATAGCTTCTCTAGAGTGCCAGAGTGATGAAAGTTCTCATCACTTGAATGCATAAGGAAAGATCAAAGGAATAGGGGAATATAGAGTAGGGTAGGAAAGAAGTTGGATTTAGGCAGACTTGGAGATAGTGAATTACTTAATTAGAACCTGTCATTTCTGTGAGGAACTCAGTGGTGAGGAAACAGAATTTGCAGATAGAATGAAAAAACATTATTTCTCTGGAAGAAAAATAAATGGAAGAGGAATGTTAAAGGTAGGATGGGTTTTGAGGGCCTCACTTTTTAATTATACAAGAAACAATTGGATCTATCTCCCCAGACCTGGAATAAATCCCATCCCCTTTTCCTTTTAGAATTTTTAAACAGTCAATGATTCAGAAAATATCCCTGGGATGCCATCCACGTTTTGAGAATAGAGGAAGAGATGTGGAATCCATTTATGATGGTGAGCTATTGTGCCCTCCCATTCCCATGGGACATTTGGCACTAATGCTGGAGGTTAAGAAACTGCTGTTTTATGACTGCAGATGGAATCATTTTCATAGTGTGGTGGTTTTATTCCCTCACTCCAATTAAATTCCTTTGGATTTTGTGCAGGAGGGTGTTAGCCATGTAATTCTCAGAGTAATCAGCATTGTGTATATAAATGCACATAATAAAGATGAGGCACCTGAAGTCCAGAGAACATGACTGCTCAATGTCATAATATAGACATAGCTGATGTGAACCAACCCAGATTAAGATCACTTGATATCTAAATTAGTCATTTTCTCACCATATATTCCATATAGCCTCTTTTATAAGAAGGGAAACATTTTTTTTATGAGAAGAGTTTGGATTGTGAATAACTTATAGTTGGGAATAGCTCTCCCTAATTATAACTAACCTTCAGCAGAGTACTTCATGTCATTATGTTCATGGAGAAAGTCTTACACACTACCTAAAGGCAGGATTATAGTAATTGTACATCATTCTTGGGAATCATTGCCTGAGTTTATGTTTTGCTTTTGCCACGTACTATGATATCATTAAATCTCTGCTTTTGTTTCCTCAATAAGATTGAGATGATGACAGTACCTATCTCATAGAATGTAGTCAGTTTTAAATTCGAAAATGCATATAAGTACAACAGTGTTTGTCACATAGTAAGCAAACAAATGCTAACTATAATAATAATTTAAATATATAGTTGAAGTGGGTATGGCCACTCTTTGATAATTCACAAGGATTCATTATAAATGAATTCTTATTGGGATTGGGGGTTGAAAGACATGGCGATGATTTTCCAAAGAATGGGCCAAAAAGCCTTCAAGAAACCAGTTTGCCCATGATCTTAGCTATTTTTATGCACATGGTCATCTTGGACCTGTAAGGAAGAGCTTGCCATTTTTACTGTGTGTAAAAACATTGTTTCAAGGGGACAGATACTAAGAGAATTGTGAGAAATGTGTTTCTGTAAAGGACAAGATTTGAAACTCAATTTTTAACTTTTGAAGGCACCTCCACACTGTTTTCCAAAGTGGCTGTACCAACTTGCATTCCCACCAACAGTGTAATAGGGATCCCCTTTCTCCACATCCTCTCCAACATTTGTTGTTTCCTGCCTTGTCAATTTTTGCGTCAGGTGGTATCTCAAGGTGGTTTTGACTTGAATTTCCCTGATGGCTAATTATTTTGAACATTTTTTCATGTGTCTGTTAACCATTTGTATGGCTTCATTGGAAAAGTGTCTTTTCACATCTTCTGCCCATTTTTTGATTTGATTATTTGTTTCCTGTGTATTGAGTTTGAGAAGTTCTTTGTAGATCTTGGATACTAATCTTTTATCTGTAGTGTCATTTGCAAATATCTTCTCCCATTCCGTGGGCTGCCTCTTAGTTTTTTTGATTGTATCCTTGGCTGTGCAGAAGCTTTTTATCTTGATGAAGTCCCACAAGTTCATTTTTGCTTTTGTTTCCCTTGCCTTTGGAGACGTGTCATGAAAGAAGTTGCTGTGGCCGATGTCGAAGAGGTTACAGCCTATGTTCCTCTCTAGGATTTTGATGGATCGAGGTCTGTCATCCATTTGGAGTTTATCATTGTGTATGATGTGAGAGAGTGGTCAAGCTTCATTCTTTTGCATGTAGCTGTCCAATTTTCCCACACCATTTATTGAAGAGACTGTCTTTTTTCCACTGGATGTGTTTTCCTGCTGTCAAAGATTAGTTGACCATAGAGTCAAGGGTCCATTTCTGGAGTCTGTATTCTGTTCCATTGGTCTATGTGTCTGTTTTTATGCCAGCGCCATGCTATCTTGGTGATCACAGCTTTGTAATATAGCTTGAAATCCAGCAACGTGATGCCCCCAGCTTTGTTTTTCTTTTTCAACAGTTCCTTGGCGAGTCGGGGTCTTTTCTGGTTCCACACAAATTTTAGGATTGTTTGTTTCATCTCTTTGAAAAATGTCATTGGTATTTTGATTGGGATGGCGTTGAAAGTGTACATTGCTCTGGGTAGCATAGACATTTTAACTATGTTTATTCTTCCAATCCATGGGCATGGAATGTTTTTCCATCTTTTTGTGTCTTCTTCAATGTCTTTCATCAGTGCTCTGTAGTTTCTAGAGTATAGATCCTTTACCTCTCTGGTTAAGTTTGAGAATTAAGTTATTCTGGAACCCCAAGATGTGGTGAAAGGTATAGAAGTGGTTTTAGCTATCTTGTCTATACTAAGCTATTGCCTTCAAAGGGAAGAGAATAAAGAATATAGCTGCCACTGACTAATATTGCCTGAACCACAGTACAATGGAGGAGACCTTCTTTAAAAGGTACTACCTATTTCTTGATACAGCAACTGACATTATTTTTGAGTTAGAACCCAAAACACCCATTAGGACAAGGGCTCTGGCCATGGGCACCTAAGGGCTGAGAAACAGGACATGAGATAAGGGACTTAATTGAACTATTGCCAAATAGAAATTACCACTGATTATGATAGATGGCAAGTTGGCTTTGGAGAAAACTCAGGATAAGTAGTAAATCCTGCCATTTTTAGCAAAAGAGAGTGTGCTGGAATTCTACAATGTTGACAGAAAATAGCTCTAGTAACAACAACCCCATTAGGCACTCGATTGATTACCAGTACCCAAAGGTCATAACATTAGCCAATAGTCATAACATTAGCTATTCTGAAAAGACTAAGAAAAAGTCAAAGCAAAGTTCTAACCATGATTTCCCTTCCATATCTAATCTGGAATCAGAGGTCCCTTTATTTCTTCCCTTCTATTTCTTGTCCTTTCCCTGCATTCCTAAGGAGAGGATAATGGCCAGAAGAAAGTCTGGATGATCTATAAACAGACCCTAGATTAAGCAGTGAATAAATACACCATGTGGAAATAAGAAATAGAATAGTCAATATCATGATTATGTTTCCAGTCAATATCATGATTATGCTAAGTCAAGCACTTGTCCCATTTCATGCCATTCTTAATTGAGCCAGAAACAGTGCTCAGTTCCCTCTTTCGAATGCCAATCCCTGAGCACTTTTTCCTCCATCAGGTTACTTTTTGATTGATAGTTTTTGTTTTTTGTCTTTACCTTCCCATCTTTGGAATAAGGCATGCTGGAGGAATGGCCAGTGTTAGAGGAAATAAGCCTGTAAAGGAAGTTACAGAAGTGACAGCAGGCTTTAGGATAGCAAGCCACAGAAGGACCCTGTTATCAAGCAAGGACTCCCATATCCTAGGGGCCCAAAACATGTTAATTTGGTGGGGGAGGAGAGTGCACAGTTATCTGATAGGCTGATTAACCAGATACCAATGCCATTTAGTTGCCTCTATAACCCTTGCTTATATTCTGATCCTTTCTCACCTTAGTATTTACAGCTTTTACCTTGCCAAGTTCTGCCTGTTCATTTCCTAATATCTCTGGAACACCATAAACTCACTTTTATAGAGCTAGCCTTGCATACAGATAGAGATATATAGTGCCTATGTGGTGTGACTTCAAGGTACAAGAAGGCCTCATTTCTCAAGCCTATATTTCCCCTTCTTGGTAGCTGATGTCTGAAATCCCATTATTTATAGATAAGTCTTTGATTCTTTGATATGCGACAAAACAAGGACTATGCTTATTTTGTTTTTGTACCTGCACACAATCTAATAACAGTGTCTTGTGCATAGGTGATGCTCAACAAATATCTGTTGAATTTGACCTAAACTTCAGAACACACTAGGAGAGAAAACATTTTCATACATAAGGCAAGATCAGTGTATAATAAATATATCACAGTTTCTTTCTCCCAACCCATGGCAGATAGTAGTAAACAATTTTGGCACTTATTCCTGCTAAGTTTAGTCCCTAGAGACTGCTAGTTGCCCACAAAAATACAATTGTCCCTTCTTGCTTGAAATGTGGCTGCCTAGCTAGACTACAATTCCCAGCCTCCTTTGCACTTACATGTATGCAGATGATTGTTACAACCACTGAAACGTGAGTGGAAGTAATGTGTGCCATTTCTGGGCCTGGCTCTTAAGACTTAGTGTATTATTACCTCTCCACTCTCTCACTTCTTCCCACCACCTGCAACATAGACATAATAGATACCTACCTTCAACCATACAGATGACAATCATTCCCTGTGAGATGGAAGTACCATTATTTGGTAAGAAAGCAAGTCCCTGAGTGACTAAAAAATAGAGTTTCCCCTCTAACCTGAATTTTCTACATTGGGAGTGTCATGTAGGAAAGAGAATATTTGTTTAAGCCATTGAATTGTTGCTTTTCATCCTTACAATAGCCCGCTCTTCTTCCCATAACTCAAAACAACTGGATGCAGCCCCATAATCTTTACATAGCATTTCAGGTAGCTACTATTAATAATTTAAAGTTGGCATGCAAGATAAAATTTATTTACCATCCTAACACTAATGGATAAAATTTTAAGAGCAGATCATATTTTGAAAGAAGATGGTGAAGAAACTGGAGAACAGAAGGCCTTTTGTCTCTGAGAGGACAGGAAAAGGGATTAGGAGAAACTGGAACAATACCAATCTTACCTTTAAAACCTCTTAGGCCTTCTCTGGTTCACAGTATAAATTGGAAAGATGTGCTCTGACAAACAAGGCCTTCAGTTTTAGCCAAGTGGTCAGAGGGAAAAGAGAATGTCTTACTTGAAATAGACCACTTTGATGGCAATGCTAAGGAGAAAGAACATAGCAAATTAAATAAATGAAACAAACCAAAAACCCAGAAGTATCATGTGGCCCCAGCTCAGAAAGAAAGATGTGTCTCACAAGAAAGTCAAAGTGAGTTCTAATATTTTGCCTTGTTAATTTTTAGACACCATTGGAAAATAATAGTTGGCATTAGTTTCATGCACTGCAGTACCAGATATACATAACCTATGGGGAAACCTCATGGAAACAAGATAATGGGCTTAAAATGAGTGGAGTATACTGTTTGTTTTGTTTAGTAACTTTGTGTTTAGTTTTCACAGTACTCCAGAGAGGATATTATCCAGGGTTACAATAATTTGAGGATCACTTTATTCTGTGGTAGAATTTAGCTAGAAAACAGTTGAAGCCACATCACCATGTACTTTGTATCTATGAAAATGGAAAGTAGGAAGTGTTAAACATTCTCAGGGCCAGGGGCTCCACTGGGAAATGTGGATAAAGATGAATATAAATTTTATACTTTATATCCACAGATCATTTCACTATTTGCAGTGATATTTAATACTAAAAGGAGTAATCACAGTCACCGATAATCTCAAACTAAAAGTCAACATGGGGATGTGTTATTATTTAAACAGTTTTAACACCCACTATGTTGGATTGCTGACAGTCCCTAATGTAGATGCAAGCCATCAACCTTAAACAGTGGTTGGTCATCACTACCAGATTCCTAATTTATGTGCTGTCTTCATACATCAAACCTCTCCAACCAGTGGCAGTGTCACCAGATCCAAGGTCGACTATTTCTTCTATGACCCCACTTACCTTTTCCTTTTTTCTTTCAATTTTTTTTACTAGTTTCTAAAGATCTTTACTCACAAATCAGTATAGTATTATTGATTTGAATGTCATATGTATGGTAAAACAGATGATAAAAAGTATCATATTCACAACGAAACTATTATTTCATATAACTGAATCATCTGATACACTAACTCCAACAATAACTTAATGTACATAACTCTACCCTCTGAATGGACCAGTTTTATGACTTTTCCTAGAAAGTTTTGAGTTGAGCATAGTTTCTTGCTGCTGCTTTCCATGATTCAAGGCTTAAGATAAAATCCTTGGAGACATCTGGATCTCTACAAATGAACATCTCCAGTGCTGAGTATTGAGGTAAAAGTGGGGAGCTGTGAAACCACGCACAGATATCGGAAGATAAACGGAAGGGGGAGGGAGCCACCACGTTCAGGCGCCTGGAAGTGGTAGCCACCTGCACGGAGGAGCGGGCGGACTCGCGGACCGGCACCCGCGAGAGAGCAGACTGAGACCGTGAGCCAGGGAACCCGTGCGAACAGTCTGAAAACCGGAGCTGCGGAGTGCGTGAACCACACAAAAATGGAGCTCCAGAGCACGCAGGGGCGGCTGGTGGCTGGTGGTGTTAGAAACACAAAGGACAGAGATGTGCCAGCCCTGGAAGTGAGGACTGAGACTCCGGGTGTGGGACAATATCCCGGGACGCTGAAGGGTTGAACAGCACCAACAGAAACAGAGTTAAAGTGGCCAGAACATCAGTGGAGAATGGTCCGCGATCCCTCTGTTCTGAGACAGAGGCTGAGATTTGGCCACTGCTGCTCTGACTCTCAGAAGAGGCACAGAAAACCGCCCGGGAAAGCTGCCAGAGAACAAAAGACTGGAAATACCGGCTCACAGTGTGCCTATCCCCATCCCCCCTCACAGGGGGCAGGGAGATTCTACCCAAACAGGGTTGCCTGAGTATCAGCGTGGCAAGCCCCTCCCGCAGATGGCAGGCTGAAAAATCAAGAAGCACACATCCCTAAGATCCCTATAAAACAAGGGCGCGTGGCCTGGGTCCCAGTCAATAATTTGGGCTCTGGACAACCCCGCAACCTCTCCTCATCAGAATGACGAGAAGGAGAAGTCCCCCCCAGCAAAGAAAAGATAATGAGTCTGTGGCCTCTGCCACAGAATTAATACATATGGATGTATCCCAATTATCAGAAATGGAATTCAGAGTAACAATGGTCAAGATGATGTGTAGACTTGAAAAAAGTATTAACGAACATGTTAATGACAATATAGAATCTCTAAGGGCAGAAATGAGAGCGAATCTGGCAGAAATTAAAAATTCTATGAGCCAAATGCAGTCAAAACTAGAGGCTCTGACGGCCAGGGTGAATGAGGCAGAAGAACGTATCAGTGAATTGGAGGATGGGTTAGTAGAAGAAAAAGCTAAAATAGAATCTGGACTCAAAAAAATCCACGCTCAGGAATGGAGGTTACAGGACATTACTGACTCAATGAAACGTTTCAATATCAGAATCATTGGCATCCCCAAGGGGGTGGAGAAGAACAGAGGTCTAGAAGAGATATTTGAACAAATTGTAGCTGAAAACTTCCCTAATCTAGCAATGGAAACAAACATTCGAGTCCAAGAGGCAGAGAGGACCCCTCAGAGCTCAACCACGACAACCTACACCATGTCATGTCATAGTGCAATTTGCAAATATTAGATCCAAGGATACAGTATTGAAAGCAGCCAGGGCAAAGATTTTTCTCACGTAGAAAGGCAAAGGTATCAGAATTATGTCAGACCTGTCTACACAGACCTGGAATGTGAGAAAGGGTTGGGGGGGGCATTTTTAAAGTTCTTTCAGAGAAAAACATGCAGCCAAGGATCCTTTATCCAGCAAGGCTGTCATTCAGATTTGATGGAGAAATAAAGACGTTCCAGAATCCGCAGTCATTGACCAATTTTGTAACCACAAAAATAGCCCTCCAAGAGATATTAAAGGGGGTTCTATAAAAGTAGAAAGGCCCCAAGAGTGATACAGAACAGAAAGTCACCATCCATAGAAACAAAGACTTTACAGGCAACATGGCATCATTAAAATCATATCTCTCAATAATCAGTCTCAATGTAAATGGCCTAAATGCTCCCATAAAATGCCACAGGGTTGCAGATTGGATAAAAAGAAATGACCCATCCATTTGCTGTCTACAAGAGACTCATTTTGAACCTAAAGATACATCCAGACTGAAAGTGAAGGGATGGAATACAATTTTTCATGCCAATGGGCCTCAAAAGAAAGCTGGGGTAGCAATTCTCATATCAGACAGATTGGATTTTAAACTAAAGACTATAGTTAGAGACACAGAAGGGCACTATATTATTCTTAAAGGATGTTTCCAACAAGTGGATATGACAATTATAAATGTATATGCCCCCAACAGGGGAACAGCAAGATACACAAGCCAACTAACTCATAACCACAATAAAGAGACTTATAGATAAAAATATACTAATAGCAGGAGACCTCAACACTCCACTATCAGCAATAGACAGATCACCAATGCAAGAAATCAGCAAAGAAACAAGAGCTTTGAATGCCATACTCGGCGAGTTGGACCTCATACATATATATAGAACATTACACCCCAGAACCAACGAATACTCATTCTATTCTAATGCCCATGGAACATTCTCAAGAAGACTATGTTCTGGGTCATGAAACAGGTCTCAACCGATACCAAAAGACTGAAATTATTCCCTGCATATTCTCAGACCACAACGCTCTGAAATTGGAACTTCTGGGTCATGAAACAGGTCTCAACCGATACCAAAAGAGGAGACTAAGAACCATCCTGCTCAGGAATGACTCAATAAACCAGGAAATCAAAAATCAATTTAAACAATTTATGGAGACAAACAAGAATGAAAACACAATGGTCCAAAACTTATGGGATACTGCAAAGGCAGTCCTAAGGGGGAAATACATAGCCATCTAAGCCACACTCAAAAGAAGAGAAAAATAAAAAATGCAGTTCTATATTCTTACCTCAAGAAGCTGGAACAGCAACAGAGGGACAGGCCTAATCCATGCATGCGGAAGTAGTTGAGCAAGATTAGAGCAGAAATCAAGAAATTAAAAACCAGGAGTACAGAGGAGCAGATCAACAGAACTAGAAGCTGGTTCTTGGAGAGAATTAATAAAATTGACAGACCACTGGCAAGACTTATCCAAAAGAATAGCGAAAGGACCCAAATTAATAAAATTATGAATGAAAAAGGAGAGGTCACAACCAACACCAATGAAATTGGAAGGGTTATTAGAAAACTTTTATCAACAGCTTTATGCCACTAAATTAAGCAATCTGGAAGAGATGGAGGCCTTCCTGGAAACCTATAAACTACCAAGACTGAAACAGGAAGAAATTGATTTCTTAAACAGGCCAATTAATTATGAAGAGATTGAGTCAGTGATAAACAACCTTCCAAATAATAAAACTCCAGGCCCAGACGGTTTTCCTGGGGAATTCTACCAAACATTCAAAGAAGAAATAATACCTATTCTCCTAAAGCTATTTCAAAAAATAGAAACAGAAGGAAAGCTACCAAACTCATTCTATGAGGCCAATATTACCTTGATCCCCAAACCAGGCAAAGACCCCCCCAAAAAGGAGAATTACCGACCAATTTTGCTAATGAATATGGACGCCAAAATCCTCAACAAGATCCTGGCTCATAGAATCCAACAGTACATTAAAAGGATTATCCATCATGACCAAGTGGGATTCATACCTGGGATGCAAGCATGGTTCAACACTCGCAAATCAATCAATGTGATACATCATATCAACAAGAAAAGACTCAAGAACCATATGATCCTCTCAATTGATGCAGAAAAAGCATTTGACAAAATACAGCATCCTTTCCTGATTAAAACCCTTCAGAGTGTAGGAATAGAGGGNAGAATCTAACAGTACATTAAAAGGATTATCCATCATGACCAAGTGGGATTCATCCCTGGGATGCAAGCATGGTTCAACATTCACAAATCGATCAGCTTGATACATCATATCAACAAGAACAGACTCAAGAACCATATGATCCTCTCAATTGATGCAGAAAAAGCATTTGACAAAATACAGCATCCTTTCCTGATTAAAACCCTTCAGAGTGTAGGAATAGAGGGTACATTTCTCAATCTCATAAAAGCCATCTATGAAAAGCCTACTGCAAGCATTATTCTCAATGGGGAAAAGCTGGAAGCCTTTCCCTTAAGATCAGGAACACGACAAGGATGCCCACTCTCGCCACTATTATTCAACATAGTACTAGAAGTCCTTGCAACAGCAATCAGAAGACAAAAAGGGATCAAAGGTATCCAAATCGGCAAAGNGCAAAGAAGAAGTCAAAATGTCTCTCTTCGCAGATGACATGATACTCTATACGGAAAACCCAAAAGAATCCACTCCCAAACTATTAGAAGTTATAGAGCAATTCAGTAATGTGGCGGGATACAAAATCAACACACAGAAATCAGTTGCATTTCTATACACGAATAATGAGACTGAAGAAAAAGAAATTAGGGAATCCATCCCATTTACAATAGCACCAAAAACCATACGTTACCTTGGTTTTAACTTAACCAGAGATGTAAAGAATCTATATTCTAGAAACTATAAATCACTCTTGAAAGACATTGAGGAAGACACAAAAAGATGGAAAAATATTCCATGCTCATGGATCAGAAGAATTAGCATAGTTAAAATGTCCGTGCTACCCAGAGCAATCTACACTTTCAACTCAATCCCGATCAAAATCCCAATGACATTTTTCAAGGAACTGGAACAAATAGTCCTTAAATTTGTATGGAATCAAAAAAGGCCCCGAATCGCCAAGGAAGTGTTGAAAAGGAGAAACAAACCTGGGGGCATCACAATGCCGGATTTCGAGCTGTACTACAAAGCTGTGATCACAAAGACATCATGGTACTGGCGCAAAAACAGACACATAGACCAATGGAACAGAATAGAGAACCCAGAAATGGACCCTCGGCTCTTTGGGCAACTAATCTTTGATAAAGCAGGAAAAAACATCCGGTGGAAAAAAGACAGTCTCTTCAATAAATGGTGCTGGGAAAATCGGACAGCTACATGCAAAAGAATGAAACATGACCACTCTTTCACACCATACACAAAAATAAACTCCAAATGGATGAAAGACCTCAATGTGAGACAGGAATCCATCAAAATTCTAGAGGAGAACATAGGCAACAACTTCTATGACATCGGCCAGAGCAACCTTTTTCACGACACATCGCCAAAGGCAAGAGAAATAAAAGATAAAATGAACTTATGGGACTTTATCAGGATAAAGAGCTTCTGCACAGCCAAGGAAACAGTCAAAAAAACTAAGAGGCAGCCCACGGAATGGGAGAATATATTTGCAAATGATGCTACAGACAGAAGACTGGTAATNTATGACATCGGCCAGAGCAACCTTTTTCACGACACATCTCCAAAGGCAAGAGAAATAAAAGATAAAATGAACTTATGGGACTTTATCAGGATAAAGAGCTTCTGCACAGCCAAGGAAACAGTCAAAAAAACTAAGAGACAGCCCACGGAATGGGAGAATATATTTGCAAAGGACACCACAGATAAAGGACTGGTATCCAAGATCTACAAAGAACTTCTCAAACTCAATACACGAGAAACAAATAAACAAATCATAAAATGGGCAGAAGATATGAACAGACACTTTTCCAATGAAGACATACAAATGGCTAACAGACACATGAAAAAATGTTCAAAATCATTAGCCATCAGGGAAATTCAAATCAAAACCACACTAAGATACCACCTTACACCAGTTAGAATGGCAAAAATTGACAAGGCAAGAAACAATTGTTGAAGAGGATGTGGAGAAAGAGGATCCCTCCTACTTCATTGTTGGTGGGAATGCAAGTTGGTACAGCCACTCTGGAAAACAGTGTGGAGGTCCCTTAAAAAGTTAAAAATTGAACTACCCTATGACCCAGCCATTGCACTACTGGGTGTTTACCCCAAAGATACAGACGTAGTAAAGAGAAGGGCCATATGCACCCCAATGTTCATAGCTGCATTGTCCACAATAGCCAAATCATGGAAGGAGCCGAGATGCCCTTCAACAGATGACTGGATTAAGAAGCTGTGGTCCATATATACAATGGAATATTACTCAGCTATCAGAAAGAACGAATTCTCAACATTTGCTGCAACATGGACGGCACTGGAGGAGATAATGCTAAGTGAAATAAGTCAAGCAGAGAAAGACAATTATCATATGATTTCTCTCATCTATGGAACATAAGAACTAGGAGGATCGGTAGGGGAAGAAAGGGATAAAGAAAAGGGGGGTAATCAGAAGGGGGAATGAAACATGAGANATTGCACTACTGGGTATTTACCCCAAAGATACAGATGTAGTGAAGAGAAGGGCCATATGCATCCCAATGTTCATAACAGCATTGTCCACAATAGCTAAATTGTGGAAGGAACAGAGATGCCCTTCAACAGATACTGGATTAAGAAGTTGTGGTCCATATATACAATGGAATATTACTCAGCTATCAGAAAGAACGATTTCTCAGCATTTGCTGCAACATGGACGGCACTNATAATGCTAAGTGAAATAAGTCAAGCAGAGAAAGACAATTATCATATGATTTCTCTCATCTATGGAACATAAGAACTAGGAAGATCAGTAGGGGAAGAAAGGGATAAAAAAGGGGGATAATCAGAAGGGGGAATGAAGTATGAGAGACTATGGACTCTGAGAAACAAACTGAGGGCTTCAGAGGGGAGGCGGGTAGGGTAATGGGATAGACTGGTGATGGGTAGTAAGGAGGGCACGTATTGCATGGTGCACTGGTTGTTATACACAACTAAGAATCATCGAACTTTACATCAGAAACCAAGGATGTACTGTATGGTGACTAATGTAATATAATTAAAAAAACATTAAAAAAAGATCCATTTATCCACATGGAACTACCCAAATAAACTGATATTAAATCTTGTAAAAAAAAAAAAGATAAAATCCTTGGAAACAAGCAATTATAACATGATGTCTCCAGGATCGAGGAGAGAGAGGTGTGAGAAAAAGCGCATCTTGCCACTTTTTAAAAGTACACAATTGCTATGCTTTGCGGGGTATGGGGGAGAGGAGTTTACAGTGGAGGAAGAAAGAATTAGTCCCAACAATCATATGAACATTTCTAAACTTGTCAATATCAAGAGTTCATTTCTTTTTTTTCTTTTTTAAAATTTTATTATTATATTATGTTAGTCACCATACAGTAGATCCCCGGATTCCGATGCAAAGTTCGATGCTTCATTAGTTGCGTATAACACCCAGTGCACCATGCAATACGTGCCCTCCTTACTACCCATCACCAGTCTATCCCATTCCCCCACCCCCTCCCCTCTGAAGTCTTCAGTTTGCTTCTCATAGTCCATAGTCTCTCATGTTTCATTCCCCCTTCTGATTACCCCCCCTTTCTTTATCCCTTTCTTCCCCTACCGATCATCCTAGTTCTTATGTTCCATAGATGAGAGAAACCATATGATAATTGTCTTTCTCTGCTTGACTTATTTCACTTAGCATTATCTCCTCCAGTGCCGTCCATGTTGCAGCAAATGTTGAGAATTCGAAGAGTTAATTTCTTAAACACAAGTTTATAAACAGAAGCCATCCAGCCAGCTGTTAACTGAAATGCATATGCAGTATAGTCAAGGGAATACTGTGCTTACAAAACCACACACCTCTTATTAGAGATATCTAATTTTAAAATAATACATTCCCTTATTGGGTATGCAAGTTTGCAATGGAGGAAGTGGTGCATTTGCAATACCAGCTGGTGCTAAGCATTTCAACACTTCCAGAAGATGTGAGCTATAGAAAATTTTTAGGCACTAGAGGGGTTCTTTTCTCTCAGCCAAGATGTCTCCATTTAAGTCATTTTTGAATTTTGTTTCAAACTTATTTTGTGAAAATTCTAGTCTCGGTTGAGGATAGTCTCTAAAAGTTTCTTGAGGCACTCTCTGGACTTTCTTTCTCTATTCTCTTTTCATGAATGATCATTGAATCCATGTGTATATCCAGCTCAAGTGTTCTTTCTTGTAGAAGTCTAGTAGAGCTGTGAGTTTCAATGGTCTGATTTTACTTTTTAAAAACAATAGACTTAAGAGAACCCAGGTGCTGGCTACAGAGGTCCATATTCACAATTTTACTGTGATTGCTAGCAACAATTAGTGCCTGACCCAGAAGGGGTACATTGCTCTTCAGTTGGCAGGAAGAAGTGAAGGCATAAGGAGTCTGGGAATAATACCCCACATAACCAGGTTTGTACTGGTTTGGCTTTCTTTCTTTTTTTTTTTTTTAAAGATTTTTATTTGTTTATTCGACAGAGATAGAGACAGCCAGTGAGAGAGGGAACACAAGCAGGGGGAGTGGGAGAGGAAGAAGCAGGCTCATAGCAGGGGAGCCTGATGTGGGGCTCGATCCCATAACGCCGGGATCACGCCCTGAGCCAAAGGCAGAAGCTTAACCGCGGTGCCACCCAGGCGCCCCTGGTTTGGCTTTCTATACTGTATCCCAACTTGAATCCATACTGCATTTCCTCAGCATCTCTGAGGGCGACTCACATTTTTTATTTTTATTTTTTTAAGATTTTATTTATTTATTTGACAGAGGGAGAGACAGCCAGCGAGAGAGGGAACACAAGCAGGGGGAGTGGGAGAGGAAGCAGGCTCCCAGCAGAGCAGGGAGCCTGATGCAGGGCTCAATCCCAGAACACTGGGATCATGCCCTGAGCCAAAGGCAGATGCCTTAACGACTGAGCCACCCAGGCGCCCCTGACTCACATTTTTAAATGTTCTCTGAAGAATTTTTTTAAATGAACTTTTGAATTGTTCCATATCAAAAAGGTCAGTGTCTTCACCTGGTCCTTTACTCATCTGAAAAATATCCCAAACTTTCTGGTGCTGATGAAATTAAGTATAAATGATGTCTGAAAGAGCTGCGTCTTTGAGACTCTCACACGTCTCCCAAAGCAGAACCAAGTCCTGAACAAAAGATTCCTTTCTCTAAATCTCAGGCTTTGAAGTTTATCATTTCAGTCATTGGGATTTTCTTATTTATTTATTTGATTTCAAGTTTTTATTTAATTCTAGTTAGTTAACATATATGGTAAAATTGGTTTCAGGTGTAGAATTTAGTGATTCATCACTTACATATAACACCTGGTGCTCATCATAAGTGCCCTTCTTAACACCTGTCACCCATTTCGCCTACCCCTGACCACCTCCCTCCATCAACCCTCAGTTTGTTCCCCATAGTTAAGAGTGTCTTATGGTTTGCTTCCCTCTCTCTTTTTCCCCCCTTCTGCTATGTTCATCTATTTTGGTTCTTAATTTCCACATTATGAGTGAAATCATATGGTCTTCTGGGAAGGGACTGCTGCCCTGGTTCTTAGGCCAACTTGCCCTAGTAAAGATTCACCTGCAGGCTGCAGCGGGGTAGGACTTGGTGTAAGTGGCTCCATCTTCCATTGAGGGTGCTGTGTTTCTCACTGAAGTCTGTCAAGTGCTGTTGGGCATGGGGGAAATGGCAACATCCCCCTCTCATGTCCCCGGAGTGGGGGATTCACACCTGCCACTCTTCAGGAAACCCTCACAGAAGAGTGAACAATCTCCTTTTTTGTGTTCCTGGATTCCGTCAGGTCCCTGCCTTTACCCTGGCTGTGTCCTAGCTGACTGCCTGCTAGGCGGCACAGTACTTCTGTGTTTTATCTCAGGCACACAGCAGTTTCAAAACTCCGAATTTGAGGGATCCTGTGGTGCGTGGACCTGTGCTGATTCTCTGGGGGAGGGTCTTCTCATGCTGTAGTTGGTACCAGTTAGTCCCAGAAAAGCAGTCGCACTACCATGCTTGGGCTTGGAGTTTATGGTAAAACACAGCAAAAAGCTAGCACCAAGCAGGTGTCTCTGTTCCTATACTAATGACCAGGTCAGCACTTCAGTGCTNTGTTAATCACCATACAGTACATCCCCAGATTCCGATGTAAAGTTTGATGCTTCATTAGTTGCGTATAACACCCAGTGCACCATGCAATACGTGCCCTCCTTACTACCCATCACCAGTCTATCCCATTCCCCCACCCCCTCCCCTCTGAAGTCTTCAGTTTGTTTCTCATAGTCCATAGTCTCTCATGTTTCATTCCCCCTTCTGATTACCCCCCTTTTCTTTATCCCTTTCTTCCCCTACCGATCATCCTAGTTCTTATGTTCCATAGATGAGAGAAATCATATGATAATTGTCTTTCTCTGCTTGACTTATTTCACTTAGCATTATCTCCTCCAGTGCCGTCCATGTTGCAGCAAATGTTGAGAATTCGTTCTTTCTGATAGCTGAGTAATATTCCATTGTATATATGGACCACAGCTTCTTAATCCAGTCATCTGTTGAAGGGCATCTCGGCTCCTTCCATGATTTGGCTATTGTGGACAATGCAGCTATGAACATTGGGGTGCATATGGCCCTTCTCTTTACTACGTCTGTATCTTTGGGGTAAACACCCAGTAGTGCAATGGCTGGGTCATAGGGTAGCTCAATTTTAACTTTTTAAGGGACCTCCACACTGTTTTCCACAGTGGCTGTACCAACTTGCATTCCCAACAACAGTGTAGGAGGGATCCCCTTTCTCCACATTCTCTTCAACAATTGTTTCTTGCCTTGTCAATTTTTGCCATTCTAACTGGCGTAAGGTGGTATCTTAGTGTGGTTTTGATTTGAATGTACCTAATGGCTAATGATTTAGAACATTTTTTCATGTGTCTGTTAGCCATTTGTATGTCTTCATTGGAAAACTGTCTGTTTATATCTTCTGCCCATTTTTTGATTTGTTTATTTGTTTCTCGTGTATTGAGTTTGAGAAGTTCTTTGTAGACCTTGGATACCATTCTTTTATCTGTAGTGTCATTTGCAAATGTCTTCTCCCATTCGGTGGGCTGCCTTTTAGATTTTTTGACTGTTTCCTTAGCTTTGCAGAAGCTTTTTATCTTGATAAAGTCCCACAAGTTCATTTTATCTTTTGTTTCTCTTGCCTTTGGAGATGTGTCATGAAAAAGGTTGCTCTGGCCGATGTCATAGAAGTTGTTGCCTATGTTCTCCTCTAGAATTTTGATGGATTCCTGTCTCACATTGAGGTTTCATCCATTTGGAGTTTATTTTTGTGTATGGTGTGAGAGAGTGGTCAAGGTTCATTCTTTTGCATGTAGCTGTCCAATTTTGCCAGCACCATTTATTGAAGAGACTGTCTTTTTCTACCCCAAATCGTGTCTCCCCACCTCCTACCTTCTATGATGTGGCTTCTTGTCTCTCTCTAGTTCTGCAGTTTGTTCTCTCAGCATTTAGATCGATTTCTTGGGTGTTCAGAATGATTCGATATTTATGTAGCTGGGTTCAAGGGACGAGACAAGCATATAGGGTCCTCCTACTGCTCTGCCATCTTAACTCCTCCCCAGTCATTGTGATTTCTCAAGATGGTCCTCTTGGTAAACTTGGCAACAGTTTCATGGATTTCTTTGGCAGGTTTGTCTTTGCCAGCAGTGTCTCTTCTCAACAGCTGTTCCCTTTTCTTTCTTTCTCTCCTTCTTTCTTTTTTTTAAAATTGAAGTATAATTAACAGACAGCATTGTTAATTTTGGGTGTACAATATAATGATTCAATAATTCTATACATTGTACTCATCAAGGTAAGTGTACTCTTAATCTCTTTTATCTATTTCACCCATCCCCTCACCTCCCTCTGGCAACCACCAGTTTGTTCTCTGCACTTAAGGGTCTGGTTCTTTCTTTTCTCAGTCTGTCATTTTCTTTGCTCGTTCATTTGTTTTTAAATTCCACTTATGGGTGAAATCATATGGTATTTGTCTTACTCTGACTGACTTATTTCACATTATATTGTATACATCAAACTAGTATAACATTATGTTAATTATTATTGAGTTAAAAATATATACATTATTTTTTTAAATCACTTTTAGTTTCTTTTTTGAACTTTCATCTTTATTGGATAATTCACTCTTTCATTATACATTTTTGTTAAATGTCATGTGGGTTTATCAGTGAGAAATGAAGAGGCAACATAAACACATGCTTTGTTCACTGCATATAAGCAAAATACATGCTCAGTGACCAATCACCAAAAGACTGAAAAAAAAATGATGTGATTGGTCATTAACCATAATGTATATCTGTTATGTGCATAGTAATTTAGGCATTGAAGAGCTAACAGTAAAGTTTGTACTTTATTCAATTACTGGCAGTCAGTGTACCATGGTAAATGAAATTTGAACTGTGTGTTGTTGGGGTACTGGTATTATTTAACTAAAGCATGGTAACTGGAATCTATGCACTCTAGAACTGTACAAAATGAAGACATTTTTACTATTTGCTTTGTATACCAATCATTAGTATTTTTACTATTTGCTTTGAGTACTGAGTATTTTAGTATGTTATGTGGACATATATGTGAAATTGTCTTTTTTAGCAGTCAAGTATAAGCTGGTATTTTTTTTTTAAATAGACCTTTTGTAGAGTATAATTACATCTAGATTTCAATAGATGGCCTTATTTATATTGTACTAACTAACATATAGTAAATATCTGTAGAGTGAAATAAAAAAGGCTATCTTACTGTTTTAGGCATGCCAAAGCCAGTGTCTGCAAGGGAGAAGTCTGCACTTTGTAGATCAAGAATTTCAGTTACATGAAAATACTCACTGTTTTACAACTCAGAGACATCAAGTTGTCCACAGTGTGACAGGGGGAGAGGATGGACTACGTTCATGGAGCCATCGACTTGGCACTGCTTAGCACAATACGCTTTCCGGGTGTCTTCATTAAACCCACAATTAAAACAGTTGCACCAACCCCTTCAAGTAAGCAATCAAAGCCCAAAAGGGTGGAAAGAGCCTGACTAGAGCATTTAGCAAATATTTATTGATTACTTACTAAATAATGGTAAGTGTTAAGCACTGGTGAATAAAATCTCAACAGACATTGTCCCTGACCAAATGTAACTTAAAATCTATTAGAAGAGACAGACAATACCAAGAAAACATAAGCATATAATTATATATTGTGATAAGAATAATAAAGGGAAAAGGAAATTGGATGTAATGTAAAAGAAGGGAGAGGGACATAGTTACTTTCGAAAGGGTGGCTAAAGAAGGAATCTGTGAAAAGATCACATTTAAAGCCAAACCTAAGGAGAAAGAATCAGCCACAAAGGGAATGGGTTGTACTTGCTATACAATGTAGGTAAATTATTCTGGCTAGATAGAAGTCAACAAACTATAGCTCATGGGCTGATTCTGACCGGCTGCATCTTTTTTTGTATGGCCGGCATCCAAAGAGTACTTTGTATATTTTTTATCATTAGAAGGAAAAAATCCTAAAGAAAGAAAATATTTCATGTCATACATTAACTATATGAAATCTAAGTATCAGTGTCCATATATAATTTTTTTTGGAGTACAGCCAAGCTAATTTATTGTTCATAGCTGCTTGATGTTATAACAGTATAGTTGAATAGTTGTAACAGAAATCATATGGCCCAAAAGTTTAAAATAATTACTAGCTGGTGTTTTACAAAAAAATGTTTGCCAATCATTGGGCTAGAAAGTAAGAATAATGTCATGTGATGAAGTTGAAAAGGTAGGACAGGATAAAATCATGCAGGACCTTAGAGAGAGAGAAAAAAGGAGAGAGAGAGACAGAAAATTAGTTTGTATTTTACTATTTTTTTAAAAAAATTTGCTGTACAATGGGAAACCACTGAAACAAGAAGAAAAGGAATGTCACGATCCAATTTATATTTTAGTAAGATCATTCTGACATTTGATTTTAAATCATGGTATAGAAATAGTAAAAGACCACTAATCCCACTATAACTAGGGAAAAAAAACCCTAAACAAATAAAATAGAAACATAAGAATTTCTAGGTCCACATAGGATATAGAAAATTGGAAAAGGGGGCACTTGGGTGGTTCAGAAAGTTGGGTGTCTGCCTTTGGCTCAGGTCATGATCCCAGGGTCCTAGGATTGAGCCTCACATTGGGCTCCTTATTCAGTGGGGAGCCTGGTTCTCCCTCTCCCTCTGCCTGCCACTCCTCCTGCTTGTGCTCTCTCTGTGTCAAATAAATAAATAAATAAATAAAATCTTTAAAAAAATTGGAGAAGGTCAGAATCATCAAATAGCCACCTTCAAGAAATGAAGATACAGAGGGGAAGATGGTGGTGGAAGAAGGAGAACCCTAGCTTTGCCTCATCCTAAGAATACAGCTAAATAACTATCAAATCATCCGAGATATCCCAGAACTCAATCTGAAGAGTAGCAGAACAAATTCCACAACTAAAGGTAGAGAAGAAGGTAGGAAATGTGGAGACTATAGCTTGGGAGAGAAATGGATTGTTGCCACTGTGGTGGGGAGGGAGTCATGGTTGCAGAGAAGGGCCAGAGACAGATTATCACACAATGAGAGTGCAAAGGGAAAATGAACCCCCATGGCAGTGGGCTTGGAAAGTGAGAGAGGGTAAATTTCATGAGCTCTGGCAACCACCAGGGCTTAAAACTTGGAGTTTCAAAGGTCAGCATGCTCGTCTCTTAGAGAGCTGGAGGACATTGGGACTGCTCTTAGAGAAAAGGCAGGGCAAACAGCCTGAGACATACACCATGGAAACAGCTATCTGAAGAGCACCTGGGGCACACAGTGGGTGGTTAGTTGCTCATCTCGGAGCATGTCCCAGAGAGGCAACATTCAGAGAGACCCCTCCAGGAACAAAGGAACTAGTAGGTGCCATTTTCCTCCCCACTCCTCGGCATAAACACAGAAGCCACCTGCAGAAACCAGTGCAGTGCCAACACTTGCTACTTAACTTGCTTACACCAAGCCATGTCTCCCACTGTGCTCTGGCAGAACTGTCCTTTCTAGTCATGCTTGCCTCAGTTCCAGCATGGTGGGCATCCTCCCCCAAGAAGAGCCAAACCACTGCCAATACCAAGTCTCCTGAGCCAGGAGTTTTGCAGAGCCTCAATTCAAGTAGCATTGGTGACAGGTCTTATTTCACAAGCAGACCAGAGCACACCTAGATAAAACTCGCCATATTCAGGCAAGGGACCAAAAACTGCCCATGACAGGCAAAGAGAGCCTCTGTAGAAGACTGGCCTAAAGGACAAAGTGGCCAGGACACAATAGCAGAGCACACACAACATACATTGGAGACAATCCCAGCAACACCAGGCCCTGGGGAACAGGGGACACTACACTGCAGGGCACTATAGGACCTCTTCTTCATAAAGGCATTACCCTGAAGAACAGGAGAAGTAGCTGACTTTCCTTACACATAGAAATAGGCACAGAAATTAGACAAAATGAGGAGAAATTTTCCCCAAAAGAGCAGCACAAGGCCACAGCCAGAGATCTAAGTGAAAACAACATAAGTAATACACCTGTTGAAGAATTCAAAGCAATGATTATAAGGATACTCATTGGACTTGAGAAGAGTGGAAGGCGTCAGTGAGACGTTTAACACAGAAATAAAGGATAATGTAGCAGAGATAAAGAGCTCAATAGACAAAATAAGAAAGACATTTGATGAAATAAGCAGGCCAGAAGAAGCAGAGCAACAAATTAATGACCTAGAAGACAGAGTAATGGAAAGTTATCAAGCTGAACAAAAGAGAGAAAAAAGAATTATGCAGAACGTGAATAGACTTTGGGAACTCAGTGACTCCATCAAATGTAAAAACATTTGATTACAGGAGTCCCGGAAGAAAAGAGATAAGGGCACAAAGAATTTATTTGAAGAAATAATAGCTGAAAAATTCCCTAATCTGGGGAAGGAAAGAGATATCCAGAGCCAGGAGGCACAGAGAACCCCCAACAAAATCAACAAAACAGATCCACATTGAGACATACTGTAATTATTTTTTTTCAAAGTGTTACAAAACTTTATTAAACAGGAAGAATTTTAAAACTATTTGACGTATTAAAGAAAACCATTACTTTTATTGTGCTAAGGGTACTGCGAATTTCTAATGAGACCCTATTTTTTTAAATAATTTTTATTATGTTATGTTAGTGACCATACAGTACATCCCAAGATTTTGATGTAAAGTTCCATGATTCATTACTTGTGTATAACACCCAGTGCACCATGCAATACGTGCCCCCCTTATACCCATCACCAGCCTATCCCAATACCCCACCCGCCTCCCCCTTTTGTTTCTCATGCCTTTGGAGATGTGTCATGAAAAAGGTTGCTTTGGCCAATGTCGTAGAGGTTGCAGCCTATGTTCTCCTCTAGGATTTTGATGGATTCCTGGTCTCACATCGAG